>NC_057720.1:83148298-83212262 GCF_004010195.1 Chiloscyllium plagiosum | reverse complement strand
TCTACCTTTGAGCCAGTTCTGTATCCAAATGGCTAGTTCTCCCTTTATTCCATGAGATCTAACCTTGCTAATCAGTCTCCCATGGGGAACCTTGTCGAACGCCTGATTGAAGTCCATATAGATCATATCTACTGCTCTGCTCTCCTCAATCTTCTTTTTTACTTCTCCAAAAAAACTCAATCAAGTTTGTGAGACATGATTTCCCACGCACAAAGCCATGTTGACCATCCCTAATCAGTCCTTGCCTTTCCAAATACATGTACATCCTGTCCCTCAGGATTCCCTCCAACAACTTGCTCACAGGTCTATAGTTCCCTGGCTTGTCTTTACCACCCTTCTTAAACAGTGGCACCACATTTCCCAACCACCAGTCCTCCGGCACCTCACCTGTGACTATCGATGATACAACTATCTCAGCAAGAGGCCCAGCAATCACTTCTTTAGCTTCCCACAGAGTTTTCGGGTTCACCTGATCAGATCCTTTTATGTTAGCCACTCTAATTTTGCTCTTTTACTTCACATCTGAACTTTCAATATTCAACCGGTGTTCTCAATTGTGTTTTTGATTTGACACCCATCATAAGCTCACTATATCTTAATTTCTATCTTTTTCATTCACTAGCTTCAAGAGTTTTGCCATTCCCATTTGAGGGAATATAGTTTGACTGTGCTCGGACTATTTCTTCGTTGAAGCAAGCCCATTATTCAGTTACAGTTTTTCTCACCAATCTTTTGCTGCAGTCTGTCTGGTCCAGCTCCATTCTTGCCCTCTCCCCTACTTAATTATTTTTATTCTTGATTTTCATTTGTTATTTTACAACCTAATCCTAAACCTGGGATACAATGATCACTGTCCCCTAAATGATCTATCTGGCCTACTTCATTTCCAACTTTACCTGTATCTTTTCTTTTTGGACTGGATCTGTACCCCTGTAGAAGATTTTCCCTGAGTTCAATCCGGGAATGTTTTCCCTTCTTTGCATTTCATGCTACCACGTTTCCTCTACATTTTAAAAGAAAATCCTCCATTAGAATTACTCTTGGATGTTGGCATCTTTGTCTGTAATTTCCCTGTAGATTTGTTGAACCTTCTGGGAAATTTTTTTCTTTAGTCCTGCAATAGCCTCCTTGATGAATGCTGGCACCTCTCCTCCTTTCCTGTCCTCCCTGAACACCTCGCATCCAGGAATATTTAACACTCAGTCCTGCTGTTCTTTGAGCCTGGACTCATCAGTGTTATAGCCATAACATCATCGTTCCACTTGGCAATCTGCACCAGTAACTCACCAATCTTTTTAACTATACTCTTTGCATTCACGCGTATGAACTGTAACCCTGGTTTAGGATGTTTTAATTTCTCCCGTATTTCAGCACTATCTCTGAACATGTCATTTTTCTGCTCTAATGTTAACTATCTCTTCCAGTATTCTGTTCTCCTTGGTGTTCCATTCTGATATTCTCCTGCTTCCTGCATGCCAGGCAAGTTAGTGCTGTTGAGTGGGTATAAACTATCAAAATGTCTGCAAGGAACTCAGTCCTGATTCTGTTCAGATGCAGCCCATCTGACTTATACAGGTACCATTGCCCCCAGAGCCAGTACTTGTGCATCAGAAATCTAAAGCCCTCCCTCCTTCACCATCTTTCCAGCTATACATTTATCCATCTTATCCTTCCAATTCTGGATTCACATGTGAAACTTAGATGAATTCGATCAATTCCCGAATAATCTGGAGTAATCTGTAATACAAAATCATTCTTGATGATAAGTGAAGTCCCCATCCACAGCATGTTCTGTGCCTGTTTTAGACTCAGTCCTTGTCTCAATGTGTTCAATATGGAAGAGTACTGATTCATTTGCTGAGGGACGATGTTAGTGGTAATCAGTAGGAGGGTTTCTTTCTCTTGTTCGACCTGATCCCACATGTTTCTTTTAATGTTTTAGACTCAGTCCTTGTCTCAATGCATTCAATATGGAAGCGTACTGATTCATTTGCTGAGAGACGATGTTAGTGGTAATCATCAGGAGGGTTTCTTTCTCTTGTTTGACCTGATCCCACGTATTTCTTTTAATGTATTCGAGACTCTCTGTTGTTCTTGTCAGTCTTAGAAATACAAGCTCCTTTAAGGGGAAACCAGAAGTCCTCCTTAATTAATGGATTAATGAATGGAGTCCTTAATTAGTGGGGTAATGCTAATTGGTCTTTGTGTTTAAAAGCTGAGGTTTAGTTGTTTGAAAAATAACTCCATGCTCCTGATCTTTGGCCATCCAGTGCAGAGGGGTGTGAGCAAGTTGGAGGATCTTCATGCGGATCTACTCCTGGGCTTGGCCAAGTTGGCCATCAATAGATTCAGGAATGGAAGGGAATCACAGTGGCCGATTGCCTGCCCTTCAGAAACGTTAGTGCCTGAGTGTCATTGGAGACGGAGCACACAATGTCTATCAATAGTTTCAGTGCTTTTAGAGAAATAGTGATACCACAGGGGTACAGTACCTCATCTCCCCTTCCAACTCCATTTTGATTCAGCTTTTTCTGTCTCTCCCTACCTGTCCCTCACCTTTTGTGTTGTTACATTGGCTTAATGGGCTCCACATAATTGAACAGTTGGAAAAACACATGATTTACTAGTGGTTGCTAACAGATTAAATATACCATAGGCGACTTGGTGGAAGGAAAAGCCATCTGGTTGGGTGTGATGGCACTTCAAGATATAAAGAAAAGAAAAAAGAGCTGGCTATCTCCTCACTGTCCTTGCTCCATTCCATGTATTGGCTTCTGAACAGGGAAAGATGAAAACTGATGTTTGTTCTAAATCACAGAATGATAATTAAACCCTTAAAAATCTCTGAAAATCTTTTGCTGCCTAATTCAACATATGGATGTTGGTCAATGAAATAGTGATCATCTCGGCCACCCCCTTCTGCATGTATAGTCTTGTGTCCCTACTACTTGATGCATTGTTTAGCTACTTGGACAGGACATATTCAGCGATGATGATGGAGGTATCTGAGATGTCAGCTGAAAGGCTTGAAAATGCCAGTATATATTTGTGGCACATCTCACCTAAATTTCGTACAGTCTCCAGAAGTTATGATAAGGACTTTGCAGGATCATAGGGCAAATGTTGCATTTGAGTCGAGTGCCTAATTTTGCAATCCTATTATGGACATTAACGCTTAAATATAAATCCAAGCACACAGTTATTAATTGACATACCTCAAGATTTCACATATTTAAACTAAAATGTATTTTACTGTGTGTTAGAATTAACCAAAGCAAGTACCGGACTATTGTTGGAAAAATTGCTGTTGCTGTTAAAGTTTTCATCTTGCAATCGTTAGTCAGATGCAAGAACGCCAAAATTTAAAAGGAATTACATTTATACTGCATGAGAAATGAGTGCTGATTTTGGTGACTGAACTCTTCTCTCATGCAAATGCATTATTATTCCTTTTCAAATTTGGTATTGTGTCTGTCCCAATGAGTGCAAGACAGAAGTTTCAACAGCATGTCTCTTTCGTCAGTATTCAAGTTCTGTGCTACCAGCTGACAAAAGCAATGGCTATTAACTCCATAATTTATAATTACTTATTTATTTCTGCCTAATAATTCACTTGATATATTGCAGAAATGAATATTGGTAATAATCCCATGGCTGATATGATTGTGAACTTCATTTCACTGTTCCCATGCCTGCTCTCCACATCTGTCAGTTTTCTCCTCCTCACTCATCTCTCTCTGCTGCCTATTCTCTCCACTTCCTGCTATCTGCTGCCCGTCCTGCCCATTTTCCTTTCTCCATCCACTGTTGTCTATTGTCTGTTACCCACCATCAGATACCTCCTTCCTTTGTCTTCACTCCCTGGCAACATATTTCCCTTTCCCTCTCCCATTGCTAACTTTGCTGCTCTCTGATCTTGAACTCTCCTGCTCTTTCTGGCACCTCCACTGCCTTTGCCGCTGCTGCTTCTTCATTCCTGCTCTTTCTACTACGTCCTCCTACTCTCTCTGCTGCTTTCTCTCATTCTCTTCTCTGTTCCGTCCTACTTCCTCCCACTCCTTCCACTCCTGGCTTTGCCACCCTCTCTTGTTCTCTTCAACACTCCTTTGTCACATTTTGTCTTTCACTCTCTCACATCATCCTGCTTCCCAAAAATTGAAATTCAGAAATCCTTCTGGCTCATTTTTGGTTTATAAATGAAAAAAAAGCAATGGACTGATATCCATTTTATCAGCACTTTTGTACATGTTTCTTATCCTTTTGAAAGGAATGTTCGCTGAATTTTCTAAGCTTGAAAGCACACCACATAAAGGATTATGTTTCTCTCTGTTGGAAAGTGTCAGTTCCATATGGCCCTCTTCCCTGTGCTGGAGTATTAGGGAGTGCTGAAGTCAGCTCCTGGCACTTTTCTTTAGCTTAACTTCCAAACACAATATGGGTATTTAAATTAAAAAAAAACATCTTTGTACTTCTGTTATCAAGGCTACAAGAATATAATACAAGGAATGAAGCTGTATGCATGTGTGCGGTCTTTTCTTGTGGTTGACTTTCGAAAGCTTATTATGTACTATTTGTTACCATGCATCACTGGAGTTTTGTTGCTACTACTTGCACAGACATAAGAAACTCCCATATAAAATTCCAAATTAAAGTGCAATCAATGTGACCAATTTCAGACCATTGCACAGTTCAAACCATGTTGATTAAGGTGTCAATTTTAAAATCGCTTTATAATGACATTCCTCCATCATAAGGTCAGAAGTAGGGATGTCCGCTGATAATTGCACAATGTTCTGCACCATTCCCGTATCCTCAGATACTGAAGCAGTTGAAATGCAATAAGATCCAAGGCTTGGGTTGATAAGTGCCAAGTAACATTCACACCACAAAAATGTCAGGCGATGACTAAGAGACAATCTAACAACCTCTCCTTGTCATTAAATGGCATTACCATCACTGAATCCCCTACAATCAACATCCTGGGGGTTTCCATTGACCAAAAACTCAACTAAATTTGCCATGTAAATGCAGTGGCTCCAAGAGCAGGTCAGAGGTTAAGATACTGTTGAGAAACTCACCTCCTGACTCCCTAAAGCCTGTCCACAATCTACAAGGCGCAAGCCAGGAGTGTGATGGAATATTGCCTACTTCCATGGATGAGTGCAGCTCTAACAAGTTTGATATTGTCCAGGACAAAGCAGCCCGCTTGATTGGCACCACATCCACAGCATAAGAAATAGGAGGAGGAGTAGGCCATCTGGCCCTTTGATCCTGCTCCACCATTGAATAAGATCATGGCAGATCTTTTCATGGCCTCAGTTCCACTTACCTGCCCTCTCACCATACCCCTTTTATTCCTTTACTGTTCAAAAAATTATCTATCTTAGCTTTAAAAACATTCAATGATGAAGTGTCAACTATTTCACTGGGTATGGATTTCCACAGATTCACAACACTCTGGGTGAACAAGTTCCTTCTCAATTCAGTATTAAATCTGCTCCCCCTAATTTTGAGGCTATGCCGTCTTGTCCTAGTTTCACCCACCAGTGGAAACATCCTCTTTACTTCTATCTTATCTATTCCCTTCATAATTTTGTATGTTTCTATAAGATACCCCCTCATTCTTCTAAATCTCAGTTTCCTCAGTCTTTCCTCATAAGCCAATCCCCTCAACTCAGAATCAACCTAATGAACATTCTCTGCACCCTCTCTAGTGCCAGTATATCCTTTCTCAAGTAAGGAGATCAAAACCACACGCAGTACTCCAGGTGTGGCCTCACCAGCACCCTATACAGTTGCAACATAACCTCCCTGCATTTAAACTCAATCCCTTTAGCAATGAAGGACAAAATTCCATTTACCTCCTTAATTACCTCTTGCACCTGCAGACCAACCTTTTGTGATTCATGCACAAGAACACCCAGGTCCCTTTCTACTGCAGCATGCTGCAACCTGTTACCATTCAAATAATAGTCCTTTTAATGGTCATTCCTACTGAAATAAATGACTTCACATTTATTATCACTGTACTCCATCTGCCAGATTTTTTCCCCACTCATATGAACTATCTATGTCCTCTGCAAATTTTCACAGTCCCCTGCACACTTTGCTCCACCACTCATCTTAGCATCATCTGAAAACTTTGACACACCACACGTGGTCCACAACTCTAAATCATCAATGTAAATTGTGAATAATTGCAGACCCAACACTGATCCCTGAGGCACACCACTAGCCACTGATCGCCAATCAGAAAAGCACTGATTTATCCCCACTATTTGCTTCCTGTTAGTTAGTCCACTGTCCGTGCTAATATATTACTTGTAATGCCATGTATCTATATCTTATACAACAGGCTTTTGTGCAGCACATTATTGAATGTTTTTTGGAAATCTAGACACACCACATCTAATGGGTCCCCGTTGTCCATCGTGTTTGTAATGTCTTCATAGAATTCCAGTAGATTAGTTAGCATGACCTGCCTTTCATGAACCCACGCTGCCCAATGGGACAATTTCTATCCAGATGTTTTGCTAATTCTTCTTCGACAGTAGATTTAAGCATTTTCTTCACTACAGAAATTAAGCTAACCAGTCCATAATTCCCCATCTTTAGTCTACCTTCTTTGTTAAACGGTGGCATCACATTTGCTGTTTTCTAATCTGCTGAAATTGCCCCAGAGTCCAGTGAATTTTTGCAAATTGCCACAAGTGTATTTGCTATTTCTCACGCCTTCTGTTTTAGTACCCAGGGATGCATTCCATCAGGGCCAGGAGACTTGTCTACCTTTAGCTCCATTTGCTTGCTCAACACTACCTCTTCCATGATAATGATTGTTTCTAGCTCCTCACCTTCCTTTCATTTCCTTGTCAATTACTGGCATGTTATTTGTGTCCTCCACTGTGAAGACTGACGCAGAATATCTGTTCAAAGCCTCGGCCATTTCCTGATATCCCATTACTAAATCCCCCTTCTCATCCTGTAAAGGACCAATGTTTGCCTTAGCCGCTCTTTTTCATTTTACATATCTATGGAAACTTTTGCGATCTGTCTTTATTTACTGAGCTAGTTTACTCTCATAATCTATCTTACTTTTCTTTAAAGCTTTTTTAGTGTCTTTCTGTTGACCTTTAAAGTCTTCCCCGTCATCTAGTTTCCTGCTGGTGTTTGCCACTTCATACATCTTGTTTAATTTGATAGTCCCCCTTATTTCCTTAGACATTCACTGGTATATACTTTTGCTGGGCACTTTGAAAAATTGCTTTGAAAGTCCTCCACTGTTGGTCAACTATCCCACCATAAGGTCTTTGCTTCCAATCTTCACAAGCATCCACACCCTCCACCACTCGTGCTCAGTAGCAGCAGTATGTACTATCTATAAGATATACTGCAGAAATTCACCAAAGCTCCTGAGACGACTTCCAAACAATGACCACTTCCGTCTAGAAGGACAAGGGTAGCAAATGCATGTAATCACCACTGCCTGCAAGTTTTCCTGATTTGGAAAATATATTGCCATTCCTTCAGTGTTGCTGAGTCAAAATTCTGAAATCCTTCCCCACTGGCATTTTGGGTCTGTTTATAACATATGGACTGTAGAGTTTCAAGAAGGCAGCTAACCAGCACCATCACCACCATTACAAGGGTAACTAAGCACAGGCAGTAAATGCTGGCCAGCTAGTGATGTTCATGTCCCATTGAGAGAATTAAAAAAAATAAAAAATAATTTTAAAAAAAGCTCAAAGGTAGAAGACAGAGGGTGGTGGTGGAGGGTTGTTTTTCAGACTGGAGGCCTGTGACCAGTGGAGTGCCACAAGGATCGGTGCTGGGTACACTACTTTTTGTTGTTTACCTCTTATGCTCACATCCAAATCATTTATGTAGAGTTAGTAAGTTTGCAGATGACACCAAAATTGGAGGTGTAGTGGACAGCGAAGAGGGTTACCTCAGAGTACAACAGGATCTGGACCAGATGGAGTTTAATTCAGATAAATGTGAGGTGCTGCATTTTGGGAAAGCAAATCTTAGCAGGACTTATACACTTAATGATAAGGTCCTTGGGAGTGTTGCTGAACAAAGAGACCTTGGCGTGCAGGTTCATAGCTCCTTGAAAGTGGAGTCGCAGGTAGATAGGATAGTGAAGAAGGCATTTGGTATGCTTTCCTTTATCTTATAGAGGTTTACAAAATTATGAGGGGCATGGATAGGATAAATAGGCAAAGTCTTTTCCCTGGGATCGGTGAGTCCAGAACTAGAGGGCATAGGTTTAGGGTGAGAGGGGAAAGATATTAAAGAGACCTAAGGGGCAACTTTTTCACGCAGAGCGTGGTACGTGTATGGAATGAGCTGCCAGAGGATGTGGTGGAGGCTGGTACAATTGCAATATTTAAGAGGCATTTGGATGGGTATATGAATAGGAAGGGTTTGGAGGGATATGGGCCGTGTGCTGGCAGGTGGGGCTAGATTGGGTTGGGATATCTGGTCGGCATGGACGGGTTGGACCGAAGGGTCTGTTCCATGCTGTACATCTCTATGACTATGACTCTATAATGGGCTATTGGACTGATTCCAAGGAAACCAAGCAACAACATCTTATTGAATGTGGATTCCTATTCAAGTGAATATCACACTCTGAGAAGTGATCACACTTTGGCTTAAGCGCCTTAAGACAGAAAAGGGAATAGATGACTGCCGGGCAGTTCAAGAGAAATAGGCAGTTTGCTCAAGGATGTGTGGTAGAACCACACTTGTGGTGCTTTGGCTTGGCTGTACAGGAGGAGAGGAGAAAGAAGAGGAGAGGAGAAAGAATAGAAGAGCGATAATACTTTTAGGACTGGATGAAATACCTGAAAGGATGTTGAAGAAGTGAGATTTGAAGTTGTAGATGCACTGGCAATTATCTTTCAGTCTTACCTATTCTCTGCATAAATGCCAGAGGTCTGGACAATTGCAGATATTGTGCCCTTGTTCAAAAACAATTGTAAAGATAAACCCAGCAATTACATACCAGACAGTTTAAATTCAGTGGTGGGCAAGCGTCTCGGGGCAGCTTTTCAGAATAGAATTAATCGCCTCATGGAAAAAATGTGGAAAGAAAGAAAGTGCCAGCAACTTGCTTCTATCAGCTCTGATCTCCAGCATCTGCAGTCCTCACTTTCTCCTATAAAATTATATTGTTTGGTTAATTATACTTCTGCTTCCTTAAAGCTTCTCTGTACATAGTCACAGGATTTAGACTTTAGTATTTACATGTGCTTTTTAACTGACATGGACTTCTAATGGTCACAAGCAAGGTGGGTAGTATGATGCATCATATTGATTTTTATCTTTTGATACTAAAGTTATAAAATTGTTTAATTGTGTATGTTAATAAATTATAGCCGTATTATTCAGCAAATTTAAAGTATAAATTAATGTTTGTGACAATGTTGATAGACTATAAATAGTTTAGAATATTAATCATGTGTTGCAACACTTAGATTCTGTATAAGTGTAACACACACACACACACACTTTTAGTGTTTGTGATGATACTTTGATTGTCGCAGCTTCGGGTTTAGCTCTACATCAGCTCCTGATCTTAGATGAATGTCTATAGAGTGTAAGGCTGAGCTGGCTGCAAGTCTTCCCAAGATCAGAAACAAAAGAATTCTTTGCACATGTGCACATATGTTTCAGGTAGCTAATTGTGAAACAGGTGGGATCATCCGCTTACTCCTGGTGTTCAAGTTGAAAACTTAAGTTCGTAAAATCCCCAGATGACTTTGCATTGGACTTGTACTTTCCTGTAGTTGAAGCCAACTTAAAGTGTAGAAATTATCCATTGACGATATGTGACTGCTAAACCTGTTTTTGGCCTATGTCATGTGATTAGCCCTGTTCTGATTGGTACCACATTCTAAGTTGTGTCTGATACAGTGTTTCGAATCACTGCATTGAACTTGGTCTAGTCTTCTGGTTTGATGACGATGAAGTAATCGGGTGAGTGCTAGACCATGGACTGTGGTCTGGCTTTGGTTTTGCTGCATATAGTGAATAATTTCCAGTGTTAAAATGCTTGTCAGTATTTATGATGAAGGGCAGTGGCTGATTTTAATTCAAAAATACAAAAAGGTGAAATTGTTAAGGTGCTGCATTGACTATTATGGCCTTGGTTCGGTTATGAGGCAAAAGATCGGTAACGGATGCCCAGATAAGGTCCAGATGGAGCAAATGCATGTGAGGCCTTTGTCACTGAATAGGTTGGAGCTGTGCTGCCTCACAACCAAATACTCTTCGGATTGTTCACTGTCTACGTTTATGTGAAAAATGGCCACTGGGTGCCTTGGAATTGTAGATGTCTTTAGGGGAGATAATTAGGGAAGGGAGTGAGATAATGTATAGTACAGTATGTAATCAAACTGTATTAATGCAACAAATGTGTTAGTTCAGGAGCAGCCTGTTTTCCAGTTTTTGTACTGGACCCCTATGTAATTTGCAGTATTACAGTCTGAAATGCATGACTGGGCTGGCTGGAGGTTAAGGTTAAAAGGATGCTTGTGTATCTTTAAAAGCGGCAGCTTATGTGGTTAGAGCTTGGCACGGGGTTCCTCTTCTCTCTGCTCGAAGCGGCTTCTTCCTGTTTCTTTCAGCTTTGTGGTGTGGACAAAGCACAAAGGAGTCAACTTGCAGGCAGGCTTGAGCTCGCTGCTTGAACTTTTCTTGTCTGTATCAGATATACTTTAATTCCTGCACCTGTGATGTTGTGTTTATTAAGCAAGTCTATCAATTCTAGCTACAACTTACAATCTAATTTTACATGCTTGGCCCCCTGGCCCCTTTTACAATAAGAACTGATTTAAGCAGAAGCAGTTTTGTAATTTCTTAAATAATATGCACCAAAATCCACCCCACTTGTAATCCAGCACAATTCTACTATCATGCTAAAATCAAGCAGTTGTAAATGCAATCCTTCATTAACTTTACACTTGCTAGACCTTTGCCATTGACGGGATGGCGAGCACAGACCATAGGTGATGTTACTAGCCTGAATGGGAAAGCTTAAACACTTGATCTACTGATAGGCGTGAAAAATACCTTAGAGCATTACCAGTGAAGGTGAGTTTGCAATTGTCACTTCTGGCATCAGTGTTTTCAGAGGATTTTGATGGGCATTTTTTAATTAGTGTTTCGATCATCTGAAACAATGATGTTAATTAGTGAAGGGGGGTAATTTGTTCTAGGAGAAAGTGAGGGCTGCAGATGCTGGAGATCAGAGCTGAAAATGTGTTGCTGGAAAAGCGCAGCAGGTCAGGCAGCATCCAAGGAGCAGGAGAATCGACGTTTCGGACATAAGCCCTTCACTGAAGTTTGAGCTGTATTTTTGAATATTTCTTGCTATGGCTTATTTTCTTTGACATGTTATTTTTTTCAACTCTCTATTGTTTCTATAATCTTCTTTCCTAAACTGACCACTTTGTTTTCTCACTTCGCTCAGCCTCTTGCAAAAGATTGTAGTACTGAGGTGAGAGAAGAGTGACCTTTAAAAGAAAAAGACTGACTGTAGCTACTTCCACTAGCAGTGAGTTATTAAAGTCTATGTGTAAGACATAAATTTAGAGGATTTTGCGCTGTGTTTGAATCCATCCAGAAGATTTGTCAACACTCATTCCCATTACCAATGCACACTAAATCCAACTTTTATTTTGTAGCATTTACTGCAAATTTTGAGAACTGAAGATGTGATTCAAAGGTCACCTAGTTTATTTCACATCACAAATTGCAAATAGGATAAACAGAACTTTGTGGGTCGCCATAGTCCCAGAGGACTATTAGAGGGAGACAACTGGTGGTGAATTTAATCTGAGAGTCACCATGCCTCAGGTGATGGGCAAGGTTGAGAAAGCAGGTTTTTCAGTGGTGTGGAAATTGAACTCAAGTTGTTGGTATCTATCTACATTGCAAGTCAGCTATCCAGCTAAGTGAGGTAACCAATCTCCAAACAGATTTTACATAACGGATAAGAAGTATAGTTTGATTCCTTCTTGAGGGTAATTACATTACATCCCAAAAATAGTGATTTTTGATTTTAATTTCCTTCCTGATTTCTCTCAGAAACCTGCACTCAATGTATGGGTGGGGGGAGCGGGGGAGGGGAAAAGACATTCATGGTTCTTATCTCCCGTCACTGCCAGACTGTGCCTGATGTTTACATGATAAATTCCCTTTCACTATTTCTGTTTTTTTTGTGTAGAAACCTCTGCCCTACATATTTCCCTTTCTAACATAATTGATTGAAATGAGGATTTTAATTTGGTAAGTGATTAAAATCAGGAGTTGCAAAAGGACAGCTTAAGTCATGAATCCACCATGTGCGACTTGCCCGGAAATGATAAAATGATTGGTCAGTCAAGCATTCAGTGCTGCTCATGGTATTTGTTACAGGCATATCCTGCCTGTTGCTCTGACTGGTAGTGATATAATTCATTAAATGCCCATGCATAGAATGTGGGTGCATTCAAGATGTAATCTTGTGATTAGTGAAGTGGAAAACTAGTAATTAGCTGTTTATGCTCAGAGCATACCTCATCAAGAGGGGAGATCATTGCAGTTACAATTGTCAACCTTATATTTTTTCCCCACTGCTCGTTCCCACTTTTGGTGATTTGCATGAACTCTTACGTTGACGTCACTGAGAGTATTTAACTTGTCTGATTTTGGCAGGGTAGCAGTTAAGGGGTGAAAGGTATTATACAATTTATCTTTTTGACCTTATCAGAGTTCGTTATCAGTTGCCATACAGGGGAAATATAAGCATCCTCAGATGATCTTAACAGCCTAGAGAAGACAAGTAACGCCTGGACCAGCTGTTTGTCTCTGCGATAACCATTCCAAAAGAATACAAAGCCTGCACCAAACCTTTTGCTTCATTCATGGGATGTAGGCATTGCTGGCTAGGCTACCATTGATTACCCACTCCTAGTTGCCATTGAGAAAGTGTGGTGCTGGAGTCCCTTTGCTGTAAGTAGACTCATAATGCTGTTGCGAATGGAGTTCTAGGACACTGAAGGAATAGTGATAAATTTCCAAGTCAGGATGATGAGTTGCTTGGAAGGGAGTCTTGCAGGCAGTGCTGATCCTAAGTGTCTGCAGGCTCATGGATGGTAGTAGTGGTGGTGGATTAAGAACACGCTTTGTATGGAACCTTCATAAATTGCTGCAGTGCATCTTGTAGATGGTACACACTGCTGCTACCAGCAACATCCCCATGTCTGACTTTATGATGAAGGAAAAGTCATCGATGAAGAAGCTGAAGATGGTTAGGCCTCGGACACTTTCCTAAGAAACAAGTGTGGTTCTTGTTTCCCTACCTTTGAGCCAGGAGACCAGAGTTTAAGACCCACCTGCTTCAGAGTTGTGCAATAACATTTCTAAATAGGTTGATTAGAAAATATCTCTCCTAAGGAACTCTTGCAGCTGTAACCTTGAGCTGAAATGCCTGACCTCTAACAGCTATAACAATATTTGTTAGGCATGACCAGTAGAGAGGTTCCCCGATTCCCATTGACTGTCATTTTCCTAGGGCTCCTTGATGCCACACTTGGTCAATTGAAGCCTTGGTGTTGAGGACTGTTCTGTCCTTGTTTGAACCAAAGTTGTAACGAGTGGCCCGTTGGAGCCCAAGCCAAGCATCAGCGAGCAGTTTATTACTCAGTAAGTGCTGCTTGATAGCATGGTTAATGACCTCTTCCATGTCTTTACCAGGAATCAATATACGACTGATAGGACAGTAATTGGCTAAGTTATATTTGTCAAGCTAATTGTGAGCAGGAAGTACATGAGCAATCTTCTTCATTTTTGGGGCAATGTCAGTGTTGTAGCTGTACTGCAACAGCTTGGCTAGAAGTGTGGTAAGTTCTGGAGTACAAATATCCAGTGCTATTGCTGGAAAATTGTCAGGGTGCGTAGCCCTTGAGTATGGAGTGCCTTCTGCCATTTCTTAATATCACATGGAGTGAATCAAATTGTCTGAAGATTGAAATCTGTGATGTTGTGACTCTCTGAAGGATGCTAAGGTGGATCATCCAAACACCACTTATGGCTGAAAATTGTTACAAATTTTTTAGTCTTATCTTTTACATTAATCTATTTGGCTCTGTTATCACTGAGCATGGAGATATTTGTGGAGTCACCTCCTCCAGTGACTTGTTTATTGTCTATCACCATTTACGTCTGGATGTGCCAGGACTGCAGAGTTTAGATCTAATTGTTTTTGAGTTTATAGTTATCAGGTAATTTAGCCCTGCCTATTACTTACTGCTTATGCTGTTTAGCTTACAAGAAGTCCTGTGTTGTAGCTTCCCCGGGGTTGACATCTCATTTTTAGATGTGCTTTGATTTGTTCCTGCCATCTGCACTCTTTATTGGGCCAGGGTTAGTCACCTGACTTGGTAGTAATGGTGGAGTGGGGGATGTACAGGACAATAAATTTGCACATTGTGACCAGTGTCATACCTCATGATACAGGATAGGCCATTTAGGCCTCTGTTAGGAAAGATTTCTTCATTCAGAGGACAGTGAACCTGTGGAATTCTCTACCACAAAGTACTGTGGAGGGCATGTTACTGAATATATTCAAGAGATGGATACCTTTTTAGATATTAAGGGCATCAAGTGTTATGAGGAGCAAGTAAACATGTGGCGTTGAGGTAGAGCATCAGTTGTTAAATATCTGAGTAGACATGAAAAGCTGAATGCCTATTCCTTCTCTTTGTATGTTTCTATGGGTAATAATACAATTCTGCAGCTGTTTATGGTCCACAGCATATGATAGGTGCCTGTTGAGTTGCTAAATCTCTTTGAATTCTGCCACATTTAACACAGTGGGAGTGCCACACATTATGCTGGAGGGTATTCACAATGTGAAGTCAAAACTTCACCTCAACAAACTCTGTGTGGTGGTCATTCCTACTGATACTGTTATAGAATTGTACAGCACAGCAACAGACCTTTCCGTCCAACTTACCCATGCCGATCAGACATCAAAATCTGACCTAGTCCCATTTGGCCCATATCTCTCAAACCCCTTTCTATTCATGTACCCATATAGATGCCTTTTACATGTTGTAATTGTGTTAGACTCCACCACTCCCTCTGTCAGCACATTCCATATACACAATGCCCTCTGCGTGAAAACATTGTCCATTAGGTCTCTTTTAAATCTTTTGCCTCTCACCTTAAACCTATGCCCTTTAGTTTTGGGCTTCCCTATCCAGGGAAAAAGACCTTGCCAATTTACCCCATTCATGCCCATCATGATTTTATAAACCTCTATAACGTCACCCCTCAGCCTCCAATGCTCCAGGGAAAGTAGCTCCAGCCTATAGCTCAAACCCTCCAACCCTGGCATTATCCTTATAAATCTTTTCTGATCCCATTCAAGTTTAACAACATCTTTCCACAGTAGGTAGACCAGAATTGAGCGCAGTATTCCAAAGATAGCCTAACCAATGTCCTGTACAGCCCAAACATGACATCACAACTCCTATACTCAGTGCACTGACCAATAAAGACAAGTGTACCAAATGTCATCTTCACCATCCTGTCTACCTGTGACTCCGCTTTCAAGGAACTATGAGCCTGTGCCCAGGTTCATTTGTTTGGCAATGCCTTCAGGGCCCTACTATTAAGTGTATAAGCCTGCCCTGATCATCTGATCAAGGTCCTATTGCACGCTGAGGTAACTTTCACTATCATGGACAGATGCATCTGTGGCATGCATCTTGGGGAGGATGAAGTCAAGTTTGTTTTTATCCTTGTTGATTCCTTCACCACACCTAGCAGCTGTGTTCTGTTGTTCTTGACCAACTTGGTCACTAGTGCTACCACTGAGCCATTCATCGTGATGGACATAAAAGGTCCTTCAGTCAGTGTATATTCTATCCTCTTGCTGCCTTCCATGCTTTCTGTTCACCATCAGGCAATACTGAGTTCATTATTTCGGTAGGCATGGGTCAGTGGTCCTGTAGTGATGTAAACAAGGTCAGCCAAGTGTAGGAAATGAGTTTCCTGACTGGGGCTATTAATCTGCTGAGTCCTAGCTGATAGATCTAAACAAGAATGTCAAGGATTTTGTTCACTGTAGGAGCCGGTTCTGTGCTAGCTGGGTTAATGTCATGTACTATGCACATCTAAATAGAGGGTGACTTGGTGATGAGATACTGGCCTTCATAGAGTTATTTCAGGTACATAATCAAGAAGTTTCCTGCGCATGTTTGACCTCATGCCATGGGACATCTTGGGGTTCAAAGTTAATACTGAGCAGTCAAGGCAACTCCAATGTGCTTGCACTTCTGTTAGGTCTGTCCTGCAAACGGTACAGGAAATATCCAGGGTTGGTAATAATGTTCTCTGGGTCAGTATGTGTAAAATGTGATACCTTGAGTGTGACTGTTAGATTATTACCTGATGTGTCTGAAAGACAATTTGCCACGATCTCCCAGACATTGGTAAGGGGGACTTTGTCAGGTTAAAGTTGCTATTGTTGTTTCTGGTGCGTAGGTCTGTCTAATTTTATTCCTTTTTAGCCCTTGATTCTATCTTGAAAGTGGAATGTATTTCCTTGAATCAAACAGATTTGTGGACATTGGGGTAAACAAGAAAACATAATCACAAGATGTTCCTGTAACAAATGCCATTTAGCGTTGATTTTATATCTGTATCACACGAGAGTTTGATATTTTTATCTGAATCAATTTATCCAAACATCATCTGTTCAGCTTTAGTTTGCAACAGATAATCAGTACTTGCTATCACATGTTACTTATAAGGCAGGCAATTATAGTATGATGTATTTTGCTATATAGCAGAATGGAACTGAAATGCAGGTTTAGTCAAACAAGGCACGATTTTTGACTTTTATCTAAGATCAATCTAAATTTGATCTTTTAATGTTTGCTATACATTGACCACTTAAAATATAGCTTGTAAATGCCATTGTCATTGCTGTTTCTCATAGGCTGTCAAATGTGCATTTCACCGAGAAAGGACCAGTACTATGTGTCATTCTCCTTTTCACTTAGCGGTTGTCATACTTGGCTCACTGTGTGATGTTCAGATTAAATTTTGTTTCCTATGGGGTTCTCCCAAATCAGTTCCTGGAACATATTTGTATACTCATATTTTTTTCCAAGTTTTCAATGCTTTTATGCTCCCCAGAATATTGGGCCATTCAGAGCAAGGAGCTAAACTGTTAATTTGTAACAGTTTTGTATCAAAATAAAAGATTACCAGATGAAAATGTTGTTTAAATTGGGTATCAGTTTTCTAGTTGATACTTTTGATTGCGGAGTGTCCAAAATCATAAAAGCAAATTCAGTGGATGCTGGAAATCTGAAATAAAAACAAAAAATAACAAAGAACTCTGTAGATCTGAGAGTGTCTCTAGTTAATGTTTCGAGTCCAGTCTGACTTTTCTTCAGAACCAGTTCCTGAAGAATCATATTGTATTCTTAAGACCATGGAACATAAGAACATAAGAAATAGGAGCAAGAATCTGACCAAAGTTTGTGCGAAGATTTGTAGCTCGGGTGCTCGTTGTTGTGGTTCTGTTCGCCGAGCTGGAAGTTTTTGTTGCAAACGTTTCGTCCCCTGGCTAGGCGACATCATCAGTGCTTGGGAGCCTCCTGCGAAGCGCTTCTTTGATGTTTCCTCCGGTGTTTATAGTGCTCTGTCCCTGCCGCTTCCGGTTGTCAGTTTCAGCTGTCCGCTGTAGTGGTTGGTATATTGGGTCCAGGTCGATGTGTTTGTTGATGGCTATGCTCCCTAGTTCTAGTTTCACTCACCAGTGGAAATAACCTCCATGCTTTTATCCTATCTAATTCACTTCATAAGTTTATATGTTTCTGTAGGAAAGCTCCTCATTCTTCTAAATTCCAATGAGTGTAGTCCCAGTCTACTAAGGAGATCAAAATTGTACACTCCTCTGCATGGCCTCGCCAACACCCTGTATAGCTGCAACATAACCTCCCTGTTTTTTAACCTCCATCCCTCTAGCAATGAAAGACAATATTCCATTTATCTTAATTACCCGCTGCATCTGCTAACCAGCTTGTTGTGCTTCATGTACAAGGATGCCTAGATGTCTCTGCACAGCAACATGCTGCAATTTTTCACCATTTAAATAATAGTGTATTTTGCTGTTATCCATACCAAAATGGATGACATCACATTTACCAACATGGTACTCTTGCCAGACCCTTGCCCACTCTTTTAACTTATCTATGTCAGCTTGAGTTACATCAAAGCTGTGTGTCAGTCATCTCAGTTCCAGGAAATCAGTACAGGAATCCCTCGGTATAGTATCCTAGGCCCAATTGTTTTAAGCTGTTTCATTACTTATCTTATTCCCATCATAAAGTCAGAAGTGGGGATATTTACGTGTTACACAATATCCAACACAATTCCAACTTCCCAATACTGAAGCAACCCGTGTCCATATGCAGCAAGTCCCTAACCACTTTCAGACTTGAGCCGTTAAGTGGCAAGTAATATTCAGGCCGAGCAAATGTCCAGAAATCACTGTCTCCAACACAAGGCAGTCTAACTGTATCGTCTGACATTTACTAGATTTACCATTGGTGGGTCCCACACTGGGTTGCTATTGACCAGAAACTGAACTAGATGAGCAGTCTGGTTATGAGGATAGGTCAGATGCTGGGAATTCTATGTGGTAAATCTCCTTCTGACTCCCAAAACCTGACCGCCAGCTTCAGGGCATAAATGGGAAGCGTGATGGAACACTTCCCACTTGCTCAGATAATTGTACCTTCAACAACACTCAAAAAAGCTTGACACCTTAGTGGAAAAGTAACTGCTTGATTAGCACTCCAGCAGCCATGTTAAGCATTTACTCCCTGTACCAATGTACAGTGGCAGCAGTATGTGCTACCTATAAGATGCAAAGCAAAAACCCGAATCAGAGCAGCAAAGGCATGTTACCACCTGCAAGTTCCTCTAAAACTACACCCTCCTGAATCTGAAGTATATCACTGTTGCTTTATCAAAGCCTTGACTTCCTAGTAGTGTTGTGGGTGTACCTCCATCACTTGGATTACAGCAGTTGAAGTTGGTGGCTTATGACCACCACCACCTCCTTCTCAAGGGCAATTACAAATGGGCAACAATTTATGGTCGTGCCAGAGACACCTACATCTCATGAATGAAAACCGTGGTGTTGCTTCTAAACAGAATTGGCTTATTATTTCAATGTAACTATGAAAACAGCTTCTCGTAGCAGCACACTTTGAAGTAAATTGCTCTACACATTGTTTTCTTCACATTGAAGCACAAAAAAAGCAAGTTTGTCACCATTCTTTTTAAATTCTTAAGTGATCACATATGTTTGGAAAATTCTAGCTTCACAATGAAATGTTTTAAAAACTCTTCAAAGATAACTTCGAGCTTTGTAACTAATGCATTGCAATTGATAATATTTTTGACTGAAGGAACATGTTCTTTACAAGATTTTGAATATACAGTGTACATTTTGAGACTGTAAGATTGCAAAATACTGTTTTATACTGTGTTCAGGAATTGGGTGGCGAGCAGGTCCGTCTTATCTCGTGGATCTATTTAATTTTGCCAGTTTAATTGTAAGGTGGGCAGTTTGATCTGACTTGGCACTAGGGAGCTCTCTGTTTAAAACAAAAGTGGTCAATGGAGCTGGACTTGGTGATGAGTGGAATTCCACTTGTGGCTGCTCTAGATGCCCTGCTATTTATAAATTTAACAAACAACACAATATTCCTAATAGACTGCAGGTAACAAGCCAGATAAAACCAGGGCATCAATATAAGGATATCTGTATTTCAGTCAGCTGAGAAAAACATCTTCTTTAAATGTGCTCTTACCTATTTATGTTTTCCCTTCAAGCTTTCCTTTTGTAAATGCCAACTTTAGGAGTTCAGCCCTGTTGCTGCTACACTGGGCCTCCCTCTCCCAGCTACTGTTATTTCAACTTAAATCCCTCCTGATTTGTCAGTTTAGAAAATAGGCCCCAAATACTTTTCCTTCTGCTTCCCTTGACTCAATCCCCTTTGCTGTTCAACTTGTGGTACTTCTGGTCTTTTATTCTTCCCTCTAATCTGTTTTACAATTACTCTGTATTCTAGTCATTGCTTACAGTTGTTCTTGAGCTCCACTTCTTCCTTGCTGATGTACTCACAACTGTACAGAATCACTCCAAAGCCAATTTTACGTTCATAATTTAACAAAAATAGAAATTCAGCAGATCTGGCAGCATCTTTGGGAAGGAAGCAAAATTCATGTTTCGGTTATTCACTCTTCATCAGAACTGTTAGCAGCTAGGTGTGGAAATAGTAAGAACTTGAGATAGTGCTGCACAGTGGGATATTTGAACAAGGTAACAGGTGACCTGGCTCACAGCTGTAGTGGAAGCCGAAGTGGTGGGGGTATGAGGGTGTGGAAAGGGAGAGGTGAGCAGACAGATAGAAATGGAGCCCGAAGAGATATGAAAGGAGTAGGTAAACAAGGAGATACTAGGGCTAATCAATCGTGTTCAATAATTTTAGATGCTATTCCATTCTTCCATACTTTTTACCTACCCCACATACAGTCCTGTTATGGTATAGGTTGCTTTTTGCCCATTCCCATGTACTCCTAGGCCAATTATCACATTATATGGGTTGCATTCAGTACAGCTCACCAGTTTCCTCCTATTCTTAACTTTTATTATCAGCTATTTAATTTTTCTTCTGTCCAGGCCTGCTATCCATAATCACCTTGTTTACCTCCCCCTTTCCTCTCTCGCTCTCTCTCTCTCTCTGGGTTCCATCTTCACCTATCCACTCACTTCTCCAGCCCCAACTTCAGCTTTAACATAAATGCCACATTTTCCTCACTGCTGTTGAAACGTTCTGATGAAAAATGGAGTCCAGAACTAGAGGGCATAGATTTAGGGTGAGAGGGGAAAGGTATAAAAGAGACCTAAGGGGCAACTTTTTCACACAGAGGGTGATATGTGTATGAAATGAGCTGCCAGAGGATGTGGTGGAGGCTGGTACAATTGCAACATTTAAGAGGCATTTGGATGGGTGTATGAATAGGAAGGGTTAGGAGGGATGTAGACCAGGTGCTGGCAGGTGGGACTATTTTGGGGTGGGATATCTGGTCGGCATGGACGGGTTGGACCGAAGGGTCTGTTTCCATGCTGTACATCTCTATGACTCTATAAAAGTCACCGGACCCAACATGCTAAAATTGATTTCTTCCCCCAGACGCTGCCAGACCTGCTGAGTTTCTCCAGCAATTTCTGTTTTTGTTTTGGGTCTCTAGATTTACAACTTCTTGTTTTATTTTTGCTCTTCTATTGTGTTTGTGGCTGTTACATTTGTGCCCTTATCTAAGAGATAAGTTAGGAATACTATTGATGCATTGGACAATTTAGAGGATGTGTGAGCATGTTCTTGGGTAAGCACTTTTTTTTCTTCTTGATCATTTATATATCTGCTTCAGGTAATAGGAATTGGTCTTTCTTCTACATTTTACCTACATAGTGAAAAAAGTGTTCACCTGAGTCTTGAAAAGAATACAGGTTCTAGACACATTTGAATCTGGAATGTAATTATTTCTATTTGATTTGAAACATCTGCTTTCTATTTTGTTGTTTTCGCTGACTCATTTCATTTGTAATTTTTCAATAGTTTGAAACCATCACATTTTTCTTTCCAATTTTCAATCCTCCCTACTGTGAAAAAGGTCCAGATGGGTCTCAGTGGAGGAGGATGCTGAAGAGGGAGGGTTTCCCTTTCTAAGTTTTTTTTGAGCCATTTTATGGTTGAACATTTAAATATTTTGATCAACCACTGCCTCTCATTTTCCGCTTGTGACCTTCCTGCTCATTTTTTTGCAGTTCATTTTTGCTGGACTTGCAATACTGAATCCAAATAAATAGCCATGTTAAAGCTTTGTACAGATAACTGAGATGCTTTGAGTGAATCTTTATTTAGGCTGTTGCTGGGAAAAATATTCACTATTTTCAAATGTGAATCTTTAATTCTCACTCTGCTCTTTCACTCTTTGTAATTTATTGTTTGGATGCTGCATCTAGTTGGGGCCAGTATTTGTCTCATTCCTCCCTGATCTTTTCCATCCATCTATGAAAGCTCATGTGCAGTTGAAATAGTGGATGATAAGATTCTGCTGAAATATACTACTAGACAGATTTGCAAACGGCATTAGAAAACAGAAGACACTATCTCCCTGTTGTATCTCTGCACCTGTAGTCATGAGAAAGGTAGGCAGCAATGTGTGTCATCGGGGCATCTCTTGGGAATTTCATATGTATATGCTGTCGAACACAATTGTGTCAAATGGAAACAACACAAAGGCTGCAGGAGGTGCATTGAATAAAAAGGGATGTTTGAGACCTTTCTTAAGGTAGGAAGTAGGACAGATGATCGAAAAGGTGTATGGGAAATGTCAGGCCCAGCAATTTACGTGGTACCCAGGGAGTGAGGCTGGAACGTGAAAGGGATTGTCAAATCACAAGAATCTGTCCCATTTGGAGATTTTACCAGTGATGAGACAAATGCAGAGAGACCTCTCACACATGGGGAGTTAGAAAGTTTTTTTTTTAAACTAAAATGTTAGTTAAACGTGAGAAAGTGAGGATGAGGTAGCTGGTGGAGAAAAACCTGTTGGAGCAAATGGACCATTTCTGTATTTTGATTTTTTATGATTGTATGCAAAATGACCTGAACATGTGCCCAAAACCTGTGTATATGTTTAAAGATTCTATTGAGGGCATATATGCCTGCAGTGTTTGTAACATAGATCATGTAAGTTCTGAGGAGCTATTATTTGAGTTGATGGAAATTCCTTGTGAATTATTGATTGTTCAATTAGAAAGTTACTTAGACAAAGTTTTGCTTCAGTAAGTCAAATATTTAAGAAGTGATACTATTGCCAATAATCCATTATGACCTAAATTTAAGAACCAAATTATATAATTTTCTAAGATTGAGTAATATTTTGCTCAATGTGTGAAATTGGACGGAAATATAACTTCTGAAATTCTTCTATTCCAGTTTGAGTATGAAATTGATGGAGAAAGCAACATAAATTTAACTACTTTCATTTGCCTAATTTTATTTGCAAAGCATTTCCCAAAAGGAGGTTGGGCCACCACTAAAAGTTTTGACTTTTCCTTTGAAAGTCAAAACAGTAGGATAAGGTGATTTTGAATTTGTTTGCACTTTTTCATCCTATTTTTGCCTTTCTGATTAAACAAACATGCAGGTAGATCTATGCATCTGTACCTAATGACAGGACTACAGAATTAGGTTAGTCAAGTGCTTGATTAATTGTCTACTATTCAAAATCCCAACAACGTCTGTTTGGTGTTATTGTAATGAGTGAGATGATGCTTATTTTCATTACTCAGAACAAGATTCTAATTTTAAAATTGGGGCTATGCCGCGTTGCAAACTCTCACAGGTAGAAATAAGTTGTGCGGCAAATATTCTCCATTTCTCTCTTTCTCTCTGTTCCCCCCTCGATCACTCCCACTGTTGCTGTCCACTCATGCATAACCCCCTTTCCTTCCTCTCCTGTTGTTTCCTCATTTTCTCATGCACATGTTGCTGGAATATCAAATATTTAAATAAGCTTTAAACAACCCAATGACAATCTTTGTTGGAAATCCAAAATATGTCTTTTTCATGTTCTAACTTAATTTGATGACTAACCCGTGGATTGCACTCAAGAAGTCCTTGTACATAATTCAGTCTGTCAAAAGATGGAAAGCCTGCTCAGCCAGATTCATGTATGTTAGGATAAAGTCCTGTCCAGGGCATGCAGCTAAGTTTGAAACAGTTTTAATTAAGTCAACTGATTTATGCTTATCACTGGTTTCTATAGATCCCTTTACTTTTAAGGTAAATGTGAATATGTTTTGCTTGCTGGCACCAAAACCACAGCTTCATCATACTTGAATGTGATGTAGTTGCAATATTAGCACACTTCTGATCTGGAAACCTAGGTATTAACACATTTCCTGGCAGTCCATACTGTTCATCCTCTATGTTTTTATCCTGGACAGGATACTATACTGGATAATGTGCAATAATTTTGTTGGTCAGGTTATTTCTACTTGAATTGTAAGTTTGATTCTGTGAAAATTGAGGCTACAGTTAAGTTCGACAGTAGATTTGTTAGCCTGTATTAAAATTATGGAGAAAAGTTCAAGTGGCTAACTTAATTTTCACTGGAAGAAGGAACTGTGAGAAGAAGCATGTTGCAGATCTTTGAAACAATGAAAGGTGCAGATATGGTTGAAGGAAGCCATTCATTTAACTCAGGCACTGAGTTACAACCGAAGAACATGCATGTAAGACAAACTTCCACATAAAATTGAATATCAGAAACAAAATAAGTTCTCACCCAATACAGGAGCCATTGCCAAAAAATAGCAGTTGAGCTCTCCGAAGTGGAGCTGTATTGGTTTTTGGTAGGAATTGAAGATTGCAAATTAGCAGGACTGCTTTACCTGTTCTTTATCCTCCAGAGACAGCAAGGAAAATATTTTTATTCGTTCAAGTACAGAATCAACAAGAGGTGGTGGGAATCCATAATTGTGCATTTGCCCTGAGAGTCACTGACTGTAAGTTCACTCCAAACATATCTTGTTTGGTGTGTAAATGTTCCAATTCGGATATTAGTTACCTTGCCAAAACCTATATCTAAATTTCACTTGTCTCCAGAAATCATCATACTTTCACAGACCAGATATAATTTAATTTTTATTTTTAACATAAAGGTCAATTGGCTAACTTAATTTTCACTGGAAGAAGGAACGGAGAGAGGAAGCATGTTGCAGATCTTAATCCCCAGTCGATTAAAAAAAAACCCTACTTGGAGCAACTCTGTTCCTTCTATGTTTGAGTTGGGTATTGATTTCCGGCATCAAAAGCTTGGTTTAATAAAAAGTGGCCTTTTCCATCTCCCAATTTTGCATTCAAATGGTGTGTTTTTGTAAAATGTTGGTTAAGTATAGTGCTGAGCTACACAGACCAGAGAGCTTCAACATTTAGTTTGTAGTTTATGCAAAGTTATTTAAGTTTGCTTGGGATTGCGACTACAGTCTCTATGCTGGAAATTGCATGTGTATGAACACTGGGAGAGGACTGCTTTAGCTCATCTGCTGTACTCCCCAGAATTAGCCTGTTAACACTCACTTGCCAGACTCTTGCAAAGATATGAAACTATGTGTGAGGTACTAGAAGCATGGCTGATTTTCCTGGAATCTGGCATCTGTTAAAGTTTATACTGGCAGGAGGAATAGATGAAGAAATTAAGCAGACTTTTAGGATATGACAAAGGTGAGTCTACAGGTTTGACATTCACTACAATTAGGTGTATTGTCTACACTGTTTACTTAAGCAGTAGTCAATCCCATATATAAGCCAACACTTGACTTTTATCCAAAATACTCCTAAGCTCTCTCTATTTGGCACCTGCTTGCTGCAGAAGTCAAACTTGCCCTTGTGCAAAGTTACTAATTGAAAGATATCTGTCAGGACTTTGTGTCTGTGCAGGATAATAATACTTCTTGGCTCCTTTTGTGAGTAGGATTGGCAGGAACCATCTCTGCCCTAGCAAATCTATGATCCGCATGTCAGCTAAAACCAACATACTCTCCCTCCACCACCAACACACAATGACAGCAGTATGTTCCACCTAAAAATGCACTGCCACAAATCATAAAGGCTTTTTACAACAGTCCTTCCTAACCCTATACCTAACCCTAATGTGATCACCATCGAGAGGATTAAGGGCAGGAGTTAAATGGGATAATCATTACCTACAAGTTCCTCTTCAAGCAACACATTACACTGACGTGGAACTGTGTCGTAGTTCCTTCACTGCTATTGGGTCAAAATCCTGGAATTTCCTCCTTAACAGCTCTGTGGGTATATTTCCAGCACACAGATTGCCATGGTTCAAGAACACCACCACCTTCTTGAGGCCATCTTGGGATAGACAATAAATGGTGGCTTAGCTAGTGATGTCTATGTCTCATGAATGAGTTAAATTTTAAAAACTGACGTGTTGCTGTAAATAGATAGTGAGATGATGGGAGAATGTGGATTTCAAACCATTGAAAATATTTACTCGTGTAATTTTATTGTGCTTTTCTGTTAAAACTTTGGTCCTAGACGCTCTAGTTTTACATGAGTATAAATCAGTTTGTTTTGACCTTCACTGGGTTAAGTCAGAATGCTGTTCAGTTTCCAGAAACTAATTTGCTTCCCTTTTGAAAAATCAACAGTCACCTTTGATAATTCAATTCCCTTTATGCTTCACAGTAGAAGTATGGATGTAGTAAATAGTTTACAGTGCATCTTGACAATATTGCATTTGCAGCCTTTGAACTTTTAAACATCACCAACTTTGAAACAATGAATTATCAACATTTCATAGAGCTTGCCAGCCAATGATAAAAGTTGTGAAAAGGCTCATGTTGTTCCCCATACACCCACCTGATGAATCCATGCCAGCATCTTTAGTTGGCCTTTTTTTATTAAACCTCTGAAATCCACCTAGATTTGAGATAGCTAGGTACGTGAAGTTGATCAGTAAAGGACTATGTAGAAGAAAGGAGGAAAATATCTTGCTTCAGGAACAAAGTTGCATCTGTTCACTTCTTTTATAATGGGGATCTCTTTGTTGCTATAGCTTTTGTTATTTTGAAATAAACGAACTAAACAAACTTAAAGTTTTGGAGCTGAAAATAACTTGGAGAAGTCTCATTTGAAATGGATATTAGAAAGTAATCCCTTTTCACAGTAGTTGAATTGCATATGTCCCACACATACTAAAAGCTGCAAAGAACAGTATTCCATTGTTTCTTCTTCAAGTTGTAATTGTTGCTTAATTAACTATTAGCTGGCTTCTTTGTGGAGTAAATTAATTTGAATGATGTAGATCAAATTTATTAATGGAGAACAAATAGCACAATTGGTGACTGCTCAGGGAATGAGTGGGGAAGTGGGTCACACACTTCATTTTAGCTCTGGGATCCAGGTTTAAATCCATTGCAGCCAACAGGAAGGAACTCTCTTCTGGTGATGTGAAGTTCCCCTTGTGAAGTAGGTTTGAGCAGTCTCAGTCCTGTTCTTCCTAAGTTTATGTCCACAACATGAAACTGCCCCACTTCAGCATGAGTTGGCCTATGTATCTCCAGCTCCACTGTCCTCTGAGAACTTTGATTTCATTAAATGTGTACCTCTTCTACGTTCCTGATTTCCCTTGCTCTATCATTTTCAGCTAACTTTAGCTGTGCATGTCCAAAATCCTGGATTTACCTCCCTGAACCTCCACCGTCCTCTCGTCCTTTATAACACACCTTAAAACTCCTCTTTTAGTTACTCATCTTGACCCACTTTAGCTATAAGACAGTATCTGAAACAACTTATGTTTTACTACATTAACAATGTTTACTTATGAATTAAGTTGTTGGCTCACTTGTAGTCCACTGACTATTTTTGTAATTGGAGTAATAGGACCATATATGCTAACTAATTTTAAAACCTAGATTACTTAGAAAGAAAGACTTGTGTGTTCGTAACTATTAGTCATGTTTCTCTGAAACTTCTCCAAGTACTTCATGCCCAATTAATTACTCTGGCATGCAGTCACTTATTATAATATATGTAAATTCACATAGGAATTTGGTGCAATCATCACTTCATGGCAATTGATCTATTTTTGTAGTGGAGAGCAAGTGGGGGAAAAGTAAGCAGGATGTTGGAGTAACTACTCATGTCTTTAAATATTGCTGAGGATCTTTAACATCCACTGGACCTAGTAGAAAAAGCAGACTTGTTTGGTTTTACTTGGGGGACTGCATCTCTGACCTACAACTATCTCTCAGCACCACACTGCAGGGTCAACTTCAGGTATACGTCCACAGTTCTGAAGTGGAACCTAAATCCGAAACCAGCTGAGGAAGGGTTTGGAGGGATATGGGCCGGGTGCTGGCAGGTGGGACTAGATTGGGTTGGGATATCTGGTCGGCATGGACGAGTTGGACTGAAGGGTCTGTTTCCGTGCTGTACACTTCTATGACTCTTTGACTGTGAAACTAGTTTCAATGTGAAATGTTTGTTCAGTTACAGTCACTGCTTAGTCAGAAGGCTGGCATACTGCAGACTTGACCAGATTGACTTGGCCATATGCTTTGGAAAAGTACCCGGAAAAATCTGCGTTGTCAGAGATTGTTCGTATGGATTGATATGACCGAGATGGGAGAGGGCATTGGCATTGTCTTTCTTTAGCCTCAATGGTTGCAACATAATGGGAATACAGAGGAACCTTGATTATCCGGCATTCGCTTATCCAAATTTCAGATTATCCGAACAAAATCGCAAGGTTCTGATGCTTAGCTAAACTGTGTTATCCGGTATTTGATTAACAAAATGAAATACTCCCTGCCCATGTCCTTCGGACAATTGAGGTTCCTCTGTATTTTACTTAAGTCCTGACGTAGCTAGTCTTATGCTTTCTCTATACCAGACTTAAACGTTCCCTCAACCTTTAATGAATGCAAACTTACTGATCTGTTACAAAACAAAACCATTCAATGAAGATGCAAATTGGTTAACCCACACAACTTGTAACATAAATATAAATGTTTATACTTCTAAATAACCCATAGCACATCAGTTTAGAGCATGAAACACTTTGTTTTGGTCAATGATGATTACTCTTGTCAATTTCATGTATTATGAAGTGAAGGTTGACTCCTCTGTGATAAGTGAAACCAAAACACCCAGAGAGGCTTGCCTCACCTCATAATGTGTTAAAAGAAGTATGAAAAGTGGTATAACATACCTTTCACCAACCCCCCCCCCCACCCCCATTTGTTATAAAGGAGTGGTTATGTGAAATGAAATCCTTTCACTCACTGTATAATCAACAAGTAATAATTTATTTATCCAATTCCAACAGTGAACAAATTAACAGATCCTTAGTCTTCAAGTACTTGGTTTAAACTAATTGGCTAAATTTAAAAATCTGTTGTCCTGGTTAAAAATGCTGCTTTGCCTGCTAACAGTATAGCCTTTTGATGCAAACTTTTCAATTTGCGCACCTGCAACTGGCAAGTTGCTGCCCACAGACACTCATTTTCAAATTGCTAAGCATTGAAAAAGCACACCATCTTTTGAAGGGACCACACACTCTTTACTGTCTGTTATTTTGCAAACATCAAATTCTAACCATCCTGCCTACAAATACTCTGCCCAACTTCGTAATATATGTACTTGCAAGAGCAATCAAGTCACTAATTGTACAATTGTCTCTGAGATCTTTGCATCTCAAGAAATACAACAATATTGAGAAATTCTTTCACTCTTCCAGAAGAACAGTTGGATTTCAGCCTGATCTCAGAGCTGGAAACATGAGCTGAGCATTGTGCTCTGTAGTAGGATTTCCTTGATTGAACAATCCAACCATTAACTCCAAGTCTGCGAACATAGTTTAAACTGAAAGTGTAAAATCCAAGGTAAAGCAGTCGCATGTTTTCCCTGAAGTGAGTTCAAGCAATTATCTGGAAGTATGTGGCTTTCAAGAAAAAAATACTACATTCCAAATCTGCTTTTTCATTGACCTTTTAAAAAAGTAATCCAGGCACCACCATAAGCCTTAAAACTCGCAAGTCCACAAAAATGATTAAATGTGATAAGATAACAGTAGAAATAGGAATGATCCGAGGGCAGAATACAGTTGTTGCCAGCAGTCTCCTGGAATGGGAGAATGGATATCTCACATTTGACTTTTTAGTATTAAGCCTTTTGAAATTTACAAAATATTACTTGTGGAAGCCTTATATGTGGAAACTGATTTTTTTTCAAAACTTGAAATTCAGTCTTCAGTGTACTCCATATTAATAGGAGCAGTGAAACACTTATGAAGTTACATCAATCTAGTAGAAGCACCTGAATTTTACTTATCCTATTTATTTGTTTCCGGGGTGTCACTGACTAGGCCAGCATTTATATCCCATCTCTAATTGCCGTTGAAAGGTGAATTGCCCTTGAGAAGGTAGTGGTGAGCCACCTTTTGAAGTGCTGCACTCTGAGATGTCGGTACTTCCACAGTGCTGTTGGAAGCAAGTTCCACATTTTGATCCAGTAGTAGTGAAGAAAGGGTCATTATTGTTGCAAGTCAGAATAATGTGTGACTTGGAGGGGAACTTGCAGGTGATAGGGTTGCTATTCATTTGCTGCCCTTCTAGACAGTGCAGGTTGTAGGATTAGTATGTGCTGCTAAGAAGCTTTGATGAGTTGATACAGTGCATCTTCTGGGTGGTGCACCTTGCTTCCACTGTGTATCAGGAGGTCGGGGAATATATATTTACATTGTGGATGGGATGCAAATCAAATGTGCTGCTTTGTCCTGGATGGCTTCTTGACTGTTGTAGGAGCTTCAGGCATATCGAGAATATTTCGTTGCATTCTTGACTTGTGCCTTGTAGATGGTGAAAAGGCAGTGGGGACACAGGAGTTGAATTACTTGCCATGAAATTCTCAGCTTCTGATTTTGGCTTCTAGCCTAAGTATTTATATAGCTGGTCTAGTCCAGCTTCTGGTCAACAGTGACCCTCAGGATGTTGATAATCGCAATCACCTTCCTTTGTCTACCCGTGACTCTAAACAACGGAGAGTTTTTCCCTGACTCCCATAGACTTCAAGTAAAAACAGTAAATGCTTGAGAAGTTCAGCCAGTCTGGTAATACTTGTGGAGGCAGAAACTAAGCTAATATTTCAAATCCAATAGGACTCTTCTTTGGAACTGCAGGGGGCTAGAAAAGTGGTGGTAGGGAAGGGCAGAGGAACAAATGGAACAGATGGTTAAACAAATTGAAAGGATGTGTTGATGGTAATAAGAAGGAGATAAGGATGAAGTGTGTGTGTGTGTGTGAATAGTAGATGTTAATAGTAGACAGTAGGTCAGCTCTTCCTGAAGAAGGACTCTTGCCCGAAATGTCAATTCTCCTGCTCCTCGGATGCTGCCTGACCTGCTATGCTTTTCGCACACCCCACTCTTGACTCTGACCAGCAGCTGCAGTCCTTACTTTGTCCTAGTAGGTCAGCCCCGATGAGAGCAAAGCCATGCAAACATGACATTGGGAGGCAGGGTGGTAGGACAAAGTTTATGGTCTAAAGTTACACAACTTTGGGGCGGCATGGTGGCTCAGTGGTTAGCACTGCTGCCTCACAGCGCCAGGGACCTGGGTTCGATTCTAGCCTTGGCGACAGTCTGTGTGGAGTTTGCACATTCTCCCTGTGTCTGCGTGGGTTTCCTCTGGATGCTCCGGTTTTCTCCTTCAATCAAAGATGCGCATATTAGGTGAATTGGCCATGCTAAATTGCCCAAAGTGTTCAGGGATGCATTAGTCAGAGGTAAATGTAGACTAATAGGGTACGGGAGTGGGTCTGGGTGGGTTACTGTTCAGAGGGTCAGTGTGGACTTGTTGGGCCTAATGGCCTGCTTCCACGCTGTAGGGATTCTATGATTCAATGTCGTTTCCTGAAAGCTATAAAACATCTAAATGGAAAATGTGGTGCTGTTCTGTCCACTATTAGGCCCGCCCCTTTCTGTTACACAAAGGAGTAGGAAAATCGAGGCCTCATTCCTGATGAAGGGCTTTTGCCCGAAACATCGATTTTCCTGTTCCTCGGATGCTGCCTGACCTGCTGTGCTTTTCTAGCACCACTCTAATCTAGACTCTGATCTCCAGCATCTGCAGTCCTCACGTTCAACATTTCGTCTGGTACTGATTCTAGCTTGCCCTTCTGCACTCTTTGCTGAACCATGATTAATCCCATAGCTTGATTATAATAGTATAGTAAGGGATAATGCCAGGCAATGAGGTTCTTGATTGTGGCAGAATGCAGTTCTGCTTTGATGACCCACTGCGCATCACCGATGCCCTGTCTTGAGTTATCATAATGTTGGAAAAACTAATCAATGCAACTGAGGGTGTTGTCAATGTGAAGATAGGACTTTGTCTCCACAAGTGCTGTGCTGTAGTCAATCCTGCTGATACTGTCGTAGCTGATGCATCTGTGACAGGTAGTTTGATGAGGATGCATTCAAATAGATCAGCAGGATTGTTTTTCCTCATTGTTATTCCCGATACTGAAATCATTGCATTTTGGTCTGCGTATTTTATTCTTTTTAGAGATTAAAGTGATTTGATAAACTGAATGCCTTGCTCGGCTGCTTCCGGAGCCATTTACGAGTCACATGTAGGCCAGACCAGGCAAGGAAGGCAGAATTTTTTTTAATTCACTCATGGGATGTGGATGTCACTGGCTGAAGAGCATTAATTGCCCATTTCTAGTTGCTCTTGAAACGATAGTGCTGGTGAGCTGACTTCTTGAATCGCTGCAGTCACGGTTCATTCCTTCCCTGAAGGAAATCCATGAACCAAGATACGTTTTTACAGCATTCGGCAAAGTTTACTGTTAATCATGAAATCAATATTTTAATTCCAGATTTATTAATTCATTATAAATTCCACCAGTTGCAGTGGTGAGACTCGAACCTTTGGGCATTCGTCCGGACGTCAGGATTCCTAGTCCAGTGATATTACCAATCCAACAACAACTGTCCCTGTAATAATTTTATCCTTGTCTTCCTGTCATCTCTATCAACCTGACCATATCTTTGTCGATGATTTAATGAAATGTGTGACTGAAGCCTGACAAAATGTCAAATGGTGAAAATTTGTAGGTGCATCATTGCCTCATGCTTTACTGCCCTCTGCTGGCTATAATTCTACATTGTAGGAGGCCATGTGAGTCAAAGATTATTTTCTAATCAACCTGTTCACCAGTTTTACTGTACATCTCTGGAGCAGGTGGGTCTTGAGCTCAGGCCTTCTTGTTCAGAGATAAGGATATTACCAATGCACCACAAAAGGCCATCAGAAAGATAGTGATATGATTGGTTGGCAGTTTCATTCCTGAAGAAGGGCCTGTGCCCGAAACGTCGAATCTCCTGTTCCCTGGATGCTGCCTGACCTGCTGTGCTGTTCCAGCAATAAAGTTTCAACTGGCAGTTTCATAAAATCTTACTTCCTTTCTGTTTCATTATTTATCTTTGTGTGGGGTTCCTCGGACAATGATATGTTACGATTACCGTTTATATTCCGAGTATAATAGAACCAGTGTTGTTTTGGAACTGGTTAGGAGCATTTCCTTAGTTAGATAACAAGAAGGTACTGAATTGATAGAGTCACTACTGATGGGTAAATGAGCATGTCTACTTCCATTAATTCAGTGCCCTAGAGTCAAATTTCTGTGACCTGTTTTACCAGCAGAGTTATTTGTGTTAATACTGTATCTCGAGCTGGAAGGTGTGGAGTGCAAACACCACTCTGAACTATGGTGGCAAGTGGAAGATTGAACCCCTGCTTAAAATGCAAGGTTACCATCCACTGGGAAGCTTAAGCCTGACAGACGTGAATGCCCCTGCACCTCTGCATCCCTGACCTCCCCATGATACCCCTACTTCACCCATCACCCTGCAAGTTGTGGAAACTTATTGACAAAAAAAATGTCTGTGTAGGGCTGATGTAGAGAAGCTTACAGGACCATGAATGAAGTGTTCTTGTTGTGGTCTGTCAATCAGATTGCGAATCCTTTAACAACATTGCACTTTCTTTTCTTAGAGATGAGAAAATAGTATTTTTTAAATTCATTTGTGGGATGTGATCACCACTGGCTGGCAAGTATTTATTGCCCATCTCTAGTTGCCCTTGAGAAGATGGTGCTGAGCAGCCTTCTTGAACTGCGGTAGTCCATCTGCTGTGGGTTGACCCACAATGCCATTAGGGAAGAACTTCCAGGATTTTGACCCAGTGACAGTGAAGGAATGGCAATATATTTCCAAGTCAGAATGATGAGTGGCTTGGAGGGGAACTTGAAGGTGGTGGTGTTCCCATGTACCTGCTGCCCTTATCCTTCTAGAGGAAGTGGTTGAGGGTTTGGAAGGTCTGAGGATCTTTGGTGAATTTCTGCATTGCATCTTTTAGGTAGTACACTCTGCTGCTACTGAGTGTCAGTGGTGGAGGACTGGATGCTTGTGAATGTCATGCCAATCAATCAGGCTGCTTTGTCCTGGATGGTGTCAAATCTTGAGTGTTGTTAGGGCTGCACTGATCCAGGCAAGTGGGGCTGTTCCATCACACTCCTGACTTGTACCTTGTAGATAGTGGACAGGCTTTAGGGAGTCAGGAGGTGAGTGACTTGCCACTGTATTTCTAGCCTGTAACCAGCTGTTTTAGCCACTCTGTTTATGTGGCGGGGCCAGTTGTGTTTGTGGTCAATGACAACCCCCAGAATGTTGATTAGTGGAGGATTCAGTGATGGTAACATAATTGAATGTCAAGGGATGGGTGCTTAAATTGTGTCTTGGTAATGGTCATAGACTGGCATTTGTGTAGCGTGAATGTTACTTGTCCAGATCTTGTTGCATTTGAACAAGGACTGTTGAGTTTCTGGATTAATAGTCCAGCGATAATACCACTGGGCCATTGCCTCCTTTATTTATAAATCATATAATCAGAGCTGTTAATATTATAGGAAGATTAGTGGCATTAATGATCGAAAAGGTGATAATTTGTAAGGCTGCCCTTATTCAAAGTTTTATCGGTGTCAATATTTTTAAGATTAAGACACATCCTAAAGCACATCAAAGATATGTAAGGAGAAGCTTGCATTCACACTATCAATCAAAAGCATACCTAGAGAAGTGGATTATGATGAAGGTTTTTCTAGAGAGAATGGAGGTGAAGAGGTGTAAGCCTTTAGGAAGGAAGGATTACAGGTGGCTGAAAATGCAGTTGCTAAAGATGCTGGTGGATGGTTCGGGGGGGAAATGCTGGCAACAAAGGTATCAAACAGTGGAATGTTGAATGTGGGATGCAGGTGTGAGGGGTGCAGTTGCTCAGGGGAGGTTACAGAAATCATGGACTAATTTTAATGCCAGGTTGAAAATTTAAATTTAACTTCATAGCATAAGAGGAAGCTGTGTGGTTTGTGATATCTGTGCAGGTTGGAAAAGAGTCATTCAGCTTAACCCTACTTCCTAGCTCCTGGTCCTTGGTGCTGTAGATTACAGCACTTAGCACAAGTGTAAAATCTGAGTATCTTACAAATGTGATGAGGGTGTCTGTCTTGACCACACTTTCAGGCAGTGAGTGACAGACCCTTACAACCCTCAGGGAGGAAAATGTTCTCCTTCATTCTCCACTATCTGTCCACAAGTTATTTTAAAATCTATGCTCTCTGCTTATTGATCTGCATTAAGGGAAATGAGTCCTTCCAAACAATTCTGAGTCAATTATAATTTTTCTTGTCTTAGTTAAATATCACCTGATTTTTGATTCTGTGATCTTCCTCTAATGTAAAGAAATCAGCCCTCTTACATCCCATCATTTCACATAATTAAAGTTAGAACATAGAACATTACAGCGCAGAACATGCCCTTTGGCCCTCGATGTTGCGCCAATCTGTGAACTAATCTAAGTTCATCCCCTAAACTATTGCATCATCATCCATGTGCTTACCCAAGGATTGTTTAAATCTCCCTAATGTGGCTGAGTTAGCTACATTAACAGGCAGGGTATTCCATGCCCTTACCGCTCTCTGAGTAAAGAACCTGTCTCTGACATCTGTCTTAAATCTATCACCCCTCAATTTGTAGTTATGCCCCCTTGTACAAGCTGACGTCATCATCCTAGGAAAAAGTGAAAAATTTTCACTGTCTACCCTATCTAATCCTCTGATCATCTTGTATGTCTCTATCAAATCCCCTCTTAACCTTCTTCTTTCCAACGAGAACAGACCCAAGTCTCTCAGCCTTTCCTCATAAGACCTTCCCTCCAGACCAGGCAACATCCTGGTAAATCTCCTCTGCATCTTTTCCAATGCTTCCACATCCTTCCTGTAATGTGGCGACCAGAACTATACACAATATTCCAAGTGAGGCCGGACTAGCATTTTGTGAAGTTACAGCATGACATAACGACTCCGGAACTCAATCCCTCTACCAATAAAACCTAACACACCGTGTGCCTTCTTAACAGCACTATCAACCTTGGTGGCAATCTTCAGGGATCTATGTATATGGACTCCAAGATCCCTCTGCACATCCACACTACCAAGAATCTTTCCATTGACCCAGTATTCTGCCTTCCTGTTATTCTTCCCAAAGTGAATCACCTCACATTTAGCTGCATTGAACTTCATTTGCCACCTCTCAGCCCAATTCTGCAGTTTATCCAAGTCCCGCTGCAACCTGCAAATTCTTCCACACTGTCCACTACTCCACCGACTTTAGTGTCATCTGCAAATTTACTAACCCATCCACCTACGCCTGCATCTAAGTCAGTTATAAAAATGACAAACAGCAGTGGTCCCAAAACACATCCTTGTGGCACACCACTAGTAACTGGACTCCAGGCTGCATATTTTCCATCAACAATCACTCGCTGCCTTCTTTCAGAAAGCCAGTTTCTAATCCAAACTGCTAAATCATCCTCAATCCCATGCCTCTCCATTTTCTCCAACAGCCTACCATGTGGAACCTTATCAAATGCTTTACTGAAGTCCATGTATACCACGTCAACTGCTCTACCTTCATCCACATGCTTAGTCACCTCAAAAAACTAAATGAGATTTGTAAGACATGACGTGCCCGTGACAAAACCATGTTGACTATCTGAAATTAGATTGTTACTTGCTAGATGATTATAAATCCTTTCTCTTATAATCCTTTCTGAATCCTTTCCAACAACAGATGTAAAGTTTTCCAGTATTGGCAATATTTTTGTGAACCTCCAGTGCACCTTCTCTAGTGTGATCACTGATCCTGCAATGTGAGAGCCTCTACTGCTCTCACTGTACTCTCACTGTAGTCAGAGCACTTTTTTATACAGTTCATAATTGTCCTGCTCTTCTAAACTAATATCTTAGTTAATAAACAAAAATATCCTTCTTAACCACCTTTGCTGGTAAAATGCTGTCTTTCTGCTCCAGTACGCCTCAGGATGCTACCATTTATTATGTATATCTTTGTCAGCATTGTGCTTCCCTGGTCAACTGACACAAGGTATTTGGGGAATTGTGGCTTGGTATGGTACCAAAAGGAATCTTGGGTCACCTGAAGATTACAGGGGGTGAAGGATGGGAGGCTAGGTACAGCATTGGAGTGATTAAACTTGGATTTGACAAAGACAGAGTATTTCTACAACACATGGAATGAGGTTGGGGAAGAGATGGGCTTTGCTAAGGAAATTTCATAATAACAGGAGTAGGAGCTGTTAATTCAACTTGCTATTAAATAGAATTTTTCAAAGTCTGGTTCATTCTGGGATAGTGGCCAATGTTAAGACTGAGATGGGAGGAATGCAATGTTTCTCTCTAATGCTGCTACTCCATGGGTTACACTATGAATAGAATTATTTTACCTAGTTGCCAAAATGGCCGCGCAAAGTTTTCACAATAGTATACATAGAATAAAAAGGTCTATCAATGAGATTTTTTTAAATGAGCACAGAAGTATTGATCTATTATAAAACAAAATAATTCCAATGCAATATGAAATTACAACACACCAGGTAAAGGAAAAAATATAAATCTCTCCGCAGAGCTTCAGTTTGGAGAAATAAAACACTTTAAGCCAATCATCCCTTTAGTCTTCAAGAACTAGCCATAGGGACTGTTCAGGCGGCTGTTACTCTGGCACATGCAGACAGATCACTGGACATGTGCAGTTGTCTCTGGAACCTTGGCAGACAGAGCTTGCTTAGGAAGCACAGTATGGAGAAGTATTCTGGATGCATACACAAGGACAATTGGATTTCTCACCGGGTACGGAAAATGGTGTTTGAGAAATGGCGAGATGAGCTGAGCACGATTCTTCTTCGGGTTTTTCCTCTTTGAAAACCAAACACTCTTCAAGCAAAACAGTTCAAACAAGACAGCCATTAAACCTAGGCAGTTGATTTCTAAGACATGCATCCAAGCAATTATGGAATTTCCCAGTAGCACTTTTTTCCAAATGTTCCAACATGACCTTTTGTTGGCACCTTCTATAAAATTTCACAAATTCCACACAGGACGTGAAAGAAATTCAGTTTTCCAGTCTTTCAAAACTCAAGTCCTCAAAGGATGTTTAATTTTGAAGTCTTCATAACAGAAAGAAGGAGATTGAAGTCAGTTGATAGCAAATGGGAATAGTCAAGGGACAAGGATGATGACTTTGATCTTCCTCGTATTAATGCTGGTGGAAATTACTGCTCGCTCACTGAAATGTCTTCATCTAGAATTGGTAATCGAATGGATAATCCATCTGGAGCTTCTCCTGAGGTCTCCAGCATCATAGATGCTAGATCTTAGCCAATTTAATTCACTGCATGTGATATCAAGAAACAACTGAAGGCACTAGATATTACAAAGACCATGGGCCCCTGACAACATCCTCGCAGTAATACTGAAGAGGGGTGGCTTCAAAAATAACCACACAGCCAGCCAAGCTATTCCAATACCAGCATCTACCTGGAAAGATGGAAAATTCCCCAGGTTGGTCCGGTCCACAAAAAGCAAGAAAACTCTAACCAAATACTACCTTATCAGTCTGCTGTTGAGCGTGGGTAAAGTGAAAGAAGCAGTCTTTGACAGTAGTTTTAAGCAGCACTTAGCAATAACCTGCTCACTGATGCCCAGTTTGGACTCTGCAATGGCCACTCAACTCCTGACCTCATTGAAGACTTGATCTAAAAATGGATGAAAGAGCTGAGCTCCAGAGGTGAGTTGAACATGACTCCCCTTGAAATTAAGGAAGCTAGCAAAACTGAGCCGATGGGAATCCCTCCACTAGTTACAGTCATATTGAGCAGAAATGCAGATGGTTATAGTTATTGAAGGTTCTCATTCCTAAGATACTGCTGTCCTAATCGTGAACCTCTCTCAGCTGCTTCATCAGTGTCCTTCCATCTGTCTTAATGTCAGAAGTGGGGCTATCTGAGATCAGTTTGCAATGTTCAGCAGTATTATGACTTCTCCACACCGAAGCCATTTGTGTCAATACACAGCAAGGTTTCAGGCCTGATAATTTACAAGTTACATCAAATTCACAATTGCCAGGCAATGACCATCGCTGAATCCCACACTATTCACACTGCAGAGTTAGCATTGACTGGAAACTGAAATCAGTCAAAGAAATTCTGTGGCTACAAGAGCAAGTTAGAGGCTAGGAATTCTGCAGCGAGTGTTTCACCGCCTGACTCCCCGCATGACTTTGCCAAGCCTGTCCATCATCGATTAGACACAGGTCAGCAGTGTGTTTGAAGACTCTCCACATGCCTTGGTGAATACAGCTCCAGCAATAAGAAGTTCAACACCGACCAAGACCACAGCCAGCTGATTTCTCACCCTGCCTACCACCATTAGCATTCATTACCTCCACCACTGGAGCACACTCGCAGCAATGTGAACATTTCCAAGATGTGCTGCAGTAACTCAACAAGGGTCCCTAGATGACACCTAATAAACTCATTGACAGTTGAGGATGGTTAACAAATAATGAGGTAACTATCAATGTCCCTATCTTGTGAACAAATATAACATATCTAAAATAGATTCCATTTTATATCACGATAAGTTAATGTAATTCCAAATAAATTATACATTTGTGCATATACTGTAACCACTAATTTTGGCAGCCCCATTAAGTTTGAATTCTTTGAATCCTAGATTTGATTCTACTGTAGTTAATTTTTACTGCAGTTGGCTGGGGAAAACAGGGTTGTAAAGTCTGCATCCTACCCTTGTGGAAGATCACTGTCCTGATCACTGTTTCCTTTACAAGTGCATTTTCGGATTTAATGGACTTTTCCTTTCTCAATACAAAATGAAAATGAAGACGCTAAGTTGAAATGCCAAAGGCCCATTATGCTTCACATCAGAAAGGTTGCAAAGACCGGGAAAGGAGAGAGACTAAATTGAGTAGTTGTTCTAAGGTGGCATTAAGTTTGGGCTTTAAATGTAACATGTTTACTTGGGTTTTAGTAAAGCCTTTGACAAGCTTCTTCATGGCAGATTAATTAGTAAAGTTAGAGCACATGGGATTCAGGGTGAGCTTGCCAATTGGATACAAAATAGGCTTTATGGTGGGAGTCAGAGGTGGAGGATTATTTTTCAGACTGGAGGCTTTGTGACCAGTGGTGTTCCACAGGGATCAATACTGGGTCCACTTTTGTTTGTCATTTATGTAAATGATTTGGATGAGAATATAGGAGGCATGGTTAATAAGTTTTGCAGACGACACCAAAATTGGTGGCATAGTGGACTGTGAAAAAGGCTATTTAAGATTACAAAGACATCTTGATCAATTTGGTCAATGAGTCGAGGCGTGGTAGATGGATTTTAATTTGAATAAAAGTGAGGTATTGCATTTTGGTAATGCAAACAAGGACAAGACTTATACAATTAATGGTAGGGCCCTGGGGAGTGTTGTAGAACCAAGAGACCTAGGGGTTCAGGTACATAATTCTTTGAAATTTGCGTCACAAGTAGACAGCATGGTTAAGGTGTTTAGTATGCTTCCCTTCGTTGCTCAGACCTTTGAGTATAGCAGTTGGGCTGTTGTGTTGAGGTTATACACGATATTGGTGAGGCCTCTTCTGGATTGTTGTGCACAGTTCTAGTTGCCCTATTTTAGGAAGGATATTATTAAACTGGAGAAGATTCAAAAAGGTTCATCAAGTTGTTGCAGGGAATTCAGAGTTTGAAATATGAAAATAAACTGGACAGACTGGGACTTTTTTCACTGAGCATGGGCGGTTGCAGGGGGCCTTTATTAATGTTTATAAAATTATGAGGGGCATAGATAAACTGGCAAGCGTCTTTTCCCTCAGGTGGGAGAGTTCAAAACTAGGAAGCATATGTTTAAGGTGAGCGGAGAAAGATTTGAAAAGCACACGAGGCATTCCTTTATTGTACTGAGTGGTCCAATTACAAGGTTTAAAAGGCATTTGGTTAAGTACATAAATAGGAAAGGTTTGGAGGGATGTAGGCCACGTGTAGGCAAGTGGGGCTAGTTTAATTTGGGAACATGGTTGGCATGGACTCGTTGGACTGAAGAGTCGTACAACATGGAAACTGATCCTAAGTGACTCAACTGTACAGATCTGGGCAGTTATCACTTTGATTTCTAGTCTGATTTCAGCAATGGAGCATTCCACCCAATTTGACCTGCTTTGACTGGGGTGGGGAATGCGGAGCAAGTAGAGGAAGAGAAATCATCCAGGTTATTAACTTGGTCAGTGATGCTTCCTACTCTTTTAGTCTTTGTCTATGATCAAACATGAAAAAAGATCAACAGGGTCAGTACAGGCAGGCAGCTGTTAGCCAAAAAAAAAGTCTATAACATGAGTTAACACCCTCAAATGAGGAAAGAAATAAACCAGAGAAGGAAATGTAAGCTCAACTGCACAGTTGCCTTTTATACTCACATTCTGTAGACTCAAGTATGATGGAAAATAGTTGAGACTTTATTAATATTTCCATATATTAGCAAGCCATCGGGATACTGTGTTCCATCTCTTTTGTTTACAGCTTCTTGTGCATGTCTTCCTGTCACTGAATACAATTAGCAACTTCAATTTGACTTGAAATATAGAAGACCATTTATGTAAGTCTAATGCCAGCAGTCATTCCTGTTTCCCTTCTCTCTTTCTTTTCTTGATTTATCTGTTTTCAGTCCTTATCTGCTGTAGTACCAGGATGTAAATTGCAGAAGGATTCCTTCACAGACACCTGTTTGCAGGGAGCCAAGTGTTAGTATTGTTCCTGTTGCTGTCACTTCTACTTAAAGCAGAAACCTACTGAAGAGTAAAGAAAGACCAACTGCCCCAATTTAGAATTTTTGGCGACTTTGTTGCAGCAATACAGTCTATTCCATGTGTGTCACAATCTATTAAGTACTGTCATTTATCAGTCCTTATGACACTGTAATTGTGTGATTTCTGGCCAAGAATTTGCAATGCTGTGCAGGCCTGACAGGAAGGGAGTATTTGGTAGAATGCAGTAACTCTAGTTAGTTACACTTTGTGGTATCGCGGTGGAAGGATGTAACACTGCTTCTAAGAAACCTTTTTAATGATGAAGGAACCCACAAAAATTTCTGTTCGTATATAGATACTCGGAAGGAAAAAGTGACGTCATTTCTGTTGCTGTGACAAAAGTCTTGCTCATCACAAAATCTTTCAGCTAGATTTTTGTCTGGGTGCAGAGCCACATTTCAATGCATGAATTATACTTTTACTTTTGGAGACAATCCAATTTACCTTCGCATTCCCAACCCCACACTTTTTTCCTTTGGTGTTCCTCCTGGTCAGAAATGCAAAATATACAACTGTTCAGGGCGAATGCAGTAATGAGTTAACATTGGACAGGATGGTTGCCTCAAAAGATCAATCTGAATGCCAGAACTTTGAAATATGCAGAAGCTCCTGAGTTTTAAACAAGGTTCCAAAACCACTTTGGAAGTATAACTCTGCCTTTTATATTTTTGATGGTGATGGATCTGCAGTGTAGGTCAACTTCCTGCTGTTTGTACCTATGGGCTGCAGCTTGTTTCCATCTCCTTCCTCCCCTCTCTGCTTGTATTGGGAGGGAGAAACTGTGGATGTGGGATGGTGTGATGTGAAAAAGAACAGAATCATTGAAAAGCAAGGAGCCTGTTTTTGTAGAAAACTCCCAAGGAATTCAGTGAAGTGGAACAGATTTGTAAACACACAGGCTTGAGTTTAAGCATCGGAGAAGAAAGAATGCACATATGTTAAGTGTTGATCACATGGGATAAGAGAAACAAAATTAATCAAAATACCACCATGCAATGTCAGTATACACTCACATACACATACTCTTACATACTCAAACACTCCTGCAGGGGAATGGGAGTTGGTGTAAATTAATAGATAGTTAGCAGAGTTTTGGCTGACCTTAGATTTATGGAGGGGAAAATGTCAGAAACCAGCTTGAAATAATGGCAAACTTGGGAATGTATTTGAGAGCTGACACCACTTTCAAGGATTTTGAAGAGGGAAAGAATATTGGAGATGGAAATACTTGATGCAACATAGTGGTTGTGACATGACTTGTGCTTAGGGTATTTTTCTCAAGGTTATCCAAGTTGAGGTTGCGGAATTGGAATGCAGTTGACTTTAGGCACCCGGTGTAATAATCATGCACAGCAAGGTGAATTATAGCATGTTTATAGAAAACCAAAGCTAGTTCAGAGATTTCCAGCTTTAGCAGAGCATTTAAGCATTTCCCTTATTTTTCTTTTCCACTGTGTGGACCTCTGACATCTGTGGGTGGCATTGGCACGCTGACTGGTGAGTTTTGGCATCTCTGAGTAGCCATGCTCCTGCACAGTTTCGAGAAAACATCAGATGCTGATTTCCTTGGGTGGTGATATTTCATCTGAAGAAGGGTCACAGAATTTGAAACGTTGTCCCTGTTTTCTCTCCCCAGGCCTGCTGAGTTTCTCCAGCAATTTCTGTTTTTGAATATTTCTTTTCATTATTTGCTGGTTGTTTTATACTGTGCTGATTAATTATGGGTTGACCCATTTACCTGGGATCTTGGGTTTAATTGCATTTTGAGATTTTTTTCTCTTTCCTCCATTGTTTGGCCTTTCTAAGTGGCACGGTGGCTCAGTGGTTAGCACTGCTGCCTCACAGCCCCAGGGAGCCGGGTTTGATTCCAGCCTCAGGCGAATGTTCAAACTCCACACAGACATTCTCCCCGTGTCTGCGTGGATTTCCTCCAGGTGCTCCGGTTTCCTCCCACAGTCACAAAAAAAGATGTGCAGGTTAGCTGAATTGGCTGTGCTAAATTGCCCATAGCGTTCAAGGATGTGTAGGTTAGATGCATTAGTCAGGGGTAAATATAGAGTAATATGGTAGGGAAATGGGTCTTCGGAGAGTCAATGTGGACTTGTTGGGCTGAATGGCCTGTTTCCACAATGTAGGGATTCAATGATTCTAGTTGCCTGTTTCCATCACTTTCACGGTATGGCCCATATGCAATAGTCGTCTACACTCATTTCTTACAGCATCACTCTAGCCAATAAGCAGAAGAAAGTTGTATTCTGAGATCTGCATAGGACATGAACCCAGGTCTTGGATGCAAATGAAAAAGTGTTTAATCACTCAGTCACTACGATTTTCTCCCAATCACGCAGCGTTGCTATTCTGCAGAGCATTTCCAGTACCTGTATTTTGTGTAGACTTACAACCCCCCTCCGATTGGTCCTGCATGAATAAAATCCAGAGTACAATTTTCCAGGTTTACTGACTGTAGACCCTGGGCTCAAGCCCCAGTAGTCCTCAACATTTTATCCAATTTGTTTTAAGTTTCAGTGTCTGGTACAAACTGCAGTTTCCCACAGCAAAACTTCCCTCTGGCTCCCTGAGTATAGAAGAACCTATTGTTTTGAGCTGAGCAGTAGTCAGTAGAGCGCTAATTTACCCTTCCAGCTGAAGGAGGCTGCTTAGGGGCTAAAGCCCATGTAGTAGATCAGATGTCGCACAAAAATGTGAAGCTCACACTTAACCCTCTTCCTGCCTCTCCCTGCCAAATTTACAGTATTTTAATCCATGAAGTGCATGAACATTTGTGGCATGTAGGATAAAGATCAGGATGAAAATTTCAGACCCAAATGAAATCCCAGCTTCATTCAGTGACTGGGAGCATTATTTATAACTTTCTAAAGATTTTGACATGGCCACCATTGCATTACCATCTGCAATCCACTTAATTTTCTTTTCTGCTGTGTGGACCTCTGAGGCATTGGCACGCTGACTGGCAAGTGCAGGATCTCTGAGTAGCCATGCCCCTACATAGTTTAGAGGAAACGTCAGATGCTGATTTCCTTGGGTGGTGATATTTCTTCTGAAGAAGGGTTACAGGATTTGAAACATTATCCTAGTTTTCTCTTCCCAGATGCTTCCGGACCTGCTGAGTTTCTCCACAAATTCCTGTTTTTGAATATTTCTTTTCACTTTTGCTGGTTGCTTTGTACTGTGCTGATGAATTGTGGGTGGACCCTTGATTTGGTATTGGCATTTACGCAGGATCTTGAGTTTCTACTGCGTTTTGTGTGTGTGTGTGTGTGTGTGTGTGTATGACTGAACAGACTGATTCTTGACCTGTAGATTTTTGGTCAAGTGGGGCAGTGTGTCCCATGATGTGGAGGGAACTGGAAAGCAGAAGTTTCTGCCTTTACATGTCTGGTGCAGTTCTACCTCACATTTACTTGTCTGCTGCGGTTCTACCTCATCATTATGATGTTTCAACTGAAGATATAATGCAGCTTGATTGTGATCACCATTTTGAATAGTTGGTAGCAAACTCCTCCCTGTCATTAATGATAATACGGTCACACTTCATTGAGCTTCAGTGTGTCTTTGTAGCATTGTATTTATCCTCGCTGAAAAATGTGTTGCTGGACAAGCACAGCAGGTCAGGCAGCATCAAAGGAGCAGGAGAATCGACATTTCGGGCATAAGCTCTTCCTCAGGAATAGGTTGCCTGTCTCCCCAATGTATAGGAAACCACATTGGGGGCGATTCCCTCGTCAGGTCCACACCCCCACCAACCCAACCTCCACTCCCGGCACCTTCCCCTGCAACCGCAAGAAATGCAAAACTTGTTCCCACACCTCCCCCCTCACTTCCCTCCAAGGCCCCAAGGGATCCTTCCATATCCGTCACAAGTTCACCTGCGCCTCCACACACATCATTTACTGCATCCACTGCACTCGATATGGCCTCATTTACATGGCGGACAGGCCGCCTACTTGCGGAGCGTTTCAGAGAACACCTCTGGGACACCCGCACCAACCAACCCAACCACCCTGTGGCTGAACACTTTAACTCCCCCTCCCACTCCACCAAGGACATGCAGGTCCTTGGCCTCCTCCATCGCCAGACCATGGCAACACGACACCTGGAGGAAGAGCGCCTCATCTTCCGCTTAGGAACCCTCCAACCAGAGGGGATGAATGCAGATTTCTCCAGCTTGCTCATTTCCCCTCACCCCACCTTTTCTCAGTCCCAACCCTCGGACTCAGCACCGCCTTCTTGACCTGCAATCTTCTTCCCGACCTCTCCGCCCCCCAACCCCTCTCTGGCTTATCACACTCACCTTAACCTCCTTCCACCAATCGCATTCCCAATGCCCCTCCCCCAAGTCCCTCCTCCCTACCTTTTATCTTAGCCTGCTTGCCACACCTTCCTCATTCCTGAAGAAGGGCTTATGCCTGAAACGTCGATTCTCCTACTCCTTTGATGCTGCCTGACCTGCTGCGCTTTTCCAGCAACACATTTTTCAGCTCTGATCTCCAGCATCTGCAGTTATACTTTCTCCTCCTTGTATTTATCCTCCCTTGGAATGCTGGCTGTTTGAAATTTGGGAAAACAGGACCTGAAGAGGCAAATGCTGTTTAGCCACTTGGACCTATAACAGTTTTGCCTGAATGCTTTTAGATCTTCAAGAAGGACACTAGTGTTTGTTCAGTGGTCCTACCATTGAATCTGGAGAATGTGACGGTACATTGCAGACAGAATTTCTCTAACTCTAATGAGTTGCTGTTGCACAGTCCACATCTCGGTGCATTACAGGAGAATGGTGATGAAAATCGCTCTGTAAACTAGGACTGTTGTTGACGTAAGGAGGTTTTTGTCAAATATTCACGACAATATTTTGTAAAAGGCCAAACTGGCATTGCAAATCAGTGTTGGATTGCCTGGTCAACATTGACCTCCAGAGAGCGAGGTACCTGCCAAGGAATGTGATGTGGTCAACATATTCCAGCATCTCTCCTTCAACATATATGGGGTGTGGAATATTTGCCTGACCAGGTCGGAGTTGATATGAGTTTTGATTGGTCAACATTCAAGGAAGGGTTTGGAGGGATATGGGCTGGATGCTGGTGGGTGGGACTAGATTGGGTTGGGATATCAGGCCGGCATGGACGGGTTGGACCGAAGGGCTGTTTCCATGCTGTATATCTCTGACTCTATGCCATGCCAAGTCTCTCTTGTGCAGATTTGAAGAGGTTGAGAGAGGATAAAAGAATGGTTTGTGTTGAGGAATTTCAGTCATGAATATTGATTGGAGTAACTTCGGACAAGTGAAGTATAAGGGGAGATCAGATTGAAATAAATGTTTAAAAATAAATGCATAAAATTAGATAAATCTCCAGCACCAGATCAAGTGCATCTCGGGACATTGAGGGAAGCTAGGGAAGAAATTGCAGGGCCCCTAGCAGAGTTATTTGTATCATCTACAGCCACTGGTGAGGTGCCAGAAGTCTGGAGGGTGGCTAACATTGTGCCTTTATTTCAGAAAGACTACAAGAGAAAGCTTGAGAACTACAGGCCAGTGAGTCTGATGTCAATGGTGGGCAAGTTGTTGGAGGAGTTTCTGAGAGACAGGAATTACATTTAGAGAGGCAAGGACTGATTATGGAACGTCAGCATGACTTAGAGTTTTTTGAGGACATAACTAAGAAGATAGATGAGGGCAGAGCTGTCGATGTTGTCTGCATGGACTTTAGCATCTTGACAAGGTTCCGCATGGTAGACTATTTAGTAAAGTTAGATCACATGAGATCCAGGGGGAGCTAGCCAATTGAATAAAAATTGGCTTGATGGTAGAAGACAGAGGGTGGTAGTGGAGGGTTGTTTTCAGACTGGAAGTCTGTGACCAGTAGTGTGCCCCTAGGATTGGTACTGGGTCCACAGTTGTTTGTCATTTTTATAAAAAATTTAGATGAGAATATAGGAAGCATGACAATATGTTTATGGATAGTGCAAACATTAGTGGTATAGCAGACAGTGAAGAAGGTTATCTAAGAGTACATTGGGATCTTGATCACTTGGGCCAATGAGCTGAGAAGTGGCAGATAGAGTCCAATTTAGATAAAGGCAAACAGGGGCAGGACTTACATATTTAATGGTAGGATTCTGGGGACTGTTGTCAAACAGAGAGACCTAGGAGGTTCAGGTACATAGTTCCTTGAAAGTGGTGTCAGAGGTAGACCGGGTGGTGAAGAAGGCATTTGGCACACTTGCCTTCATTGGTCAGAGCCTTGAGTGTAGGAGTAAGGATGTTATGCTGCACAGGATGTTGACGAGGCCACTTTTGCGTTGTGTACAGTTCTGGTTGCCCTGCTGTAGGAAGGATATTATTAAATTGGAAATGGTGCAGAGCCCGAAACATCGATTCTCCTGTTCCCTGGATGCTGCCTGACCTGCTGCGCTTTTCCAGCAACACATTTTCAGCAGAGAAGATGTGCCAGCATGTTGCCGGGAATGGAAGATTTGAGTTATAAGGAGAGGCTGGACAGGGTGTGACGTTGACAGGGTGGGTGGTTGAGGGGGGGTGACCTTATAGAGGTTTATAAAATCACTAGGGGCATGGATAAGGTGAATTGCAAAGGTCTCTTCCCTGTGTAGGGGGGCTCAAGTCTGGAGGGCATATTTTTTACAGTGAGAGGAAAAAGATTTAAAAGGAAATGGAGGGACAACTTTTCACACACAGGGTACTGTGAATGTGGAATGAACTTCCAAAGGAAGTGGTAAGTTGCAATTTTTAAAAGACATTTGGACAGGTACATGAATAGGAAGGATATGGGCCAAACACAGGCAAATGGGACTAATTTAGTTTGGGAAACCTGATCGACATGGAAGAGTTGGACCGAAGGGTCTGTTTCCCTGCTGTATGACTCCATTAGTATTCACAATCATGAGAGTTTATGACAAAGTAGATAGGTGGAATATGTTCCACTCATAAAAGGCCATAGATTTAAAACAATGAGTAGAAGAAGCAAAAATAATATTTTGAGAAAATTTCATACAGCAAGTAGTTAGAGTCTGGATTACACTGCCTGAAAGCGTGGTAGAGGTAGATTTAATCAAGATGTAAAAGGGATTTAGGTAGTAATTTGAAAATAAACATCATGCAGTGTAATGGGTAAAAAATAGGAAGAATGACACTTGGTTAGATTGTCCTTTGGGGAACTAGTGGAGACATGATGAGCCGAACTGTGCAGTAACAATTCTGTGATTCACTTTAAGTTGCACAGTGCAACCAGACTCTCTGCAGAGGTCACAACTTAACCTTGTGTGGAGGGAAAATCGAAAGTGTGTATTGTCATCTCATTGCCTCCTAGAGATAGTCAAATGGGTGTCACAGAGCTATGAAGCATGGGCCAGTCATGGCTTTCATAGCTGAAGACATGGAGGACCATAAACTGAAAGGAGATTGGGGTGGGATTTTTTAAAAAGATGTTTTGTTTTCTGGAAAAGAATAAAAATGAGTTCATTCTCAAATGTGACGTACTAAACTGTTGCTAAATTTTAAATTTTTTTTGTACAATTAAACATGCTGACAGCACTCATTTTGAGAGTGCCTAACCAACCTTGAAACAATATTATGATTGGGTCCCCAGGTCAAAACTTGAGCTGGTCCCACACCCACGGGTTCTCATGTGACAAAAATGGCTAAAACATTTTGAAGACATTATTCTGTTTTATGTCAGCCATGTGCAAATGTACTTTCACATTATGAAGAACTTCATTGCAAAGGGAGTGTCCCCTCCTAGTGGTGGGAAATGAGTTCTACAAGCAGTAAGATATTCACAGATAAAACCATGTTTAACCTTCACTTCTCATAATGTTTGATTCATTGTACTCTGGCGCGTTGGGTTTGAGAGTTGGCGCATGTTTACTCTGATCCTGAAGGATGAATGCATCTGATGCAAAGATGATAGATAGAGGGAGACCAAATCAGGGGAGAAGTAGAGGAAAAAAATGGTCCTTTATGTTCTCAAATGGAAACTCTGGACCATCGTTTGCTGGGGAAGGATAACTAAATAATACACTAGCCCTTGGAAAATCTATAATTTACACATTGGCGGATAACTTCATGCCCTTATTTTGCTTTATCTTTGTGATTGAAATGTGCCATGGCGATGCCAAATCTATGCAGAAAATCCTGTGTACCTGAAGACCATGTTTGCTGAAAAACAAGTACTGCATTTGTATCTGGCATGCACCATTCCAATGTAGAGGTATAAATCCAGTCATCTATATTCGCCTGTCATAAGCAGTTATATGATGCCTACAAAAACAAAATACTGCAAATGCTGGAGATCTGAAAATGAACGAAACTACTGGATATCTGTTCAGCGTTTTGATGAAAAGTCATTGATCTGAAATACTAACTGTGTTTTTCTCTCTTGACAGACTGAGTTTTTTTAAGCATTTCTGTTTGATATTGCATTGTATTTTTTTCTCTGTATTCTGGCTGTTAAGGTGTCTTTGTTCCCTTTTTTCCAACTTTGACATTATTTTGAATGCTGGCTTCCGTTCTTTGTCTAGTTTTTTCAGATGTTTAATATTTGGGGTACATTAACAGGTTGAACAGAATTTCTTTCCCTTTAAAACATACTGTACTTGGAGGTAACTAATGATCCCGTGCCATCCTATTCCATTTGTAGCACCTGTGAGAGTGCGGATGTTGGTTCATAGAGGATTTACTCTACTTTATAACAATTACCCTTGTGATTTGAATGCAAACTCTGTTGGAAGACAAACTGAATCATATCATTTTGTGGGTGGATATAGTAGAATTACCATCATTTGTGTCTCAGATTTTACTTTTTTACTTTACTTTTCATTTAATTGCCAAGTTCTAATAACAGCTGATATTATTATAAAACACATTGCAGTGGGTTTCTAAATATCAACAACCAAATGCAGAGCTTCGCTATCACTATAAGGATCATTATTGTAAGCAAAATTAAGGGAACCGGAGAAACCTGCCAGCCAGACTGGCTTTTATATCAGTATTGCATTGGGTGCAGGCATAACTAGCTCCTTTACCCACCCTGCCCAAAGAATGTTAGTAGGAACAGGCTGAATAATAAGTGTGACAACAATCTACTTGACCATAGGCTGTCCTGTCTTTTATTAATAGAATCATAGCATTCCTACAGTACAGAAAGAGGCCAAACAGCCCATTAAGTCTGCTTGGGTCCCTGGTGCAGTGAGGATCCTAACCACTGCGTCATTGTATCTGTCCTAATATCTTATGTGGTTTAGTGTTATATTTTATAATGCTTCGGTGCAGTGCCTTGGATTATGGCTGCTTTAGGTTTGAATTTGGTCTGTCTTAGATTAGGAAATATCAAGTTGCTTCAAAACCAGTTTTACTTTGAGAAATTGGGTGGGTCAGCCTGTGGGACACATCGTTTTCTCCTTTCTGTTGGTGAACATGCCTGGCAGCGTAAACATGTCAGCATGTGGATCAAGGTGAAACTGGAAATACTGGTCATAGCAGATAAGGGAGTGTGCACTTATCAACTTTAGTACATGGTAGTCCAAATAATTTGAGTATCTGTGTTAAAAGTGGCCATTTTTGTACCAAACCCACAGAAATACGGAAGACTACATAACCTGGGTGGACTCATCGAAAATCAAACAGCACGTAAAGGAGTACAATGAGGAGGTAAGAATTATGTTCTTAAATTATTTAAATTTATCACCTGCTTTTTTCCCTTTTGGATTTATTTCTGCCTTGCGTCAGTAGGGAGGATCTGCCTAAGGTTAGTCCACCATCTACAAGGCACAATTGTAAAATGCACTGTAGCAGCTCACCACAGCATTTTACAAAGCAGCAATCTCCATCACTTAGAAGGACAAAGACAGAAGACTCATGGAAGCACTACCAGAGTAACGTTCCTTGCAAGTTGTATTCATTTCTGTCTTGGGCACTCCCTCCCTAATGGCACTGTATATCCAATGACAGTGCATGGATTCCAGTCATTAAAGAAGACAGCCCACACCTGTTTTCTCCAGAACATTTTCAGACTAAATCTGAAATCAGGAGAGTTTTTAGGAAAGAAACTTGTGGACTGTCATGAAGAGAGAGTCTGAATTATCTCCCAGAAATCTGGCAGCTGATGGGCTGCTCGTGGGCTTCCTACTGCAGCATCCTGGGTTAGGAAAGATCAATGGAGACAGTGTCTGCTACCAAAATAACACCCCCACTGAACCACTTCCATCATTCCTGTGACTGATCATCTATCCTGGGAGTAAGTGCCATTTGTGACATGGTTATGGACAGCTGATGGTCATGAGGGATGGAGGGGACTCGCTCAAGCTGAAAGCCTACCTGCACTATTTTACCAATCAGGCTCTTTATCATTCTGTCTGTAGGTAAAATAATTGCATTCCATGTATATAAGGTTCTTAAGTGATCATTAGCTGACTGCTACCGTCTTCTCAGGAAATTAGAGATGGGCTGTACTATATTCCCACAATATCCACATCCCACAAATGTATTTCTAATGTAAACTTAACCTGTCATTATTTTCTGTACGTGAGACTTTCCTGTCAGCATTATGGGCTGTTACCTTTGTCTACGTAACAACATTAACTTCACTTAAAATGGTAGTTAATGGATGTTTTGGATTTCTGAGGCCATGGTAGTATTATATAAACACTACTACTTTCTGTAATAAAACCGGGGCTAAAAGCAGATGGAGGTAAAAAGAGAAAGGTTGATCCTTGGAAATTTAATTTATACAGCATTTAACCAATATAAACATACTGACCACATCCTGAAAGGTGTTAACTGATTACTGAGCAAAATCAAGACTTAAGGAATGATGAAAGAGATTTTTAACAAGGGGCAAGGAGTGGTGGCAGGTTAATATTCTAGGAAGATGGTGTTTAGTTTTCTGCTTCTGGAGAAGGGATGTACCAAAAGCATTAGACTCCTCTCGTGTATTTCCGATATCTTCACTTTTTTTATATGATGGAATCAAAAATGTTATATATGCTTTTGATTAAAACCGGAATATCTTTGAAATGTACTTTTGTTGATTGATATATTAATTTGGAAGGGTGCATTAATTTTACTTTTTGTCTTATTCCTCCTCAGAGAGATGACTTTGACCTGGTTGTCTAGTTCCATTCCTGTGTGCTGCCCTGTGCATTACTTGGCTTAATTAAAGTGAATATCGTCTTTGGTGTCCCATACTGACTGCAATCCCCATTGGTGAAGCATCCTATATGATGGCTCAAGGCTATATGATGGAACAACAGATTTATGAAGTTCTCAGTGGTTAAAATCAGAGATCAAGGAATGTCTATTTTCTCTGCACACTCATACTTTCGATGTTGCAATATAAACTCTAAGATGTTCAAATTTTTTCAATATGGTTGACTGTCACTAATTAGTTACAATAATTTATTTTCCCAGTGTTGGCATAGTTCATCTGAAAACAGATTTTGATGCTTCATTGAATGGATCCGAATAAGTGTCCCAACCTTATCATTAGCTACATTATTATCTTTGTTTTACTAGTTTTATTGGGAAAGTTTCTGTGAACCATTCCTTTAAGTGTACCATAACGTGCACACTGACCTAATGCTGTCTAACTGATAGCATGTATGTTGTGTCCAATCATTAATCTGATGGTCCTGAATATATTCTGAAGTACAAGCCCACAAGGAAAGTGTACTCTGTGGTTATCTTCCTGATGAGTTCAAGTACACACGCATTCAAAAAATGAATATTAACAGTTCTGCTTTATGTAACTGGTCGGTAATTGTGCACTGGCCTCAAATACAATCAGCTGATAAACAGCATTGTTGCTCCACAGAGTTTAGATGATGAATTCCATGTACTGGAGACCAAATCAAGCCTGAACCCCACTGCCAGCCTGCCAGCAACCCACATACACGCACACACCTTATCTGTGATCCTAAGAAGATTGGCAAAACATTCCAGTCCCAAAATTTGAATCAAAATCAAAAGATTCTTTTTCAGCAGAGAAGATTATATTTGCTTTCAGCACCAGAAGGCTGATTATGTATTGAGGGGGACTGAAACATCAACGGATTCCAAATGTTGATACTGCTGAACAGATGTGCTAATTGTGGATAATGTACAAACTAGTATCACTTCTTCGTTTTTGAGACTGATATTTCAGCTTCACAAGTGTTTGTTATTCTCTGCATAGAAAAGGGTCACAGTGTCTTCTGATGGTGTATTTCAATTTTTCAAAGCATTTCAACAAATAAATTTTTACTCTTTTCATGTAATCCCTTTGCATTATGGTTTTCTTTTGTAAACAAAGGATCCTTTTGTAGTAAAGGCGGATTTCAGGGATATGCAGGGATGTGTGGCTTTCCGTGTGGATTGCAATGTTCCTTTTTTAAGTTACATAAGTGTGGGATAAAATAGAGCACTTACAGGATGCTGGTTTCAACTATTAGAGGAATCATTTCTGTTTGCTGACCGTTAGAGCTCCTGCAGAAATGTATCAAATTGAAATAGACTCAGAAAATGATGAAACATTAGGTTGACCAGATGGCAGTTTCAAATCATCACTCAGCCAAGTTAACCAGCTCATTGAAAGTTTGCATTTTGGTTGTCTGGAGGAAACATTGACAATCATTTACTTTAGGTAGAGAAAGGCAACTTTTAAAACACTGTTAATGGTAATCTTCAGTGCTCTGTGCATATGGAAGGGTCAGGCCACAAGGGGTGCTATCTATAACTAAAAGAAACAGTGAAAAGAAACTGCCATTGTTTTTTTGCGAGGCTGGAATTAACCTTTGACATGGCTCTATAACTTCAAACACATTGAAGGAGCTTAATTTCTGGAAGAAATAGTTTAATTCAATGCAGAGATTTGCTTTTATATATGTGTATACGTACATATATTTTTCCAATAATTTGACTTTACTGTACTTTATTCCTCCAATTCATGTTTGACCTTAACTTGAACCACTGTCTGAACACTTTCAATTGCTGATGAATTGAATAGGATGAAAACGAAGATGAGGTAAATTAGAAAGTGCTGATTGGCCAAGGCCAAGCTTGGCTTTCAGAACTCCAAAGATTGTTAACGCTCACTTCTTGCAACAAAATGATCTATTCCAAATTTTGAAATAAACAACTGCTTGAAGTTAATTACATTTTAAATTAAAAATAGAAATTGCGTGTAGATTTGCAATTTATTTAGAAGATCATGCATTAACAACGTGTTTTCAGTTTTCAAATTTTAGGGAATATTTTGTTTCCTATTTATTTATTGCACATGGGGATGGGATAGCATGGCAGTGATGTCACTGGCTGTGGTAAACCAGAGTTCCAGGCTAATACTCCTGGCACTTGGGTACAAATCACACCACATCAGATGGTGAAATTTGAATAAGTAAAAATTTGGGATAAAAAGTAAGCCTAATGGCGATATGAAACTGCTGTCAATTGTCATAACAATTATCCGGTTCACTAGTGCCCTTGAGGGAAGGAAATCTGCCGTCCTTATCTGGTCTGTCCTGCATGTGACTTGAGACCCACAGCAACATGGTTGATACTTGGATGCGCAAGAAATGCTGGTTGAACCATCGATACCCATGCACATAAAAACAAATGTGAAAATTTGCAGCCAAAGAAAGGCTGTCATTGATTTGTGTATTTACCTTTACAAATCTTTGAAGAGGTAACAAGTAGGTTAGACCAGGAAAACCCAGTGGATGTTATCTATCTAGACTTCCAAGACGCCTTTGTTAAGTTGCCCTACGGGAGGCTGCTGAGTAAGGTGTGAGGGCCCATGGTGTTAAAGGTGAGCTACTGGCATGGATTGGGGATTGGCTGTCTGAAAGAAGGCAGACAGTTGGGTTAAAAGGTTCTTTTTCGGAATGACAGCTAGCAACAAATGGTATCCCACAGGGTTCAGTGTTGGGGCCTCAGCTGTTCACATAATGATCTGGATGGAAGGACTGGGGTCATTCTGGTGAAGTTTGCCGATGATATGAAGTTAGGTGGACAGGCAGGTAGTACTGAGGAGGTCAGGAGGCTGCAGAAAGATTTAGACAGTTTAGGAGAGCGGTCCAGGAAAATCGCTGATAAAATTCAACATGAGCAAGTGCAAGGTCTTGCACTTTGGAAAAAAGAATACAGGCAAGGACTATTTTCAAAGTACAAAGGGATCTGGGAGTGCTAGTCCAGGATTCTTTAAAAGTTAACTTGCAGATTGAGTCCATGATTAAGAAAGCAAATGTAACGTTGTCACTTATCTCAAGAGGGTTGGAATATAAAAGCAGCGATGTGCTTCTGAGACTTTATAAAGCTCTAGTTAGGCCCTGTTTAGAATGCTGTGTCCAACTTTGGGGCCCATACCTCAGGAAGGACATACCAGTACTGGAGCATGTCCAACGGAGATTCACACGGATGATCCCTGGACTGGTAGGCCTAACATACGAATACCGGCTGAGGATCCTGGGATTGTATTCATTAGAGTTTAGAAGGTTGAAGGCAGATCTAATAAAAAGTTATAATGCATGGCTTAGAAAGGGTGGATGCTGGGAATTTGTTTCCGTTAGGTGGGGAGACTAGGACCCGTGGGCACAGCCTTAAAATTAGAGGGGGTCAATTTAGAACAGAAATGAGGAGACATTTCTTCAGCCAAAGAATGGTGGGCCTGTGGAATTCAATGCCACGAAGCGCAGAAATTGATAAATTCTTGATCTCACAAGGGATTAAGGGCTGCAGGGAGAGTGTGGGTAAGTGGCATTGAAATGCCCATCAGCCATGATTAAATGGCAGCGTGAACCTGATGGGCCGAATGGTCTTACTTCCACTCCTATGTCTTATGGTCTAAATCTTCAACCTGCAAATTCCACCAAACTTTGAGGACTGAGGAAAACTGTCTATGTCCAAGATATGGACTGTGAGCATCCATGGAGTTATAGGCATTTATAACCAACCTGTTCAAAGATGTTAGGGCACACCTCTGGAGTAAGTTGGGCTGGGCCAGAGGTAAGGACACTACAATCGCACCACAAAACTCCTATGGCGATCACAGCAGGACCCATGGAGCTATCTCATGGCCTGAATTCCTAGTTTAATTAGTAGAAAATTAAATTGATAGTTATTATTGTTATATCTTTAATATGTTTTAATTTTTTTTGAAAGCAATAATTATCCCAATATTGTAATCAGAGTTGTTTTTCTAATATTAGCCCAGGTATTCTGGACACGCCGTCCCCTTTTGAGTCAGAAGGTTGTAAATTCAAACTCCACTCAGACTTGTACATATAATGACACCTCACTGTGCAGTACTGAGGGGGTGCTGTCCTCCTTTTAGATAGGATTCTAAACCAAGGCTCCATCTGTCCACTCTGGTGGGTAAAAACATTTCTAGTCCTTTTTTTCCCTCAGAGAGCCAGTGGAGCTTTCCTGTCTTCCTGGCCTATATTTATCCGTAAACAGATACCATTAAAACAGTTCAGCTGCCTATTTATTTTATTGCTGTTTGTTGGATTTTGCTGGCTGCCATGTTTTCAATGAACACAAAAGTGTTCATTGCCTGTGTAGCAGTTAGGAAGTATTTTGAGGTCATTGAAGGTACTTATACAATATTTATAAACTTTGAAACCAAGAATTAATCTACCAAGCTCGGTGAGCCCTGATTTCAATGCGTCAAGCATTTGGAGGGAGGACGAACAATATATAAGGTAATGAGAGGATTGCGAAGAGTGCATGCGGTGAAACATCCATTCGAGGAGTGTGATAGGTTGTTACAAGATTCTTTCTAGATAAGGGATCAGTATTAAAGCCTTGGGTGGTGTTGGGCTTCAGAGAATGTGAAGGAGAAACACAAAGCCCAATAGAGAATTGAGTGAGACAGTTGATTAAGATTGATATTTAAATGCACATTAACAGATAAAGTTATGCTATGATATGGGTAAATCCTCCTGCTTAATTTAAACCAGCAACACAGAAAAGATTTATCCCATGCAGTAATCTGTGAAAATTCGAGAGGCCAAAAACTATTTAAAGTAAAAATTATTTATTTCTTGAAGTATAACAGAGAATAATTAACTAAAAACTATCTTTTACTTTCTTTTGATAATACTAGTCCGATAAAACTCCCAATTAAGATTTACTGAAAAATTCAAATTTCAAAACCAGCTGGATGTGGAATCTTCACTTTATCTTCCTCTGTAGATTTGTTCTTCAGGTTGGTGTGGATGTTTTTTCTCTGTACAAACCATCTCCTCTAGACAGGTACCCCTCAGACAGTTCTGATCAGCAGCCTACATCTGTTGATTTTTTGGCAGTTCTCCTCTCAACTGTTGAATCTTTCCCAGTCTTATACCCCCAAAACATCAGATTGTGTCATTGGCTTTTAATATTGTCAATATTTAAAGTGCTGTATACCTAAGCTATCCATAACCACCTTTAAAACCCAGCAGTAAAGTTTGACCCTTAGTCTGACTGAATCTCTCTGGGTAGCCCATACCGTGTGAAGAAAGCTACTAACTCCTCTACTACCCTTTTTGCCTTGATACTCCATGATGGAATTACCTCAGGAAATCTGGTAGACACATCCATTATGGTTAACAAGTACTGGTTTCCAATTTTAGTTCTTGGGAGGGGACCTACACAATTATAACCCACGTGAAAGGTTCTTCAAATGTGGGAATTGGTAACAAAGGTGCTGGTTTTATTACCGCCTGTAGCTTACCTACCATTTGGCATGTAAAACATGTAAGGCAAAAGTTAACCACATCCTTGTGCATTCCAGGGCAATGAAAATGTGTTTGTACCTTATCCTGAGTTTTTCATACCCCTGGGTGACCTCCTACAGGTAGTTCATGTGCTACCATATCACCGCCAGTCTGTATGCTACCGGCAACACAATCTGGTGCACTTTGGCCCATTTCTCCTCTGCACTAACCTGCCGTGGTCTCCATTTCTGGCTTAGGAATTTATCTTTAAGATAATAGCCCTCCGGAATATTCTCTGCCACCTTTTCGGAGTGTGCACCCACGTGTATATCTTTCATCATCTTGTCTTGCTGTTGCAAGCCTCTTAGCTTTTCAGGACTAAACACTTCTGTCTGACCCTCTGCCTGGTCAGGTTTTTCCTGCACCATTATGTCAAAGACGGTATCCGCTAACTGAACCACAACTCCATCTTTTTCTTCACTTTTCGCTTTGTGCTGTGACTTCTGATAGTGGGATCTGGTTACTATACAGTCTGGGAAAATACCAGGATATTTCTGTTTTAATTCCTCCATTTCCTGGTCTTCTTTGGGCTTCTCCACAACAAAGGGTGTCATTCCCACTTTGGACCCTGCCAAATCATTCCCAAGAACAAACTGAATTCCTGGAACTGACAGTCTGTCACTCACTCCCACTGTAACTTCCCCAGTCTTGAGTTAGCACTCCAACCTAATCTTACATAGGGGAACGCTACATTTCTGTCCATCTATCCCACAAATTACCACACTCTTGGGTAACAGATCAGAAAGAGTGCATATTCACTCATCCCTTACTATCAGCGACTGGTTAGATCCTTTATCTCTCAAACTTATAATTTCTTGTCCTTCTCCTCCTGTTCTTTCTGAGTAAACTTTACCCACAGAGTAAATTCTTTTTAGAGATCAGGTACTAACTCCATACCAGCCCCTGCCTAAGCTGTGTATTCTCATGCAGTTTGTCGGCTCTTCTTGGGGTCACCCTTACTACCTTCACAAATGCCACTGGCTTAGCCTCTTCTACACATCTTTTCCCACAATGCCTTTCTTTAACGACCAGCCTGTGACTTTTATGTGTCCCACTTTATCACAGTGGAAACACCTGAGGCCTTTCACCTCCTTTCCACCCTCTTGGGCTTCTTTTTTATCCTGTGGTAAATTCTTACCAGTGTTCTCTACTCTTGGTTTCAGAGTGTAGGATCTAACCTTTTCCCAACTTCTATTCCTCACAGGACGAAATTCTGGCCAGAAGCTTGTCTAATGCACCAGCATGTACTCATCTGCTAGTTCTGCTGCCCTACTCACTTCCTGAATTTTCTGTTCCTCCACACGAATTCTTACCATCTCTGGAAGTGAGTTTTTAAACTTGTCTAGTTGAATAATCTCTTGTAGAGCCTCAAAGATGCTATCTATTTTCAAAGTACCCACCCATCTGTCAAAATGACTATGTTTAATTCTTTGGAATTCAACATAAGCCTGACCTGATTACTTTATTATGTTTCTGAACCGCTGTCTTTATGCTTCTGGTACCAATTCATAAGCACTTAAGTCATATGTTTAACCTCTTCATAATCTCTTGGCCCCTCATCTGGCAGCGTGGCAAATATCTGGACTGGCTCTGCCTACCATTTAGTCTGAACTAGCATCATGCATAAATCCTTGGACCATTCCATCTGCTTAGCCAATTTTTCAAATGAAATAAAGAAGGCTTCAATATCTTCCTCATCAAAATGTGGCAGAGTTTTGACATTTGTATATATCACTACCTTCTCTTTTAATCTCCATCCTGTTAACTTGACGTTGCTGACTAAGTTGCAATTTCTCAAGTTCAAATTCGTAATTCTTTGGAATTCAACATAAGCCTGACCTGATTACTTCTTTATGTTTCTGAACCGCTGTCTTTATGCTTCTGGTACCAATTCATAAGCACTTAAGTCGTATGTTTAACCACTTCATAATCTCTTGGCCCCTCATCTGGCAGCGTGGCAAATATCTGGACAGGCTCTGCCTACCGTTTAGTCTGAACTAGCATCATGCATAAATCCTTGGACCATTCCATCTGCCTAGCCAATTTTTCAAATGAAATAAAGAAGGCTTCAATATCTTCCTCATCAAAATGTGGCAGTTTTGACATTTGTATATATCACTACCTTCTCTTTTAATCTCCATCCTGTTAACTTGACGTTGCTGACTAAGTTGCAATTTCTCAAGTTCAAATTCGCTCTTTTTTTTGTCTCTCCTTTTTTCTCTCTGTCTTTACTCAGGTAAGAACCTTCTCTCTTTTTCCTCTCTCTCTTCTCTCTCCTCTTTCTCCCTCTGCTCTCTCTTTCTTTGTTAATCTTCTAACTCCATTTTCCTCAAATGTAATTTAAGTTTTTTTTTAATCTCTACTGCACTTGTCTATATCTCTAATACACCAAGTGTCTGAGTAATTCCCTTACAATTTCAGCTTTACTTTTGTCCTTGGTTAAACCCAAATCTAATTTCTTTGCTAATTCTAAAAGTATGGCCTTTTTTTCTTTCCTTCTAAACTTTCTTGGAAAATTTGAGAATCATCTTCAAATCCCAGAACCTCTTTAGCTTTTTTAAGAGCCATTTCTCTCAATTTAATTTAATCAATCACAAGTCACCAAAATTAAACAAATTGTTACACTGGGATTTTATTTAAGGATCTAGGACACTAACCAGCAAGTGTTTAAATCTGCTGGGATTTTTTGTAACCCAAATCTACTCAAATCTGTCTAAACCAGTTCAAATCCCGACAATGAGCCCCCAAACTGCTATAACATGGGTAAACCCTCCTGCTTAATTTAAACCAGGAACATAGAAAAGATTTATCCCATGCAGTAATCTGTGAAAATTTGAGAGGCCAAGTGCTATTTAAAGTAAAAATTAATAACTTTATTTCTTAAAGTATAACAGAGAATAATTAACTAACAACTATTTACAACTCCTTCCTCTAACCTATCTTTTACTTACCCTTCTATAGTACTAATCCAATAAAACCCCTGATTAAGATTTACTGAACAATTTAAATTTCAAAACCAGCCAGCTGTTGAATCTTCTCTTTGTATCTTCCTCTGTAGATTTTCTCTCCAGCTTGATATTGATGTTTTTTTCTGTGCAACTCCTTCTCTAGACAGTGCCTCTCAGAGAGTTCTGACTAGCAACCTACATCTGTTGGTCTTTTGGCAGTTCTCCCTCAACTATTCAATTTTTCCTGGTCTTATATCCCCAAAGCATCGGATTGTGTAATTGGCTTTTAATATTGGAAATATACTAAATTCAAACATGATTGAAATTGCGTATTTTGGGGGGTATAATTTAAACTGATTGGCCTAATTCAAATTTATTTTTGTCTCCAGGCAACCAGCTACACTAGCTGCTGGACCAGAAGGTTACATTGTATCTTGTTCAGAACACTTGGTGCTATATGAGGTAGTTGTGCTAGCTTTTAATTTTCTTAAAGGTACAGTACGCCCACATCTTCATAACACTGAGCACTTATTCTAAGCATGATAGGGAATGTAGCTAATACTGTAGGATGAGATATGTGGTTAATCCTGTGGGAACCTTGCTAAGAGTGGAAGTTGTTAAAATTTAAAGATTGTCAAAGAAATGAATAAAAGCCTTAAATTAATAGGGAAGCTGACAGGTGGGAGATGAACAGTGACAGTGATAATGCTTCATTGGGTTAATGGGAACATGAAAGGGACAATTGTACGACTGATATAGCTTTGTTTATTGGGAAGGGTATATGATGTTAATGCTAACATTAGGTTGACATACTGTTACAAGGAAGGCAACGTTGTGTTCTGTAGTCCCATTGGAACATAGGGCTGTTTTCTCAGAGAGAGAGAGAGAGAGAGATGGTGGTGGTTTAACCTAAGAGTCACTACACCTCAGTCAAGAGGAGTGCACTTCGGAAATCAGTGCAAGAACTGAACCCATGGTGCTGGCATCACTCTGCAAAGCAAACCAGTCATCTAGCCAAATGAGCTAACGAATTCCAGAATGGAAGGAGTTGGGAAGTGCAACTCCAAATGGAATTCTCCAGCTCACAAAATGTGCAGCCAAACTGTTGGGTCATAAACACACTGTTTCACCGAAATGGCAAGTTCTTGGAGGCATGCACAATCAGAGTTCTGACACATGATCAACTAAGTTGTCATTCGATCCCAAGACCAAAGAATGTCATCATTACCAAAATGATGGACAGTACAGACAACTGGACTAACTATGGACTGATCCACTTCTCGATGTCCATTAAAAGCTGAAGACAAATATACAGTTCAGAAAATAGCTCCATGTGAGCAGCTTCAAGAGCCAGGCAGACTAGTGAACATGGAACCTCCTAAATGGACAATCATACTGGCTAGTGAGTTGGTGCTGACAATGATTTGTGGGGAGACCTTAGTGGACTTCCACCATATGTGAATCCAAGTGTATGCTTGTATAAAACTTTCAATAACTGTACAACAATTCAAAAGTGATTGTTTTAAAATCACCAGAATGTTCAAAATGTAGAACTTGGAAACAAAGAACAAAGAAAATTTACCGCCCAGGAACAGGCCCTTTGGCCCTCCAAGCCTGAGCCGATCCAAATCTATTGTCTAAACCTATCGCCCAATTCTTAAGCATGTGTATCCCTCTGCTCCCCACCTACTCATGCATCTGTCCAGACATATCTTAAATGAATCTACCGTGCCTGCCTCTGCTGGCAACGCATTCCAGGCACCTACCGCCCTCTGTGTAAAGTACTTGTCACGTGTATCCCCCTTAAACGTTTCACCTCTCATCTTGAACGCATGACCTCTCATTATTGAATCCCTCACCCTGGGAAAAAGCTTAACTCTATCCACCCTGTCTATACCCTTCATGATTTTGTAAACGTCAATCAGCTGCCCCCTCAATCTTCTTTCTTTCTAATGAAAACCAGCCTTACCTACTCAACCTGTCTTCATAGCTAGCACCTTCCATACCAGGCAACATCCTTGTAAGGAGAAAGTGTCAGACCACAACAACACGACGGTTGGAGGAAGAACGCCTCATCTTCCGCCTAGGACCCTCCAACCATAAGGGATGAACTCGGATTTCACCAGTTTCCTCATTTCCCCTCCCCCCACTTTGTCTCAGTCAAATCCATCGAATTCAGCACCGCCTTCCTAACCTGCAATCTTCTTCCTGACCTCTCCGCCCCCACCCCAGTCTGACCTATCACCCTCACCTTGACCTCTTTCCACCTATC
>NC_057720.1:83137174-83147820 GCF_004010195.1 Chiloscyllium plagiosum | reverse complement strand
ACTGGTCACCTTTCTCCATTTCAAGAAACTCCCTTCAACTGCTACTCTCTGTCTCCTGTTGATCAACCAGTTCTTTATCCACCTAGCTAGAACACCCTGCACACCATGTGACTTCACTTTCTCCATTAGTTTACCATGGGGAACCTTATCAAACGCCTTACTGAAGTCCATGCATATGACATCTACAGCCCTTCGTTCATCTATCAACTTGGTCACTTGTTCAAAGAACTCTATTAAGTTGGTAAGGCACAATTTCCCCTACTCAAAACCATGTTCCCTATCACTGATAAGCCCATTCTTTTCCAAATAAAAAAAAATTATCCCTCAGTACATTCTCCAGCAACTTCCCCACCACTGAAGTCAGGCTCACTGGTGTGTAGTTACCTGGGATATCCCTACTACCCTTCTTGTACAAGGGTCAACATGAGTAACCCTCCAATCCTTCAGCACTTCACTGTTTAAGGATGCTACAAAGATATCTGTCAGGGCCCCAGCTATTTCCTCTCTCACCTCCCTCAGCAACCTGGGATAGATCCCATCCGGTCCTGGAGATTTGTCCATCTTATTATCCTTTAGCCTACCCAACACATCTTCCCTCCTTATGTCAACGTGATCCAGAGTAAACAAACTTCTATCTCTAATCTCAACATTCATCATGTCTCTCTCCTCAGTGAACACTGATGCAAAGTAGTCATTGAGAATCTCACCCATTTTCTCAGGTTTGACACACAACCTTCCTTCCTTATCCTTTAGTGGACCAACCCTTTCTCTAGTTACCCTCTTGCTGCTTATATATGAATAAAAGGACTTGAGATTCTCCTTAATTCTGCACACTAAAGTTATTTCATGACCCCTTTTAGCCAGCTTGATTCCTCATTTAAGATTGGTCCTACTCTGATATTCCTCCAAGGCATGTTCTGTTCTTAGCTGCCTGGACCTTATGTATGCTTCTCTGTTCCTCGTGGCTAGTTGCACGGTTTCTCCTGTCATCCACAGTTCACTAATCTTGCCTTTCCTATCCCTTGTTTTCAAAGGGACATGCCTATCCTGCCCTATCTTCAACCTATCTTTGAAAGCCTCCCACATATCAAATGTGGACTTCCTTTCAAATAGCTGTGTCCAATCCACATTTCCCAGCTTGTTGCCTAATTTTGATATAATTGGTTTGGCTCAGTTTAGTACTCTTCCCTTAGGACCACTCTTATCTTTGTCTACAAGTATTCTAAAACTTACAGAATTGTGGTCACTGTTTCCAAAGAAATCTCCCACTGCAACTTCTACCACCTGGCCTGGCTCATTCCCCAGTACCAGGTCCAATATGGCTCCTTCCCTCATCGGACTATTGACATACTGCTCTAGAAAACTTTCCTGGTTGCTCCTTACAAATTCTGCCCCACTCAGACCTCTGATTCTAAATGTATCCCAGTCAATGCTGGGAAAATTAAAATCTCCCATCACCACCACCCTGTTGCCTCCACATATTTCCATAATCTGTTTACCTCTGCTCTTCTACTTCGCGCTCACTGTTGGGAGGCCTGTAATACAGCCCCAACAATGTAACTGCACCCTTCTTATTTCTCAGCTCTACCCATAATGCCTCACCGCTCAAGCCCTCCATAGTGTCCTCCTTTAGCACAGCCGTGATATCATCCCTGACCAGCAATGCAACTCCTCCCTCCCCTTTTTACTTCCCTCCCTGTCCTGTCTGAAGCATCTATATTCTGGAACATTTAGTTGCCAATCATGCCCTTCCTACAACCAAGTCTCTGTGACCGCAATAATGTCATACTCCCAGGCACCAATCCAAGCCCTAAGTTCATCTGCCTTACCCACTATACTCCTTGCATTAAAGTATATGCACTTCAGGCCGCCAGTTCTTTTGCGTTCATCTGCTCTCGCATACTCTTCCCCTTGGTAATGCTAACTTCATGATCCTTACAGTCTCCAGTCTCCACCTCGCTGCCTACTTGTCTTCTCTTCTGGTTCCCAGCCCTCTGCCACATTAGTTTAAAACCTCCCCAACAGCAGTAGCAATAACTCCCCCAAGGACAATAGTTCCAGTCTGGTTCAGATGTAGACCATCCAATTTGTAATAGTCTCACCTTCCCCAGAACCGGTCCCAATGTCCAACAAATCTGAACCCCTCCCTCCTACACCATCCCTCAAGCCACATGTACATCCTACCTATTCTTTCACTTCTACCCTGGCTAGCACGTGGCACTGTAGCAATCCTGAGATCACTATCTTTGAGGTCCTCCTCTTTAACTTCTCTCCTAGTTCCCCGAATTCTGCTTTCAGGACCTCATCTCGTTTTTTACTTATATTGTTGGTGCCTATATGCACCATGACAGCTGGATGTTCACCCTCCCCTTTCAGAATGCTCTGCAGCCGATTGGTGACATCCTGACCCGAGCACCTGGGAGGCAACATACCATCTGGGAGTCTCATTTTCATCCACAGAACCGCTTATCTACTCGCCTTACAATGGAATCCCCTAGGACTATGGCCCTATGAGTCTTTTTCCCGTCCTTCTGAACAGCAGTGCCCACCACGGTACCACGATCTTGGCAACTGCTGCCCTCCCCTGGTGAGACATCTCCCCCAACAATGGTATACCTGTTTTGGAGGGAGATGACCGCAGGGGACACCTGCACTGCCTTCCTACTCTTTCTCTGCCTTTTGGTCACCTATTCACTGTCTCCCTCAGCAATTTTAATCTGCAGCATGACCAATTCACTAAACATGCTACCCACGACCTCCTCAGCATCGCGGATGCTCCACAGTGAGTCCATCTGCAGTTCCAGAGCTGTCATGTGGTCAAACAAGAGCTGCAGCTGGACACACTTCTTGCAAGTGTGAGAGTCAGGGACGTCAGCCACATCCCTAAGCTCCTACATCAAGCAAGAGGCACATGCCACGGGTCTGAGGTCCCCTGCCATTGTAAGCCTTAGCTTTATATCAACGAACTAAAATCACACCAAAACGCGAGCAGACTATTCAGGTTTTACAGTCTGCTCCATTGTTCAATAAAGTCATGGTTGGTTCAATCATGGTCTCAGGTCTGCTTTACTGTCCACTCCCAATTATCCCTGATTCACTTGTCTATCAGTATCTGACTCAACCTCAAGTAAATTCAATGACCTTGACTCCATGGCTTTCTGAGGAAGTGAATCCCACAGACTAATGACTTTTGAAACAAAAAACCTAGTTTCCATCTTAAAAGGGAGAACTTTTATTTATAAACTGTGTGTCTTGTTCTAGTCTCCCCACAAGAGGGCATCCTTCTGGAATCCACCCTACCTCGTCCCCTTTGCATCTTGTGCATTTCCATAAGAACACAACCTGTTCAACCTTTATAGCCCTTCATCCCAGGAATGAATGGAGTTGACCTTCTCTGAACTGCTTTTAGCACAATACTATTCCTTTTCAAATAAGGAGACCAAAATTATACATAGTACTCCAGACGTGGTCTCATCAAGGTCCTCTGTAGCTACAGTAAAACATTCCTACTTATACATTCCATTCTCCCTGCATTAAATTACAGCATTACCTTTGCCTTCCAAATCACTTAAAGTGCCCAACAGACTAAGCTTTTGTGATTCCTATAGTAAGACATCCAGATCTCTCTACTTCAAATTTTGTAATTTCTGACTATTTAAATAGTATATTATTTTTCTATTCTTCCTGTTAGAGTGTACAAATTCAGATATTTCTACATTGTAAAAATGCTCCATCTGACAAACTTCTTCCCACTCACTCAGCCTCTCTATTATCCTTTTTAGAGTGTTTGCCTCCATTTTTGTTCTTCTTTTGATGCCATCAGCAAATTTAGCGACTGTACATTCAACCTCTTCATCCAAATCATTTATATAGATGATAAATAAATGGTCATTCAGCTGTTGCGCTGTCAGAGTAAGACAGTATGAAGAGAATTGGCATGGAAATATCAATCCTTTTTTGCAGCAGTCGCTGTGTCCATTCTACGATTTAAATGTCCAGTTGCACAACCAACCACATTGACATCTGCTGTGAAGAAATAGATAAGGAAGGTGAATGGTTGGGGTGGGATTTGGTTAGTGGGTTAGGTTGCCAGGTGAGTAGGGTATCAGGGTGCTAGGTAAGTGATGGAGTGCTTAGGGTAGGTGGGTGTGGGGAAATGGAGAGGTGGGTAATGTAGGGACCTCTGACAGGGAGTGTCAGGTTAACAACAGGGGTATAGGTCCAGGCTGACCAGGCCAGTGGCCAGGAGGTATCAAATCTGGGAAGCTGAGCTGGGGGCAGATCCTGGTCTGGGAGTGTGGGGCCAGCAAAGTGGTTAGGCATGGAACTGTGTTCTGTGTCCTAGTCGGTTCTGGTTGGTGTGGTTGTCAGAGATTCTGGGGGATGTAGTTGGGATAGGGTGGGATGTGTGGTGAACAGTTAATCTGGCATTCAATTTAATAGTTAGGAGTGAGACGAAGTTTCTTTGAATCTCCAACATTTCCTAAATAATTAGGACCCTTAAAAATTCTCCAATTTTAACACTTTGAACACCTTTCAGAGTGTTCCAGATGCGGGTGACTTGCCTATCAGGATCATTAATTTCCCGGGAAGTTTGCAGGAATTTGTTGCATCTGGGATTCCACACGATCTCAATATGCCATTCCTCCCTATATTGCTCCAGTGATTCTCTGGCTATTGGAATATCTGGGCCATTAGTTCAGAATTGAAAGAACCATCTTTAACAAACAGCAAAATTATTGATTCATTATAAAAAAGATTCATTGCACAAAGATTCATAGCTAACTAAAACCATTTCAAATATGGTAACATACATATTTATTCTTTTAAACAATACAATAAAGATGCGCGTGTGTGCGCACACACACACACCTGTTAAAATGAAGCAAATTTCTCTGCATAGATTACTTTGGAAAAGAAACAGTTTGGCTAAATATCTATTAATTCTCAGAAAATAAAAGGATGAAGTTGGAACTATTCCAAATGGTTTTGTCCTTTGCCCTTGTAGATTGGTGTCACAAGATGCATGGAATTTGCAGAAATAATACATTCAGATGTCAAAAGGAAGTCTTACGGACACCACTTGGGTAAAATAGTTGTTTTAGTTTTAGTTTTAAAACCTCTCGCATGAGATCCCAGAGAGGGTTTGTCAGAAAGGTGACAAATAATAAGTTGGGTCTTACCTTTCCACAGCTTCTATCCCAACTGAACTCCAAAACAATATCAGATGATAACAGCTCCTCAAAGCCATAACATTTAGACATGTGAATTCTGGTCATTCTAAATAGTTTGACAGTCTATCAACCTCGATGGCTCACTTATCTTAAGACATTTTAGATTAGATTCCCTACAGTGTGAAAACAGGCCAATTCACCTAACCTGCGCGTCTTTGGACTGTGGGAGGAAACCAGAGCAAGCCCACACAGACAGGGAAGAATGTGCAAACTCCCCACGGACAGTTGCCTTAGGCTGGAATCAAACCCGGGTCCCTGGTGCTGTGAGGCAGCAGTGCTAACCACTGAGCCATCGTGCCGCCGTGTGCCTTCCAAGAAATAAAGTATCCTTTCAGTGACCATTTAAACGTCTCGAGTCCAGGTACCTCCCCAGTGCCTCAAATGAAGTAATTCTCACCATCCTTGAGACAGGGGTCCTTAAAAATATCAATAATGCAAACATCATTGTAACACTGTCCCTGAGTTAAGATCCTAGAGCTCTTTTGCTGAGAGGACTATGGGTGCATCCACACAACTCAGGCTGGAAGTTCAAGAAGGCAACTCCCCTCCATCTTCTAAAGAACAATTAAGGACGACCCACAATACTGACCATACCTGCAACATCCCTATCCCATGAGAGAATAAATAAAAATTCTCACATAAAGCATAGAGCCTTGGGGCTAGGTTTGACAAAAGTCTCTGAAACTCTACCATAGCAAAAAGCTTCGGTCTTCCGGAGTCGAGATGTAAATTGGCTGCAAAGGGAAAATAATTAATTACTCCCTTCACCCAAAGGCCTGATTCTTTGCAGGTCTTGGTCCTGTGTTACACAAACAGGCGACTAGAAATTTACTTGAAAGGACATTTGGGCAGTTCTGGTAAAGTCATGTAGTTTAGTTGAAAGGACAAATAATAACTTGACAAAGGGGGAAATAAACATTTAATTTTTCTCCACATTTATGAAGGAATTTAGAGCTTCAGTGAAAGACCTTTGTCCAAGCAGGCACAAAGATTGCCATGAATATAGATCTCAACAGACAAATATCCAGTGCTCATTGCTTCAGTATGAGGTAGCGAAGGGACTGCATAGAATAGGAAAAAAAATGGAGTTAGAGAGAGAGAAATTGTAGCCAAAGTAATTTCAGTCAAAATGGTTTTATGGAAACTAAGTTATTCTGACCATCGTCAGTGAGTAAGGATAATCAAGGCACAATTGAACTACATGCTAACACCATTATTTTCAGAGATCACAGCACTTTTTTGGGTCAATTATAGAGTCCAGCTATTTAACGGTTAAAGGCATTAATGGATGTGTGGACAACATTGATTACTGAACATATCACCACCATAAAAATATTTGTAGGTCAGACTGAAGCACAAACTGTTTGGTGCTAAAGTTTGCTGATGTGATGAATGATATATTACAACTGGTTTAGGCACTGTAACCAGTCTGTTAGTAAGATCACTGTGGTCATTATTCAGACCCTTCATCATATAGCCTAACATCATAGCTCCAATGAATTTATAGCTCTGAACCTGATTTTTGGCAAAGCAAGATCTTTTTCCTTCCTTCCCATTCCTCAAATTTAAGATACCTGCTTTTTTCTCCCATAATTAACAACAAGAATAACATTGTGAATTAATCAGCAGAATTTGTTAAATCAAACCTGATTATTAGTTTAATGTTTCAGGTGCAGCCTAAGGCATCCACTCAACTTTGCCCTCCCAGATAATGTCAACCGGTGTTTTTTTTTCTGTTTTTAATAGAGATTTTCAGCTTTTGTATTTAACTCCACCAGATGGATTGGATTTCTGGTGCAATGTAACTCCATGATTGGCAACATCTTTTCAGAAATTTTCTCTTTCCAAACTGCTCACTTTCCATGCGTGAACTCAGATGTAACATTAACTAGAGCCAAGACATTCCCCTGATAATATTTTCGCTGCCTCATATACAGTTCGACCCATACTAACTAAATTGGTCATAGTCATAGAGTCATTCAGCACGGAAACAGACCTTTTAATTCAACTTGGCCGTGCTGACCTGACGTTCCATTCTGACCTAGTACCATTTCCCAGCGTTGACCCATATCCCTCTGAACCCTTCCTATTCATATACCCATCCAGTTGCCTTTTAAATGTTGTAATTGTACCTGCCTCCACCACTTCCTCTGGCAACTCATTCCATGCACTCACCACGCTCTGTGTGAAACAGTCACCCCACAGGTCCTTCTTAAATCTTTCCCCTCTCACCTTAAGCCTATGCTCTCCAGTTTTGGACTCCCCCACCCAAGGAAAATGACATTGGCCCTGTTCACCCTAACCATGCCCCTCATGATTTTACAAACCTCCAAAAGGCCACTCCTCGGCCTCTGACACTTCAGGGAGAAATGTCCCAGCCTATTCAGCCTCTCCCTGTAACTCAAACCCTCCAGTCCTGGCAATCTCCTCTTAGATTTGAATCTCCATGATGGGTTTTCTGATATCAGCCAGGGCAGAGGCATGGGCACTACAATTGGTCTCTATGCCTCAGAGTTGGAAAGCAGGGGTGGGGAGAGTGGGAGTGTAGATGTGGCAAAGGGAAAGAAAGAAGAGTCAGGAATGCTGAGTGAGTATTTGCCTGATGGAGACATATGTCAATTCTGTTTCCACATTCTAAAATCTGCCTGTGTACATAAAGTTTTGAGAAGAACAGAGGCATTCTTAGTGTTCTGGCCAACATTCATTCCTCAGCCAATAGCTGCAAACGGAATATGTGATCGTGCTCTGAAGAAGAATCACCCTAAACATTGGCTGTAATTTCTCCCCACCAATGCTGACAGACCAACTGAGATTTTCCAGTAATTTCTGTTTCTGGTTTCTAGCGTCCGCAGTTCTTTGGGTTTTTTGATCATGTTTTCCTTTGCTGATGTAGGACTTTACCGGGCATGAATTGGTCACCACAACTCCCCACACAGACAAGTCCACTCCTCGTGATGATACATTTCTGGAAAACCTCAAATGGTAATTTTCAGAAATGCTGAACATAGCATTCAGTGTATGTACATCATACGAAACAGATTCAATGCACACTTCCTTCTCCTGAAAGGAAGCTTTTTTTTCAGTTTTTCTTTCATATCGTGGTACGTGATCATTTGGCTCAAATTTGGAGAAAAGGTATACTTTTAAGTTTTGCACGAGTAGGTGAATTTGCAAAGGAATAATAAGTCTTGACAGCTACGACAGTGAATAATCTTAAAACATACTTTACTGCCTATAAAGTTCTTTGGGTCATGAGGAACAACATACAAATATAAGTTCTGTCTAAGTACTGCAATATATTGTTCACTAGCTGTGCTCCTGGGCCATTTCCTATCATATGCTGTGGAAGAAGTCGCGGTATGATAAGAACAGTTCTAACTCCAGCTGGTGCCAGATCAGCTTTCACTTCAAAGAAACCCTCTGACACATGTTAAGTAGTACTTGACCTGTTTGTTTGTAAACCGACTTGAATTTAATTTATTACGTTTGTGTTAGAAGGTTGGTATGGTTATGGTTAATAATATCAAAGGCCTTCTTGGGTCCAGATGAGGGTCACTGGGAGAGTCATGTGTTCGAATTAGTGGCACCAGACCTATTTGTCCTGGTTCAGTTGAGAGTCTAAGTAGATGAGCCAATATGAGCTTGGAACTGAAGTCTTCTTTACAATGCTTTTTAATGAATGATTTGCTTTAGATGTTTGTTCTTAAAATTTGCTGCATTATCTGTCTGCTGCTTTTAAAAAATAACTCACGGCTGCTATGCATTGTACTCCTGGGGGTGTAGCTGTTAATCGCAACAAATAATGCTTTTAGCATGTGAACGTTTTGAGTTGGAAACAAAGCTTTCTTGTATCTTGTAGAAGCTTGGTGTTGACGGACGGTACATTGAGTTTTTTTCCTTTCTTAATACAAATGCTATAAATAGGAAGGTTTAGATGTATGCTGGGGTATCCCGGCAGGGGTAGGGTTGTTAAGTGGAGGGCTGAGAGTCCTGTGAGATAGGCAGCAGTGGGAGGGGGAGTGATGCTGTATGCTGCACCAGTTTTTAAGTAAAACGCTCTAATCTAGATACCCTATTATCAAGTCAGAGAGGTCTACAGTGCAGAAAAAAGCCATTCGAGTCTGCTGCAATCATAAACAGATATCTAACTTTTCTAGTCCCGTTTTCTAGCATTTTTCCCACAGCCTTGTATGTTTAGGCATCAGAAGTGCACATCTCAATGCTTCTTAAATATTATAAGGATTTCTGTGTCTATGACCCTTACAGGCAGTGAGTTTCAGATTCCCACTAGCTTGTAGGCAAAAACAAAATCTTCCTCACATCCACAATGTTCCCTGGTGTCACAAAAATGGTACTTTTTTCTAAAAGCTGTTCTTTTTCTCAAGAATACTGTGTCTCTGTTTGTTTTCAGAGGGATAAGAAAATGCTCCCGGTTCTGATTAGACTGGTTTGATCCAGAGATTTGAGGGTATTGAGAGGCCTTTTTGCTTATATGGAAACAGAAGAGACTTCAGGCCAAAGTGGTCATGGTTTAGAAGTGACCTGTATAATGAAAGGGGAGTGGTCAGCTCTCTAGCTGAGCAGTTCAGTCCAGAACTAGTTAGGAGTACAACAGTGGACTGTGTGAACAGGCTCTCTCTGTTTCTACCCTTCTAACTTCAACCTGTAAACATCTGTTCCATTGTTTTTACTGAGTACTAAGGAGGTTTGCTTAGTGGGACTGTTGTGTATATTCGGAACAGTATAATGAAGTCTAGTTTGGATAGACTGAGTTCTGTAGGGGTTCTTTATTCTGTTCTTTGTGTTTCATTGTATAATTTTGTGAATAAGTTTTTGTCTGTGTTAAAACCTGGTAGTCAACCTTGCTAACTTACTCTGGGTCATTTGCACTGTGCACTTACCAAAACTGGTTGCAAAGCTATGGTCTGGGCTGCCAGCTTAAGAATGTTTTGAGTGACCTGGCCTAGTCCATAACCCAGGTCATCTATCCCTTCCTCTTGTCTACCCAGTTGACGCTCTTCATAATTTTACATCTCAAACACATCCCCTCTTTACACCCCCCCTTTGACCACACAATGAAACAAACTCGCTACTACAGCCACGTGACGTTCCTCAGCTGCTGTCTTCACAACCATCTTATCGCTCAAGTCCTACAGGTCCACAGTGCTAAACCAACACCCCTCCAATGCAATAAAGACAGTCCCCCTTGTCTTCACCTACTACCCCACCAGTCTCCACATCCAACGTATCATTCTTAAACACTTCCGCCAACTCCAACTAGACCCCACCACCAAGAATATCTTCCCCTCCCCACCCCTCTCTGCCTTCCGCAAGGACCATTTCCTTCGACAGTCCTTGTTTAGTGCCACACTCCCCACCAACAACCCTCGCCACCCCCCCCCCCCCCCCCCG
>NC_057720.1:83134237-83136927 GCF_004010195.1 Chiloscyllium plagiosum | reverse complement strand
CAACTGGATTCATTTCTCTCATTGACCAACCAGATCATACCCTCTACCTGGCATCACCTATCCCCACTTCACCACCCTGCTCCCACCACCCCCTTTATCTGCAGCTCCCCCAACACCCACCCCCAGTCCTGGAGAAGGGTTACACCCAAAACAACGACTTCTCCACCTCCAGACGCTGCCTGGCTTGTCGTGTTCTTCCAGCCTCCTGCCTGTCTACTTTGGATTCCAGCATCTGCCTTTTTTTTGACTCTCACTAGGAAAAACAACCGAGTCTATCCAATCCTTCTTCAAAATTAAGCTGTAGCCCAGGCAGCATCCTGATAAATTTTCTCTGCAACCTCTCCAGTGCAGTCACATCCCTCTAAATAATGTAGATTCCAGAACCGCACACAAGACTTTAGCTGTGACTTAACAAACTGTTTTATACAGTTGCAGAATAGGTCATATCCCTGCTTTTATTCTCTTTGCCTTGGCTAATAAAGGCAAGTATCCCATATGCATTTTTCACCACTGATACTTTAAAAGACCAATGTACATGCAGATCAAGTTACCAATGATCCTCAGTGCTTCCCAGTGTATCACTGTTCATCATGTATTCCCTTGCCTTGTTTGTCCTGCCCAAGTACCTTACCTCACATTTATCATGATTGAATTCCATTTGGCATTGATCAGCCCATTTGACCAGCTCATCTATATCCTCCTATAATCTCAGACTTATCCTTCTCCCTATTTATCAACTAACAAATATTTGTATCATTCACAAACTCACTGATCAGTCCTCCTACATTTGAGTCTAAATTTTTATATAAACAGCAAGGGCCCCAGCACTGATCCCTGCACAATCTGACTGGATGCAGGCTTCTGGTCACAAAACACCCCTCTTCCATCATCCTCTGCTTCCTACTTACACAGCCATTTCTGGATCCAATTATCCAGATTTCCTTGGATCCCATGGATCCTTACTTAGCTATCAGTTTCTTGTGTGGGCCCTTGTCAAAAGCCTTGCTGAAGTTCAAGAAGACTGTCAAATGCATTACCCTCATCTGCACGCCTGGTCACCCCTTCAAACAACTCAATCAAATTGGTCAGATATGACCTCCCTTGGCAAAACCGTGCTGACTCTTATTGATTGATCCCTGCGTCTCCAAGTGCAGATTAAATCTGTCTCTCAGACTTGCCTCCGATAGTTTTCCTGCCAGAGGTTAAACCGATTGGAATGTAGTTTCATGGTTTATCTGTTGCTCCCTTTTTGAATAGTGGTACCACAATGTCTGTCCTCCAGTCCCCTGGCACCTCTCCTGTGGCCAGAAAGGAAATTAGAATCATTGCTAATGCCCCTGCTTTATCGTCCCTTGCCTCACTTGATAGCCTGGGATACATCTCATCTATCCCTGGAGATCCATCTTTTAAGCCTTCCAGGCTACTAAGAATCACCTCTCTCTATACTAATGTCTTTAATTATATCACAGTTCTTCTCCATGACTTCTCTACTCATGTCATCCCTCTCACTAGTGAATATCAACGCTAATTATTTATTTTGAATCTTACCTACATGTACAAATTATCACTCTGGTGTTGAGAATTGATGGTCCACTTAAATCTGTATTACCTCGGCGTTCATATTTCCTGTGTAGCATGAGACCTCATCTAACACAAATGTCATGTTAGTAAGTTGGCTTCCACAAATGTAAACAAATCTCTCTATGAAAACAGAGAGGTCATAAGAATCATCAAATTCTTGACTGACGCCATCCAACTCCTGTATCGATCAGCCTATCGGAAAATAAGAAGGCTTTGGCCTTGGAAAGAAGGGAAAATGGCTTTCAAATGGAGGTGGGCAAGGGATATTGGTCATCTGACTCATGATTGGCTATCTCACAGCCACTGGCCAAGAGGGATTAGACAAGTGATTAGACAAGGTGGCACGGTGGCTCACTGGTTAGCACTGCTGCCTCACAGCGCCAGAGACCAGGGTTCAATTCCCGCCTCGGGCGACTGTCTGTGTGGAGTTTGCACACTCCCCCCGTGTCTGCGTGGGTTTCCTCCAGGTGCTCCACAGTCCAAAGATGTGCAAGTCAGGTGAATTGGCCATGCTACATTGCCCGTAGTGTTAGGTGGATTAGTCAGGGGTAAATGTAGGGGAATGGGTCTGGGTGGGTTGCTCTTCGGCGGGTCGGTGTGGACTTGTTGGGCTGAAGGGCCTGTTTCCACACTGTAGGGAATTGAATCTAATCTAATCTTAACCTGTCTTAGATGGACCTAGACACTGGAAATTACTATGGCACAAACAGCCCTGTCAACCTTGCAAAGTCCTCCTTCCTAACATCTGGAACTAGTGCCAAAATGGGGAGAGCTGTCTCACAGACTGATTAAGCTATAGCCTGATGCAATCGTACTTACAAAATCATACCTTACAATGTCCCAGACACCAAGATCACCATCAAACCTGGATATGTCCTGTCCCATCAACCAGACAGACTCAGTAGAGGTGGAAACACGGTGATGTACAGTTGGGCAAGAGTTGCCCTGGGAGTCCTCAATATTGACTCCGGACGCCATTATGTCTCATGGCACCACATTAAACGTGGGCAAGGAAGCTCCCTGCTGATTATCATGTACCGAGCTCCCTCAGCTGAGGAAACAGTATTCCACCATGTTGAACAATACTTGGAGGAAGCACTGAGGGTGGC
>NC_057720.1:83064436-83133737 GCF_004010195.1 Chiloscyllium plagiosum | reverse complement strand
AGATTACTCATGTGCATGCTCATCAGCCTTCTCGTGTACATACTCAACAGCCTTCTCATGTACATGCACACCAGCGTTCTCAAGTATATGCTCATCAGCCTTCTCACGTACATGCTCATCACTGTTCTCATGTACAGGTACACCAGCCTTCTCATGTACATACTCAGCAGCCATCTCATGTACATGCTCATCAGCCTTCTCATGTACATACTCATCAGCCTTCTCACGTACATACTCATCAGCCTTCTCATGTACATGTTCATCAGCTTTCTCACGTACATACTCATCAGCCATCTCATGTTCATGTTCATCAGCTTTCTCATGTATATGCTCATCAGCCTTCTTATGTACATGCTCACCCACCTTCCCATGTACACACTCATCAGCCTTCTAACGTACAATCACATCAGCCTTCTCACATACATGCTCATCAGCCTTCTCATGTACATACTCATCAGACTACTCATGTACATGCTCATCAGCCTTCTCACGTACATGCTCATCAGCCTTCTCATGTACATACTCATCAGACCCCTCATGTACATTCTCATCAGCCTTCTCACGTACATGCTCATCAGCCTTCTCATGTCCATACTCATCAGACTTCTCATGTACATGCTCATCAGCCTTCTCACGTGCATGCTCATCAGCCTTCTCATGTACATACTCATCAGACTACTCATGTACATGTTCATCAGCGTTCCCATGTACATGCTCATCAGCCTTCTCACGTACATGCACATCAGCCTTTTCATGTACATACTTACCAGCCTTCTCATGTTCATACACATTAGCCTTCTCATGTACATAGAAATCAGCCTTCTCATGTACACGCACATCAGCCTTCTGATGTACATATTCATCAGATTACTCATGTGCATGCTCATCAGCCTTCTCATGTACATACTCAACAGCCTTCTCATGTACATGCACACCAGCGTTCTCAAGTATATGCTCATCAGCCTTCTCACGTACATACACATCAGCCTTTTCATGTACATACTTACCAGCCTTCTCATGTTCATACACATTAGCCTTCTCATGTACATAGAAATCAGCCTTCTCATGTACAACTACTCATGTACATGTTCATCAGCGTTCTCATGTACATGCTCATCAGCCTTCTCACGTACATACTCCTCCGCCTTCTCATGTACATGTTCATCAGCCTTCTCATGTACATGCACTTCAGCCTTCTCATGTACATCATCATCAGCCTTCCCATGTGCATGCTCATCAGCCTTCTCATGTACATCCTCATCAGCCTTCTCATGTACATCCTCATCAGCCGTCCCATGTGCATGCTCATCAGCCTTCTCATGTACATGTTCATCAGTGTTCTCACGTATATGGTCATCAGCATTCTCATGTATATGTACATCAGCCTTCTCATGTTCATGCACATCAGCCTTCTCACGTACATGCACATCAGCCTTTTCATGTACATACTCACCAACCTTCTCATGTTCATACACATTAGCCTTCTCATGTACATACAAATCAGCCTTCTCATGTACACGCACATCAGCCTTCTCATGTACATGCACATCAGCCTTTTCATGTACATGTTCATCAGTGTTCTCACGTACATGCTCATCAGCCTTCTCATCTCCATACTCATCAGCCTTCTCTTGTACATGCTCATCAGCCTTCTCATGTACATGATCACCAGCCTTCTCATGTACGTACTCATCAGCCTTCTCATGTACATGCTCACCAGTCTTCTCCTGTACATACTCATCATCCTTCTGATGTGCATACTCATCATCCTTCTCATGTCCATGCTCACCAGCCTTCTTATGTACATGCACATCAGCCTTCTCATGTACATACTCATCAGCCTTCTCACGTACATACTCATCAGCCTTCTCACGTACATACACTTCAGCTTTCTCATGTACATGCTCATCAGCCTTCTCACGTGCACCAGTCCATTTGAAATACTGTTCTGATTCCCCTGCAGTAGAGATCATGAGGAACATCGCCCTCACTGGGCATTCCAGCTGCTTCTGCCTGGTGACTCACTGACCTGATATTGTCTCTGTGCTCTCAAGGTGCCCGCGCAACCAGTAGGCCGTGTGTCCTTATAACCAGTGTCCTGCTCCCCTTGGCTTCGGCATTTGTTTTTGAATATCTGGAAGACAAATAAATTAAGGTTAGGGTTAATATTAAAAGAAATCAGTTGGAGACGGGGAAAGTAAGCTGCGCATACAAAAAAATTACAAATCAAAGAGAGTGTGGAATGAGGAATTGTGTAATATGAGAAGATGAACTTGTAAGGAGCACTCTGTCGGTCTTGATGGTGTCAGCCCTGTCATTGGCCTTAAGTTCGCCCACTTCAACTTGCATAATTACCCATCTCCTTTTACATTACATGTTTACAAATGCTTATTGTCTTCCCCTTGAAATTATATTATAGTATCAGCTTCAACAGATGTTATCAATGGTATGTTCAACATCTGGATGACAGTATGTCCCTGTTACCCGCGGGGGATACGTTCCAAGACCTACCGTCGAAGCCCAAAACCGAGGATAGGTGCCAGGAACCTTGGATACAGGGGGGTCGCCCTGTCTTTTCATCCTCCTGCTCCATGTGAAAATGCTCCAGTTCTTTGCAACTATCACATAATTCCTGGTGACATTCCAGTAAATCGTCGCTCTCTGTCACATTCTCTGCCTTCGCAGACTTGCTACAAAGAGGCGTGCAGTAATGAGCACAATGTTGAAACATAGCAAATCCGTTCTGATGATCTGATGTAAGTTTTTTAAGATTGTGTATCGGGGTAGACGAAGAGAAAACGTTTCTCCTCGTGGGTGAGTTGTGAACAATGGGCTGCAAAATCCATAAATATAAAGTGTTTGGTTATAAACCCACAGGGAATTCAGGAGAAGCATGCAAAACAAGAGCCAGAGTAGGCCATTCAGTCCTTCAAGCCTGCTGCACCATTCGATATGATCATTCAACTTGGTACCCTGTTCCGTTTCATCCCTTTCATCCTAAGAATGATATGTAACACCTTCTTAGAAACATTCAATGTTTTGGCCTCTACCACTTCATTGATAGAGAATTCCACAGGCTCACCATTCTCTGGATGAAGATATTTTATCCTACCTCAATCACGAATGGCCTATCCCATATCCTTAGACCGTGACCCCGAGTTCTGGGCTCCCCAGTCATTGAGAATATCCTTGTAGCAGCAAATTACTTGGAGAAAGTGAGGACTGCAGATGCTGGAGATCGGAGTCGAGAGTGTGGGTGCTGGAAAAGCGCAGCAGGTCAGGCAGCATCCGAGGTGCAGGAGAATCGACGTTTCGGGCATAAGCCTTTCATCCGGATTTTCATCACGAAGAACTTATGCTTGAAAACATGGATTCTCCTGCTCCTCAGATGCTGCCTGAGCCACTGTGCTTTTCCAGGAGCAAATTATTGGAGATGATGGAATCTGTACTGAAAACAAAACATGCTGGAACTCACAGTGGGTCAGGCAGCATCCGTGGAGAGAGAGCAAGCTAACATTTCGAGTCTAGATGACTCTTCGCCTGAGCTCCTTCCTATATTTACTGTTTCTACTTCTGTTAGCACTTTATACGTTTCTGTGAGATCCCACTCATTCTTCTAAAAGTGTGAAGATATTCTCCTCATATCTCACCGCCTCTCCTAGCATTCCACTTTCCCCTGTCCCGCACTCTCTCCTGCTTTACAAGCTGCAGTGACTTGCTCATGCATTCTTCCATCGATCTCCCATGAACTGCGATGTGTCCAGGCAGTGGTGGAAGAGCAGTAAACAGCATCGAAGAAGAAGCACCATCATACACGTCCCCAATTGCAGTCATCAGTCATTGACATTGTGACCACTTTAGGTCGGCAATAATCAGTGACTGCCCAGGAGACAGGGCAGGGGTCATAGGTGCAAGCTCGCCACAGGGTGAAGTTATCCATGAGCTCTGTGTAGAACATTTGGATGAGGACTTGATCGAGGGCATCTTTAAGAAGAAGACTGGTGAGTTTATGCAACGTACTGTTTGGTGCATTGACATGAAGCGTACTGTTACTTGTCAGCGTGGAGGAGACTGTTACCAACTTGACAAAAGATGATGTACATGTCTTGGAACCCTCCCTTTGGAGTGGATGTGGTGGCCAACTCTGTTCCCGGACCCAGCTTTGATGCACCATTCAGCGGCTGATGTCCCAGCACAAGCAGCATGCACCAAATTGTGCTGCACTGTAAACTCAGACTGAGAAACCACAGTTTGCCGCCTCAGCCTTCTGTTCTTATGGATTCCATGCTCAAAAGGGCTTGCGGGGTCCCACAGCAGTCCAGCAATTGTCCCCCCATATATCACCAGGACTGCACAGGGCCAACCCCAGGTCATTGACGGTGACGGCTCCAATCAAAACTGCTGCTCCACCAGAATCCTGACAGTTACCCCTTAGTCATTCAGCCAGTCCAGATTACCCCTGGCCTCTGCAGCCTGAAGCTGGGAATTCAAGAATCCAGAGCTCCGAAGTCATCTGCAGTCTCCCCAACTGAAGGTCAACAGCGTTCCACCAGTCATGTTGCAGCCGCAGAAAAGGACTCGACCAAATAAGGCCAAAGTGTGGCCTCACCAAAATGGCATCAGTCATGTATGCACTTGAAGTGCAGACACAAATCTTTGCAGATGAAGCAGCACTCGTCGACTTGAAAAATTGGGGGCTCTGAAGCTGGATCTCATTGTGTCTGTAAATCACATTCATGACGGACAGTTTACAAGTTCTAATGCACCAGATGGTGCATACTTGAGAAATGTAGTAAGATCATTCATCTTCATTTTTAAACAATCCAGTTGGCATTAGGCCAAGAAGTAAAGGAAATGAGCAGGAGTGATTACTTATTCAAATGCAATGGTTTGATTAATAACTTTTGGAATATTTATTTTATAGTAGCATTTATTTCATGACAGTAGCTGAACAGATGCTGGGATGGTCAGTAACAGAGGAAGCATAAAGTGTGGTACTCTCAAAGAATGAGAGTTTGGGGTTGCAGCTCGACCAGGTGCAAAAATGGTGATGTTTTCTCATCCCTTCCCTTTCTTCTTTTCCTTTTACTCTTCTTTCTCCTCCCCAGCTGGTTGCCTTTAACTCGTAGCAGGGTCAGCCTCCTCTTGTTGGCGAAACTGTGCAACATACAGTGAGCTACAATAAAACTTGACACAGATACAACTCTGCGACGCTAGAACTGCAGGGCTGCTTCCCAGTGGTTCGGGCAGCGGAAACATTGTTAAGGCAACCTACTGATGAGCATTATATGGGGCCGCTTTTTTTTATATATGCTTGCTGTCATGGGTTAGGCACCAGAGTCATGAGGATTGTCTGCAGCACCAAAGGTCATCTGTTGTCATTCTTTATTGTACTGTGGTGGCTCACATACAGAAAGCACAACAGACTGCGACAGTCAATGACATCCTGACTCTTGCCATGATATCAGGTATTCACCCACGTTCTAACCTACTGGGTGCTGAGGGAGTGGAATCCCTTCCAGTTGCAACAGTGTTAGGATGTGGTGCCTGCAAGGTGTTATCTACATAGTCAGTGACACACTGCACAATGGGGAAGCCACAATCCTTGCAATCTGACATGTGCCTCCATCTGCTTCTAACTGGCAAGACCGCAAAAGAATGTACAGTATGTGTTCGTTTGCAGTGCAGAGCCTTATGTGACAATGAGTGGTGAACTTGGAGATGTTGCAAATGCCATATGGTCCAGCACAGAAGGAGCCAGGTTCATAAAGGTTCATGGTCATCTTCACTGCCACTGGCAGTGCTCGGAGGCTGCAGTAGGTGGTATATTTCAGGGGCATGTTCTTAGTAAAGTAGAGTATGTGACATACTGTTCTCAGTGAGGCTCAGCTGGGAGAATTACTTCCTGAGCACCCTGGGCAGATACATTATTACCTCCGTCTGAGAACCCTACTCCCTCTGCTTCTCCTCCCTCATCCAGCAGCCTGTCCTCTCTCCTCCCACCCCTCTGCTCATTCTCTCTGTCTGCCAAGAGGAATGCAAATTACTCCCACCATATTTGGGCGCAATAGTTTTGTGAAGGAATCTTGAAATCAGGAGAAAGTTCGACAGCATGGGAGCTGGGGAGGCTGGGCATGGGACCCAGAAGCAGACTGACTGACAGCCGAGTTGCTGCAGTGATGTTAAAAGGAGCAGCAAGAACAAAGAGGTTTGAGAAGCAGACAGACAAGTGGGGAACCTGTGTGGGACTCAGAGCGGAGGCAGTAAGTGGAAAGACAAAATTAGACTGGGAAGGGGAATGCTCTGTGGAGCTTGGGAGTGGGGTCTGTGAGGTTAAGAGGACAATGAGAATGAAGAGATCCCAGAGGCAGACAAAATCAATGTCACAAAAGAACAGGTAGATAATTCATGGAAGACTTAAAAAGTGTACTGAAGAAGTGTCACTGAACTCTAGACATCAACTCTGTTTTCTCTCCACACATCTTGCTAGATCTACTGAGTTTCTCCAGCGATTCCTTGTGGGGTGGGTAAGTTATAGATATTTCTTGACTCTTATGACTGGATATTGGTTTCAGTTACGACTGTAAGTACAGCTTTAAGTATTCACGCAGATCGTTAATATTTTAGAACTTCAAAACTAAATTTTATCGCTTGATAGGGTTAGGCCCCTCATTTTTGTCAGGATTAACAAAAATAAGATATTTCTAGTCTACACTTAACTGAGGAGTAAGGATAAAGTAAAACCAAGGGTCCATATTCCATTGAGTTAAGAGACGTCGAAGGAGCTCAGGGCCATGATTTACACACCCTGCCCTATGTGAGAGATCCACATGCTCCTGTTGGCCTGGATGCCCATGTCAAGGAGGTGACACTGGCTGGAGCAGCTTGCGCTTGGGGGTTTGGAGTTTGAGCAGCTGCTGGGGGCACAACAGTGCATTCACAAAGTTGTCAATTCCACTTTTCAGGAAGTGCAGACAGAGAGTGAATGGGTGACCACTGGACAGAAAAAGGGGACCGGACAGGTAATCAGGCAAACCCCACTGAGTGCATCTCAGTCACAAACTGTTTAGCGACCTCGGAAACTGGTGAGATCAATGATCATCTGTGGAGCATGGTACTCTGCGTATTCCAGCTGCTCAGGAACTGGCGAAGAAGTGTGGAAGGGCAATAGTGGGAGGGGATTGATTGGCGAGGGGAGTAGACAGGAATGTCTGTGGCCATAGATGAGACTTTGGATGCTATATTGCCTCCTGGGTGTCACGGTCAAGGACATTATGGAACAGCTACAGGACATTCTGAAGGGGGTGGGTGAACAAGTAGAGGTTGTGGTCCACGTTGGGACCAGTGAGAGAGGAAGAAAGAGAGAACTGAGATCTTATCAGCAGGCCTTAGGGAGAATTTGATAAGCAGGAAATGAAAGGTAGTATTCTCCGAAGTACGCCTAGTGCCACACAGCAATGAGTGTAGGAATAAATTGAGTTGCGGAAAGTTTGGCTGAGGAGATGGTGTAAGAGGGAGGACTTTAGATTCCTCAGGCATTAGGATTATTTCTGGGGGAGGTGGGAACTGTACAAGTTCAACTGTTCACATTTGAACAGGAATGGAATCTACAAGCTCCAGGGCACATGCGCGAATGCTGCTGGGGTGAATTTAAATTTGATTGACTGGGGCTGGCAGAGGGGAGAGAAACTGAGATGGATTGAGGAGGTTAAAATGCTGTTAAGTGAGTTTTGAAGGCAAAGGAAATTTGGACTGGATAAGAAAGAAGTGAGTTCAGCAAGAGAAATACAAAATACTTTAATACAAGGTGGGCTTGTGGAAGTATGACATCACACAACCATGACCACAACTTGTTTGAAAGACCGGATAGAATTGACAGCTCAACATTCTTGGTTAGAGGGTATTCTGATGGGATAGAGACGGGTATAGATGGAGCTTTCCAACTTTGATCAAGAAATCAATGATAGCAGTGAGGAGGGTTGGTAACTGGGAAGGGTTATTCAATTAGGCTACGTGGGTAGACGTTTTAAAATAAAAGGTAACCCCCCCTGCTGGATGTGTACTGTCAGCACCCAAACATGATAGAGTACCTAGAGGTGTATAAAAACTGCAGTGGGGAACTTCAAAATGAAATTGGGGAAACTGAGAAAACGTTGGTTCGTCCTTGCATGCGAAAACTTTGTTTTGTCAAATAATAGAAATCCAAAGGGATTTGTAAAGGGTATGGGGCAAGAAAGTCACGAGAGAAACAATCGGCACTACAGAGGTATGTGCACCTGCAGGTTGTGGACACAGTCCTTAATGAACACTTTCTGTCAGTCTTCACAAGGGCATGCAGATACAGGCATCAAAGGGTAGGACTGAAAATGTAGAAGAAATTAACATCGATAGAGAGAAGATTATTGACTTCACAAACTGTAAACAATTCTCAAGCAACCAAACACTGCTATGTTGCTTGTAGCAGGTAACAGAACCCATTACCTACCCTGCATATTGTTGCTGATCCATCCTGTTGCTGATTCTTTTAAATAGAACTTCCTGCAGTTGAACCTATGTTCAGCCATGCAAGGTTAAGAGAGGGTGTTAGCTGGAGTGTTGAGTACAGTGCTTGAACCAAACCATCAGGTTTCCCGTTCCATAGATTTCCAGTGAATTTTGCTGTGTGCACTCTTTGAAATTACTTCTGTTTTTCAGGCAATTCAGCATTAATAGCATTGAAAGACAGGGTCCTCTCGAGCTGAATTTCGACGTATCAGGAAATCCCATACGTGACACAAACATAACACGTGCAAAGGGATTATACTATATGTAATATGGAAATATTGCAAGATGATTTTCAAACAGTCAATCAGCATGACATCGAAAGGTAAAGATCTAAACTTCTCCAATCTTTTGTGCCTTGTAAAACAACATAATGCAGACACTGTAATGTGTAAAACCCTGGTTGCAGTAGACAGATTTTTTAACTCTAGATGGAGCCAGAACCACAATAACAAAAACCAGCAGCATATTATTTGGAAACACAGCTGTTGCTGGTCATCTCCCCCACTCAACACTCCAGCTAACACCCCCTCTTAACCTTGCATGGCTGAACATAGGTTCAACTGTAGGAAATTCTATTTAGTCTTCCATACAGCCACACAAACACACAAATCCTATCTATACAATACAGATTGAATATTGGCTTTCAGAGCACGTGATGTCTTATGTATGGTCAATAAGAATTTGTCTGTCAGATAGTCTGTATCAGTCTTTATTCATTTGGAATTGAGAACCAATTTTCTTGGTGAGCTTCCTGAAAGATTTCTGCTGTAACCACAGTGCCAATCACCCAGTCTCCCTATCGGCATACCCTTGGTTGCTTTGTAACATCATGCACAGTGTTCATAAATGTTTGAATTTTATCCTTACTTTCCTTTGGAGGTTGTGGAAACTAATGTCCAAGGGGCCTCAATATCACATTATCATTCTATAGAGAATGATGTATTTTCTTCACAACCTGATTTTTGGTTTTGCGTAGCTTGAGACTGGGTGTCGAAGATTTGGAATTCTTGGACCTTGCAATGTTAATGTTTCATGTGGCTTTCTTGACCTGAATTTTAAGCAGTGATCAGGTAGGAACCTGTCATCTTTGCCAAGGTGTGGTTTTGGATTTCTGGTGTCAATAATGGAGCAAGGATGAGCCTTTAGACTACAATGATCCATGGATGTCAATGTTACAAAAGATTTGATTTTGTGTGATTTGATCTCCTTTGGACTCATTGAAGCAATACCTTAATATTTCAGGTCTGTTTTGATGAAGCAAGGTGAGGGTACATTTGAAATTCAAGTCTAATGAAACCTCCACTAGCTCATTAACTATAATGCCACTCAAGTGTTCATTATTATTTGATTATCAGAGGTCTAAAGATTATCACTGGATGCAGTGCAGGAGGGCATTTGCAGAAATGTCAGCTATTAGCTTCAGACTTTGTGACCCATATTCATGTCTGCCAAAGATAGAACATCACACTATCCAGCTTCTAATATACCTTGAGGCTGGTTAGCCAGTTTGACATGGTATGTTCTGCTCTGTTTGGGTTTAAGATACCCTTTCTATTTTATAGTCAAATCCCAGTCACAGAGCATAGCATGCAAACCCAACTACCTGACAGGTCTACGACCAATATTTCTGCCATATACTTTGTTAAAATCAGCTCCCTTAACCCAACCACTCAATAGTAGACCCCACTTACAATTCCAGAAATTCCTCAAACATTGCAGCATTTATATTAAACCGTTCAGTTGACATCGAGGTAACTACATAAACTCAACTTGACATTTCATTGACACTAGTTCACCCCATGATGATGGTGTTTTGTTGCCTTCAGCTGCCACTGTCATCTCCATAATGCACACACAGACCTGCCCTCCCCCCACATTGAAAGCCATCTTGCTGAGGCCATTAGAGTGGGAGTTAAAAGTGTGCACTGAACTAATGGACAATGTAAATTATGTAAGTCTCAGTAGTCAGCGTGTAACACTGCTTGACATTTTCAACCTCACTGCTTGAGTCAGCAGCCTCTCGTAAACCCATACACCTGATCATGTATTCAACAACATGAAGGAATACACCCTCCCTTCCCTGTCTCCCCAATACCGCCCCATTTAAAGGCATCATTAACAAATTACAGGTTTGCATTGAAAAATCTCTACAGAGTCTGCTTTGGTTTCTGGAAGTGTTGCATGACTGTGAAGTTGGTTACAGTTGGTGAAGCCTGCAGGGAGTGCACTGCATGTTGGGAAGGCCATTTGTTGTGACTGTAGGCGTTCTGATCAGACTGTCTGCTTTCAGTCAGAGGTGGTGTACTTGCTATTCCCCTTAGGCTGCAGCATGAGAGGGCAGTTGTGCATTGGTAGAAAATGAAACGATAAATGGATGCTTACAGAAAGCAGAGGAAAGGGAGAAAAGCTCTCAGCATCTACGAGATTGTATCCACCCGGGATCTCCCCCACCTACGTAAGGAACTGTCTGTGCTTCATGAAAGCAAATTAGGAACCTCAAAAGATGGTGAGGGTGGCACTGCCACATTTAAATCTCAAATCCATACTCCTGCCTTCCCTGATAACCTTTCTACTCCTTTACTTACAGTGTGGAAACAGGCCCTTCGGCCCAACAAGTCCACACCGACTCTCCAAAGAGCAACCCACCCAGACCCATTCCCCTACACCTAACACTACGGGCACTTTAGCATGGCCAATTCACCTAACCTGCACATCTTTGGACTGTGGGAGGAAACTGGAGCACCCGGAGGAAACCCACACAGACACGGGGAGAATGTGCAAACTCCCCACAGACAGTTGCCTGAGGCGGGAATTGAACCCAGGTCCCTGGTGCTGTGAGGCAGCAGTGCTAACCACCGTGCCACCCTATCTATTTCTTTGTTCAAGAACTCTGCTTCCACCACATTTTCAGGAAGGAAGAAGACCCAGACTCCCGACTCTCTGAGACAAAAACAAAATCACCTGATCATTGTCCCCTGATTTTTAAACAGTCACTCCTGGTTCTTGATCCGAGAAGCAATATCCTTCCTGCATCTAGCCCGTCAAGGCCCCTCAGGATTTCATCAAATCGCCTTTTACTCTTCCAAACTTCAGCAGGTACAAATCTAGCCTCTTTGACCTCTGCTTTTAAGGCAATCTACCCACTCTAGTTATTAATCAAGCAAACCATCTCAGAACTGCCTCAAAGACATTGCATCCTATCTTAAATAAGGAGAACAATACTGAGCACAGTACTTTAGATTAGGCCTCACCAATGCCCTGTATAGCTGAAACATAAACTTCCTACTTTTGTATTCAATTCTTCGAATGATAAATGAGAACATACTGTTAGCTCCCCTGATTACTTGCTGTAGCTGCATACTAATGTTTGTGATTCATGAATGAGGACATTCAGCTCCCTCTGCATCTAAGAGCTCAGCAATCTCTAATCATTTATATAATAAGCTTCTTTTTTCTATTATACCTGCCAAACTGGATAATTTCATATTTTCCCACATCATATTCTCTTTGCCACATCTTTGCTCAATCACTTAGCCAATCAGTATCCTGTTGTAATCTCCTTGTGCTCTCTTCGCAACATACTTTCCTACTTATCATTGTGCCATCAACACATTTGGCCACCATACCTTCTGTTCCTTCATTGACGTCATTGATATAAAATCCATGCAGTTGAGATCCCAGCGCCCAACCCTGTGACACACCATATGTTGCCAACCTAAGAAAAGAGACATTTATGCCTACTCTATGCTTCCTGTTTGCCTGTCTCTCTCCCTTTCATTTTCTGATTGATTGCTGCTTCTGGAATGTTACTTACATCCTCTATAGGGATCACTGAATACTAATACAAAATGCCTGTTCAATTCATCTGCCATTTCATTTTTAATTCTCCAGCCTGAGTCTCTATAGGATCCGTACTCACTTTCTTAATTATTTTCTTCTTTAAATATTTGTAGAAACTCTTACTCTCTGTTTTATATTTCTGACTAGCTTTCTCTTGTACTCCCCACTATATGAATTTTTTGCTCATTCTTCACTGTTACTTATATTTCATCCAATCTTCTGACCTGCCACTTGTCTTTGCACAATTATACGTTTTTTCCTTAAATTTGATATTGCCTTGCATATTTCTAGTTAACCACGATGGTGGGTCTCTCCCTTGGAATTTTTCTTACTCTTTGAAATGTATCCATTCCATGTATCTTTATTGATATATTCTTTAACCTAATTTGCCAGTTCATTTTCATCAGCTCTACTCTCATTCGCTCAAAATTGCCCTTATTTAAATATAGTCTTTGGCCTATTCTTCTTCCACCCAAACTGATGACTCTATGAATGTAGAATTCAATTGTATTATTATCACTGTTTTTTAAAAACTTCATTCACAGGATGAAGGTGTCACTGGCTGGGCCAACCTTTGTTGTCCATAGCTAATTGCCCAGAGGGCAGTTAAGAGTCAACCACATTGCACTGGGTCTGAAGTCACATGTAGGCCACTCTGGGTATGGACAGCAGTTTCCTTTCCTAAAAGGCATTATTGAGCCAGGTCGGTTTTCTCCTGACAATGGATTCATGGTTGGCATGAGACTCTTAATTCCAGATGTTCATTGAATTCAAATTCCACCATCTGCCAGGACAGAATTCGAACCCCTGACCCAGGATCTTACCTGGCTCTCTAGATTAACATTCCAGTGATAATATCACCAGGCCCTCGCCTTCCTTCCCTGCTCCTCAGGATGCCTTCACTGTGAGATCAATAATTAATCCTATCTCATTGCTCAATGCTAGGCTTGGTATAGACATTTCTCTGGTAAGCTGCAGAACATGATGTTCTCAGAAACACTCAATCATCAATTAAACATCACATTTTCAATACAGGCAACATATCTAATAACATCCAGTTTGTTGTCCAATGCAAATTTAGAGAAGTGATATTACCTTTTATGCCTGGACTGGGGAGTTCGTTGTAATTCTCATATTTGAATATAGTCTTTGGCCTGTAAAGAAGCAGATTGAGCTCACATGTGACTTCTCAGAAGCCATTAACTGCATACACTTGATTTTGCAGGTGTATTATCTCAGCGCTAAGATGAACCACTTTTACAAAGGTTATTACTCACTCAACCTGCAGTTGGACTAAAACTAAGTATGATACACCATGCCTAACTTCTGACAGCATTCACAATGTATTTGTCCTGCGCCAGTCCACTGCACTCTCAACCTTTCTGCAATCATGTTAATCCAGAGGTTTGCCAATTGGACAATGAGTGCTTTTTCATCTGCACCATGACTTCCTCTCTGTAACCCAACCACATTAGGACAGAGTGCATTATAACGTGAGCTATCTTTTCACTTGGACTGTGATGGAGCAGACGATTGGGATGCTGAGGCTATGTGTCCACTCCAGTACTCTCCAGAATGGATGTCCTGATTGGTGACAGTTTCCTGTATCCTCTACTGTCTGATCAACGTGAAGGCTTGGCTTATGATGGCATGGAGACACAGAGAGCACTTGTAAAGGAGTAAAGGATGTGGCTCGTACATTCTCCCTGGCCTGTCCCTCTCCTGACTCCAGTTCTTGTGGACTCAACCTCAAACTCCAATTAACAGCAAAGTTCTGAGGATGCAGGAAATCTGAAATAAAACAGAATTGCTGGAGAAACAGGGCTGGCAACTTCTCTGGTAGGAAAAACAAAGTTAACGTTGGAAGTCCAATATGACTCTTCTTTGTATCTGCCCAAAACCCATCTCTCTGTTATGGTGCATGACCAGCATTCACTTATTGAAATAAAAGCCACTGCATAACAATAACTCCATTCCAACTTTATCTAGCGAAAGGTCTAACATTCCTGCATGACAGACAGCCCATCTTCGCTGTGCATTCCCTTAGTAGCTGGCCTAGAGCTTATAGGCAGCATGATCCCAGTGGCTGCACTATGTGGTGCCAGGTTGCTGCCTTTCACTGGGAGAGATTTTAGATGGGGGCCTTGCAGAGTACTCTGGGACATTTCTGAACCAATAAAGGCTGGTTTCTGCCTTGCTGTGGATGGTGACAGTCTGGGCTGGCTGAAAGACAATATAGTGTTGGGAGATTGCATCCTGAACAGGGTCAGCCGGTTTGGGCTCCACGAGGACAATGCTACTCTCGTGATTGTGCCTCAAAAATTCCAGTAAAATGTTAGAGGGTAGGTAGATTACTTGGCTGCTGTTGCAATGGAAGCTGGGACGTTGACCCCACACGCTGCATCATGGCTGGGTCCACCTGTGTTTATATTGAATTGGCCACCATTTTCACACTGGGAAGAATAAGCTTTCCACTAAGCTATGTGCAAAGTCCTGTGCCAGGTTGGAGCCTGACTCTTCCATGTTTCTTGATAGTGATAGGAAGCTTTCCATCAGGCCTGTTAAGGCACCAAACATTTCAGTGTGCATGCTTGTTGGCTTTTTTTTGTGATCTGCCACTCCATCAAAGTCCTCTGCAATTTGACGTCACCACCCTGGGCATTGCAACTGTCTTATCCTTTTCCCACTTGGCCTGTGTTTGATTTGGCCCAGTGCCTGATCACATATAGATCCCCACTTCTGTGCTATTCCCTTAAGTACTTACAATTGCAATACCTGAGCTGGTGGTTGTGTGTGACATCAAATGATGGTATCTGTTCACCAATAGCACCCTATTGGTGTCTTTGCAACACTGCCTGACCACATTTCGCATTGTTTTTTACAAAATTTCTCCAGGGATTGTGGAGAATCCCTGACAAGGCCAACATATGTTTCTCATCACTAACTGCATCCTGAAAAGTGATGGTGAGGCTGCCTACTTGAGCCACTATAGTTCGACTGCTGCTGGTACACCCACAGAGCTGTTAGAAAAGGCGTACCAGGATTTTGACCCAGCAACAGTGGAGGAACGGCAACCTGGTTCCAAGGCTGCATGGTGTGCCGTTTTCCCATGTATCTGCTGTCCTTGTCTTTCTAGTTTTTGGAAATAGTGAAAGGTGCTGTTAAAGGAGGTTTGACAGGTTGCTGCAGTACATCTTGTGTAAGGCACAGCATCTTGCATAAGGCACACTTTGCTGCTCTGTGCATTAGTGGTGAGGGAGTGAATATTTAAGATGGTGGATGGAGTGCCAATATGGTGTGGAGGGGGGGGGGCTTCAAAGTGTTTTGATTTATAGAGTTGGTTTGTAGTGTTTACTTTGTGGTGGTGTTTGAGATGATCAGTGGCAGAGGGAAGGTGAACTGTGGAACTGTTGGGAAATGGGGTTGCAGTTACTATCAAATTTCTATCACAGTTGAATTAGCTGTATGTGCACAGCTCAGGCAGAAAGGAGCTGTCCAGATTATCACCTCCTCCTCTGCATTCTCCTCACCTTCACATCTGCCTGCTGTGAAACTGGTGGTAAGAGCTGTCAATCACCTCAGAGTTCCTCCAGAATGTTCTGGACAACGGAAGTATTGTTTCAGCATCCCGGTGGCTTGCTCCATTGTAATTTATGTGGTAGCAAGATTGTTCATATTCTGTCCCAGTGTACAAGGATTACCCACTAGCCTTTGGTTCAGGATTGTTCAAGTGCAACCTGCATCGTGACTAATGCAGAAATAATCAGGGAAGCTTTCTTTCACTGTGAGCTACACCCTACCTACTCCCATGAATATTTGGTGATGGCACAAAACAGGTGCACACAACTGCTTTGTTGTGTTCACTTATCTTGAACAGGACTGATTGCTGTCTCTGAATACTGACGCGGGAGAGATTCTGAAAGGGTTCTGAAAAGTCTTAAAGAAGCATTTTGTATGTTCCATCACTATAATCAACAGCATTAATGCTGAGATCAGCTTGGCCACCAGGGAACCCGTGAGTGGAAACAAGACCAAGAGGAAGTGATTCTTAATTGTCTGGAACCAATTGCTTTAACAAATGCTTTTGGCAAGACTTGCCATTAATGTACTCTTTATTTTAATAATACTTTGTGAAATGAGAAATCCTGACTGTTGACCAATTTTGATTATCAGAGGGAATTTCCAGATTTTTGTTATTACCCTTATTGGCCTTTACTCCATTTTTGGCCTCTCCCAGGAGATTACATCACTGTAGTATGGGTTGGGGTTAGTAAAGGGGTAGTGAAATGAGAGGGAATGGGCAAGTGTTTAGCTGCGATGCTCTGTACATTATAGTATGTTGGGAAAGCTGCATGGAACAGCAGACACTTTCATTTTGTGCTGTTAATGTATTTCAATAAATGAGGTTGCAAGAAAAAGAATTTTGATGTAGATGAAAAAGTGGAAAGTTTGCTTCATGCAGAGCCCATATCCTTCACTGAAATAAATGGAAGTACATCCGTCTTGCCATTTGCAAATCCTTACCTGGAAAAGGTTACCCAAATTGTTTAAACAAAATGGGGAGTTTCGAGAAGGCGATTAAGAATTGTTCCATACATTTTGAGAATGAATTAGAACATTGTAAATGGCTACAGCAGAGAAGGAGGTAATTCAGTCAGTGTGCCTGTGCTGCCCTCTGTAAGATAAACTCAGCCAGTCTGGTTGCTTTTCCCTCCCTCTACAATCCTGCAATATCTTTCTCAACAGATAGAGTCATAGAGATGGAAACAGACCCTTCGGTCCAACCCGTCCATGCCGACCAGATATCCCAACCCAATCTAGTCCCACCTGCCAGCACCCAGCCCATATCCCTCCAAACCCTTCCTATTCATATACCCATCCAGATGCCTTTTAAATGGTGTAATTGTACCAGCCTCCACCACTTCCTTTGGTGGCTCATTCCATACACGTACTACCCTCTGAATGAAAAAGGTGCCCCTTAGGTCTCTTTTATATCTTTCCCCTCTCACCCTAAACCTATGCCCTCTAGTTCTGGACTCCGCCACCCCAGGGAAAAGACTTTGTCTATTTATCCTTTCTTTGTCCCTCATGATTTTATAAACGTCTATAAGGTCACCCCTCAGCCTCCGCGCTCCAGGGAAAACAGCCCTATCCTATTTAGCCTCTCTCTATAGCTCAAATCCTCCAACCCTGGCAACATCCTTGTAAATCTTTTCTGAACCCTTTCAAGTTTCACAACATCCTTCTGATAGGAAGGAGACCAGAATTGCACACAGTATTCCAACAGTGGCCTAACCAATGTCCTGTACAGCCGTTACATGTCCTCCCAACTCCTGAACTCAGTACTCTGACCAATAAAGGAAAGCATACCAAATGCCTTCTTCACTATCCTATCTACCTGCAATTCCACTTTCAAGGAGCTATGAACCTGCACTACAAGGTCTCTTTGTTCAGCAACACTCCCGAGGACCTTACCATTAAGTGTATAAGTCCTGCTCTGATTTGCTTTCCCAAAATGCAGCACCTCACATTCATCCAAATTAAACTCCATATTCCACGTCTCAGCCCATTGGCCCATCTGATCAAGATCCTGTTGTAATCTGAGGTAACCTTCTTTGCTGTCCATTGCACCTCCAATTTTGGTGTCATCTGCAAACTTACTAACTATATCTCCTATGCTCACATCCAATTCATTTATATAAGTGATGCTACTTATCGAATCCTCTTTTCAAAGTCAGAATTAAATCCACCACAGTATCAGGTCGTGTATTATAGATTTTAATCACATGTCATCGTTAATTTTTGTTTTGCCAGCCACCATAAATTAGTGTCATTTGATTCTTGACCCTTTCACCAATGGAAACAATTTCTATCCTCCTACTGTATCTAGACCCTTGACGAGTTGGATCACCTCAGTCAAATTTCGTCTCAACATCTTCTTCTCTGAGGAGATTTGCTCCACCAATTGCCACTATACCTGGAACTGCAACCCCGCAACTTTGCCATTCGAAAAGAAAAGTGCAGACACCAAGTCCTCTGCCATTTCTGTCCCGCCCCCTGCTTTCCGCTCCCTGGGAGATGTGATCTTGTGTGATGTGACAACTGGGGAGGAGGGCTGCAGCTGCTAAATAAGCTTCAAGAACCTGTGTACATCTACACACTGCTAAGGGCATTATTTAACTTAAATAGAAGGGACAGTGTATTGGGAGGTGGGGGAAGGATGTTGGCTGCAGGTCCGGAACAAATGAAAAGAATATCTTCATGAGTGGACCGATACTAGTACTCCTTAGCAAGGTTAGCCATGGTCAGCCCACAAGTGGAAACATTGCATAGCTTACCTGTGCTTCAGGGTCTTTACTGTGTGTCATTGTGAACATTCAGCAGTAATTAACCAGATATAATTTAGTGTACTACATCAAAGGCACATGAGATACTTCTTTCAAAAGCAAGAGCTACTGCCTGTGGGAAAGTTTTTTCTTTGACTCAAAGTTCCTTGAAAGCTATGAACAATAGTTATTACACAAGTGTCAAAATATAGAAGATATTTCCATTTAATGACTATCTGTCAGTGCGCTAAACAATATTGGATAAGATAAATGGTGCAAGTCGGATTTGGTTTTAATAAGTAGGGTTGTTAACTGCACGGTTAATGTTTCAATGGTGCACACCAAATCCAATTTCTGCAAATGTGAATCAGATCAAAACCTAGACCAGGCCATAGAATTAATGCTTTTCAAATTATTTAATTGGACAACCATTGTGATGGTTGCACTTGCCTGATCCAGGAGGGAGCTGGAATGATTTCCCTAGCAGTAATTCTCTGGTGGTTTTCACTGGAGATATCTCAGGTGCACTTCATGGATGGTAACACTGCATGTATTTCACTCAGTGCAACCTTGCTTTGCCTTGCTGCTTCAGCTATATAACAGTAATAAAACAGCATGCTTTAATTTGGCAGAATTATTCCACATTCACACTGGAGTAGCTGCGTGTTTTTTAACTGTTCTATACCTCATAGGTTAGGCAGTTCATAGGTACATAGGGAAGCTACAGCAGAGATAGATGATCTGCTATATTTTATTGGCCTTCACTGGCCTACTCTTGGTCCTGTCTGCTAATTTCTTAGGGTCATTATGGAGCTCTCTATTGATAGTGTTAACTGTGCTGTTCTTCATTGGAATAACTGTGTGATTTTTCAATGGGATATCTTGGCTCTCCTTACAAGAGTACAAAATATTAGACAGAATTTACAGTGCAAAGGCCATTTGGTGCAATGGATCTATGCCAGATTTATGCTCCCCGTGAGCATTCTCCCACCTTTCTTGACCAAACCACTTCAATACATCCTTCTATTTCTTTATTTAGTGTTTATCTAGCTGACCCTTAAATACACCCTTGCTATTTAGGACTTGCTGTGATAGAAATGTGATTCATTTAGCAATTCTCTTGCTAAAATAGTTATTCCTGAATCTTGTACTGGATTTATTAATTACTTCTTAAATCCTGCGTCAGATCATCCCTCGGTTTTCTTTCTTTCAGAGAAAAGAAATATGAATATAACCTCTCAGTTCTCTTAAAATTTTAATAAGTCTTTTTTTTCTCAACTATGCCAATGTCCTTTTTACAATATAGAAACCAGAACTGTTTGCAGCTCTCCATGTTTAGTTTAGCTAATAATATCTCTGCTTTCTCAATCCATCCTTCTAAAAATGTAACCCACTGCTTTGTTTGCCTTTTAATAGCCTTATCAATCTTGCAAACTACTTCCTCTTGCATTTGTGTCCATACATTCCACTGTTTCGTCTACCCTTGTGGTGTTGGTGATATATTACTTTCGATGCAGGGGGTCCAAGTTGCTGTGCTAACACACACTCTTATAAGCAGTAGTAGTGATTGTAACAAGGTCAGCCAGATGCACCATGTGGAATATGGGTTCACTGATTGCAGCTGTAATCTGGGCCAGTCAGGGAGCCCTGGCTAACAGTAAACAACAGGAATGTCAGAGATCCTGTCACTTTGAAAGTAGGTTCTGATGGAGCTGGATCAATGTCCAGGACTCTCCACATGTAAATAAAGGGTGACTTGGTGACAGAATACCAGCTTAAGTGGAGCTGTTTCATATGTCAGAATCTGGACATCTGGATAGGGATGATAGAAGTTTGAACTTTCTTTTCATCCCTTAGCTAATCAGAAATCTCTTGCTGCTACTTTCTGCTGTTGGTATGTGTTGGAAATACATATTACAATACATCTTATTTGGCTGTGCTATGAACAGATCTTACTTGGCAATCAAGCCCTGGCATGGGATTTGAACTTGGAACTTCTGGCTTAGAAGCAGGGACACTACCCACTGCACTACAACAGCTGCATTTTAACTATGCAAGTACTCATTTTCCAAGAAATCAATATCTTTGAACCAAACTGCACTATGTCACACTGATCTATACAGAAGTTAATTTGCCAGTTATGTGTGCAATCTGCAAGTTTAATAAGGTGAACCATATTTCTTTTTGTCACAGTCTTGGCCTGTCTTATGATTCTCAAACACACATCTTTTATTTAAATGGTGAACAATGTGATCCTTGTGGAACATCATTGCTGCCTTTATCCAGTCTGGGTAAATGTTAACTTCTACACTGTGCCCTCTGTTTTGTTGTCAGCTTGCTGTCAATTCTGCTAATTGTCTAATGATTCCCACATGTTCTAACTTTTGTTATGAATCTAATATGCTTCTTTAAAATGCCTACTATATTATGTCCATTTCATTTCTCTTGTCTAATTTCAACTGTTGCTACTTCAATGAATTTAATAAAGTTAGTCAAAATTAACATTTTTTAGAATCTATGCTTACCGCTCCTTATTATATTGTCAGATTATAGATGTTTTTCTATAGCATCATTGACTAAGTATTCCATTTCTTTTCTATTACTGACCTTAAGTTAATTGGTCTATGCGTTCATTGATTTGTACAGTCTCCCTTTTTATATGTAGAAATTACATTAGCTTTCTGATTCTTCACCAGGTGCTGCCTCTGTTCCTTCGCCAGGTGCTATTTGTTCTCTCACCACGTGCTACCTCTTGTCCCCAAACAGATGCTGTCGCTGTTTCCCCTCAGCATACACTATCTCCGCAGTCCCCTCACCAGCTGCTACTTCTGCTCCCTCACCAAGTGGTGTCCCTGTATGGCACTTTTGAAAATGTGTGCGCTGTACCTACTACAGGTTAGTTTCCATTTGATCGCCCCTGGGTTTTTCAAACCAGCAATTTCTCATCTGTAATAAGAATCGGCTTAAGTAAAATACCAAATGAAGCTCTGCCATTAGCTGATTTCCTTATAATATGCTGTATTAGTGTGAATGGAAGAATAACTAATATCAATGTCTAATTGCTCCCTTGGTATAGATTGTGATTATTTAAGATTCAAAAGAGCAGAAAATGCAACAGTTAAACTCGATATTGAATTATAGACAAACACGTGACAGTATTGTGCCCAATATTGAACTGGAGTAAATAATCATCTTGGTTCCTTCCTGAGGGACAAACTGGGGGAATTTGGTCCGTGATAGCATTCCATCCCGAATACTTGATACAAAGGAATGATGACTGGTGGGGGCACTCTCTGAGAACTGAAAGGGTTAATGTCACTCATTAAACTTTTACACAGCGTTTGTCCCTAAACAATTCCGCCAAACTAATAAATTAACACTGTTGTTTGCTAATCTGTAACCAGGATAGAGACCTTTTGCTTAAATATGTTTTTAAAAATTACGAAGATTATGCATACTGCAAATGTTACTAAGCATTGAACAGCTTGATATAATGTGGAAATCATGGTCATTATACAGCTGTGCCACTGATCTGCATCAGATGTTCTACTGGTTTAATGGTACCAGTGTTTCTGCCAAAACACTGCAGTGTTTGATTTTCTTTAATTAAAAAATTTATTGATTCATGAATACTTCATTGGATTTAAAATACATTTAAGTGTAATGGTTATGAGTGATGAACAGCTGAAGTGAATTGTCCAGAAGGGAGTTTGAGGCTACGTCATTGAGTCATTTAAGGAACTGAGCAATGCTGAAACAGCAAGAAGGGAGGTTTCATGTTCTGGAATGATGAGATCTCAATTAGGATAAGTACATATTTCATCTAAATTTAATCTCATGTTGATGGTATAAATTGTTTGCGTAGATGTCAGGATTCATAAAACACAATTACAAAACATAATTTCAATCAAGTTGTTAATGCCTTAGCTGAGGATGTCATAGCCTTGAAAAAGATGTGGAAGAGATTCACAGGCGCTGTATTGGGGCTGATGGATTTTGGTTTGGCAAAGCTGGGATTGCTCTCCTGCCAGCAGTGGATTAAAACAGAGGCTTTCAAAATGTTTCTTTGTTCATGTTGGTTGCATCATCTGGTTGGTTGGTTGGTGCTTCACCCTGAGCCATTTTCTTGGCTTCCTTCAGTGGAGCTGTGCCATTGTCTCCCATACTTAGGAAGCATAGCATGGACACGGGGCCTGTGCTTACCGCAGTTGGGATGGAAGTCAAACCTGTGCTGTTGGCATTATTCTGCACTGTACATTAGCCATCTAACCAACTGAACTAGCCTGTCCCCTTTCATAATCTGTGGGATTTTAATAAACCTTGTGCAGAGAAACCATTTCTGCTGGGAGAAGGTCATCAACCAGAGGATATAGATGTAAAATAATTGACAAAACAAAGGGAGGAGAGATGACAATTCTTTTAAGCTGTGAGTTGGAATGCAATGCCTAAAAAGATGGTAGAAGCAAATTCCAAAGTAACTTCCAAAAACAAATTGAATATTGTATGTACTTGAGTACTGTAATAGTCAATCTTGTTTTTATGTTGACTTCCTTACCTTTAGCTGAAAGGTCCTCTTTCTACTTATCACCTACTTGTTGCCTCTTCAATAGGCCAACAACCTCCCTCTCACTGACTCTTCTAATTGGCGCTTCTCCTGCAGGCCAACTGTCTCCCTCTCGCCAGTTCTCTTGGTCAATGTCTTTCCGTTAGGCTGATTCCATCTCTCTCTCTCTTCCATCTGTCCCACTCACCTCTATCTCTCCCGAACATTCATTGTAAGTGAAGGCTCAGGAGAGCGGCAGTGAGAGCGAGTGGATGAGTGAAAGAAGCTGCAGGCAAGTGGAGTCAGGCAAGGAAGGAGGATCCAGCGAGGGAGGTGGGGAGTGGAAGAGAATCTTGGGCAGAGGAACAGGCTTCTCCCCTTTGTTGGCCTTGGATGTGAAACAACGGGAATGCAGAAGACCTGAAGGGCAATGTTGTACCCAAGTTTGCAACCCATTACAAAACTTGCTTTTACCCAATGTTGATAAGAGTTGACTTTTACACACGCAGATGTGTTAAACACTTAAGAAGGAGCACTTTGTGGGGAAAGAGTAAGGGAGTAGGACGAAATGGAAAGCTCAAATTAACTGCGGTGCCAGCCCGGATGTTGCTGGATCCATTAGCCTAAGTGCTTCAGTGACCTGCTGCACGACAATGAGGTGAGTGGAATGTCTTTATTACATGTGCAGGCTGACCTTAAGTGAATGGGGCTGGCCTCAGGCCAAGCCAGAGTGTATGATGCTCAGCAGTGTTGCTGAAAATGCAGGTGTCCATGGCTGAGGTGAAGCATGTAATAAGCCTATGAATGAAGGCCGAGATATCTGAAATATCTTGGAGGCTTCTCTAAGTGCCATTAAAATGGAAAGAACTGCGGATGCTGTAAATCAGAAGGAGAAACAGAAGTTGCTGGAAAAGCTCAGCAGGTCTGGCAGCTGAGAAATCAGAGTTAACGTTTTGGGTTCTGAGCAAGGGTCACCTGACCCGAAACGTTAACTCTGATTTCTGTACACAGATGCTGCCACAACTGCCGAGCTTTTCCAGCAATGTCTATTTTTGTCTCTAAGGGCTACACCTTGATGAGCCTACACATCACCTTTCCATCCATCCCTTTCCAGTAGCTGGAATCTAGCCAAGGAGGATGAGATTCCAACTCGGAAAGGGGTCAGAGAGGCAATGACCAGAGGACATATTCCGCCATCAGTATGTGTGGGTGACGATGAGTCCCCTCTCCCGGGTCCACGTGGTTATCTGATTGATGGAACTGAGCCAGCAGCAGCTGGTTGGGTGCCTTTGCAGAATTGCAGTTATTGCAGTCACTGAGTGGCCAGGAACCACAATCCTCATGGCTGTAAATCCTGGAAAGTGAGCAGCCTGCCTCCGCTTCCCCTGAGGCAACCAAGCAAAGCACGATGTCGGAGTGTCTGACAGCAGAGGACACTGCACCAGGTAGGGCACTATGATATTTAGTAAAATAAGATATTAGACATAAGTAAGTTGAAGACTGAACCTTTAACTGTCCAAAATGATAACTATAAGTATCTGTACAAGTATCAATGTGGTCAAAAGGCTTTAATAGCTCATCCAACTTTTAAGCACTGTGTTCACCTGATGAAGGAGCATCGCTCCGAAAGCTAGTGTGCTTCCAATTAAACCTGTTGGACTACAACCTGGTGTTGTGTGATTTTTAACTGTGTTCACACAGGTTTCCTCAATCTTTGTTTCCAAAGTGTCTCCACTCCGTGAATCCATGCTCCTCCTCTGCCTTCCAGATCAGCCTTTGAATGCAATGTATGGTGCCATCAGGTGAAGTTTTGCAGTATCAAAAATTCTCTGTTTAGCGTGGTGTCCTGCATAGGCTCCTCATTGCAGCTGTGGTAATGTCACCTCCCGCATCTCTACAGTACCTCCTGCTGGTTTTCACCCTCACTCCCCTCGTCTGTGTAGAATTTCTCCTCTTGCTCCTCTACTTCTCATCCTTCTGGGGAGAGGCTCACTTCCTGAGCCTCCTCTAGGCCCAGTACCAAATCCCTTCTCAGTGCAAAGTTGTGGACAGACTACAGAGTTTCTCAATTCTCTGTGAGGGGCAAACCGTTGTGCCCCCTTTTTCACCTGCTACAACCTCTGAGTAGTGAAGGCATCCGAACCTCAGCCTCTTTAAAAAGCCAACAGGTTGTTCACATTCACATGAATGTCCAAAGGGATAGACTGGGCCAAAAGGACCTAATGGTCATACCTATTTATTACTGACTGAGAGATCCCATAGTGGCTGGCTGAGGAGAAAGAACAAATTGGAAGCAAGAAAATCGAGGGTTATTGGAACTAGAAGGGTCTGTATGTATGTCTCATGCTGCCGATCATCTTGTCTATGGTTTCAATGCTCAGATCAGACATAGCTTCTTTTCCTTTCAGTCGTGTACCCTCGTCAGTGGGTACTGCCTCACCATTCTGGCACTTGGCATTGTGGTTCCCCCATCCCTTGGTATTTTGTGCAAGGTGACAAGAGTATTTCAAATTTCTGCTGACCTACCTAATTGTATTGTAGGTGGCCTGGAGCTGCTCCACCACTGAATCAAAGGATTGCTTTACTGCTAAAGAGACCCTCAATGCAGGAACGCTGCTTGCTGGTCTGCAGCTCTGCACAATGTGGCCAATAGAAATGCTTCCTTCAGTTCTCTTTTCCCTGGCAGACATTCCCATGCCTCCAGTCAGACTTTGCTGATAAAAGCAATAGTTCCACTCCTAACACAAACCCTTGCCCACCTTACAGAAATAGTCACATCTCCAATATGTTGGCATGGTTTATTATGGGAGAAAGTGAGGACTGCAGATGCTGGAGACCAGAGTTGAAAAATGTGGTGCTGGAAAAACACAGCAGGCCAGGCAGCATCCGAGGAGCAGGAGAATCGACGTTTCGGGCATAAGCCCTTCTTTTGGTTTATTACGGTTTGTATAATGTGCTGTTCCAGATGAAAATGATGATGATTAGGAAAACACTGTTTTTTTTTCACCTGACAGAATAGTGAACCTGGTGTCAGCAGAGGTGCAAGTGCTTTCTGTTCTCAAACTTCTAGAAAGACGACATGAAAATATTTCCTGACTGAAACAATTCAAATTTCAATGTCTTGCATTTTCAAAGACAAGGCAAAAATCCAACCTGTGTAGATGGTTGCCACGTCACAATGGGCCCCAACTTTCAGGCTCTCTGCCTGTATTCCTGATGAAGGGCTTTTGCCCGAAACGTCAATTTTACTGCTCCTCGGATGCCGCCTGAACTGCTGTGCTTTTCCAGCCCCACTAACCCAGAATCCTTAAGAGAGAGGAACCAATCAGCTTGTGTTCCCACCCTCAATTGTTACTCAATGATTTATACTGGAAAGTGAATACGATCTGATGATCAGGACCAATGGCCTGAGACATTAACTTTATTTCTGTCTCTACAGATCCTGCCATATCTCCTGGATTTTTTTTTTCTCAGCCAGATCAGTGGTCCATAGTTGGAATCTGCCTAACGTCACTGCTTTCATCAATGTATTCAAAAAAACTGAGGAGAGGTACTGGAGAGAATGCACCAGCGGGACTGTGCACTGGGCAGATTAAAGAGAGACACTAAATGGTTGCCACATTGAGGAGAAGTGCCTGGAAGTACTGGGTTGTCAACTGAATTGCTGAATGAAGACTTACTTGCCATGTCTGTTTTGAAATGTTGAAGATATGTTTCCAGCCATCTGTGAAATTTTGTATTTGAGAGTGACATATATCAGGCAGAATTAGCTGCCTCCCCCTGCTGAAAATGTACACCAAGGTTGCAAATAGACTGGCCCAGCCTCAGACCAGGGGAGAGGGATGAGGTCGATAGCATGGGAACAGAGGTTGTGGCAAAGTTTTAGTCTTAACAATGTTTGATTGGAAGAAACATTTGCTCATCCATGGCTGAATTTGGTCACCACCTTACAAGAAGAATGTAGAGGCTTTGGAAAGGGTGCAGAAGAGGTATCGGAATGCTGCCTGGATTAGCAGGTATGGGCAATAAGCAGAGTCTAGAAAAGCTCAGATTGTCTGTTTTTTCTGGAGTGCCAGAAGCTGAGGGGAGACTTGATAGAAATCTATAAAATTATAAGATGCATAGATAGGATTGATGGTCAGAAACTCTTTTTTTTTTTACCCCTGAGTTGAAGAGTCTAATACTAGGGGGCATGCATTTAAGGTGGGGGGGGGCAGTTCAAAGGAGATGTGAGGGGCAAACGTTTTACATGGAGCATGGTAGGGGTCTGGATTGCGCTGCCAGGGGTAGTTGTGAAGACAGATACAATAGAGGCATTTAAGGGACTTTTAGATAGGCGCATTAATATGCAAGGAATGGAAGGATATGGGCCAAGGGCATGCAGAAGGGATTAGTTTAACTTGGCATCATGTTCGGCATAACATTATGTACCATTGCATGTTCTATGAATGTCAGATAAGCAGTCTGGTCATTCAGAAAGACTGAAGGATTCAAAACAGAGGTGATTGTCAGGTGTCATCTGTATATGACTGAAAGCTGATGCTGTTTGTTATGATGATGTCTGTCACCAAGAGACAGCATCCAGATGAGATGTAGATGAGAGACTAGGATAAATCCAACCAAACATGTTTCATTAATCTTACTGACGCATTTTCTTCTACTTTATAGGACAAGTGGTAGCATTGGCCAGCTTACCAACACAGGATGCTAACCAGCTGACCAGACACAGGGAAAGATATCCTTATCCATGTGAAGGAGTCAATACTGTGCAAAACTGAAGAGGTTGTGACTGAAGAAAGTGGTCAGCGATGGAACTGAGACCCATTGAAGGTGACAGTATCCTCATACTGCTAACGTCTCACTTCCCTCTTATTCCATCCTTTCATCTGAGTCGCAGGCTGCATATGGTATAAGCACGTACTTCTTAACGTCCACCAACTCCCCTCAACACTAACCTTGCACCCTACTCATGTCAGACATTTGTGACAGTGATGGGAGGGGAACCATTAGAAGAACATTGATGACAGCAATGATCTCGTCTTTGCAGCCCCAGTTCAGATAATAATTCAGAGGATAGCATAGGGGTGAGATCTGAATATAGTGGGATGAAGTCATGAGGGATCTTAGATCAAGAAAGAAATGAAGGAGGGTGAAACCACACCCAGCTTCTACTGCAGATGACTCGGGTGAGGGCTTTGATGGTGCTAACGTACAGAAATGACCTGATTTGAATGCACACTGAAATGCTTCATAGATTTATAGTCATGGGAATACTATGGACCCAAACATTGTGCAGCACAGTATGCTGACCTCGTGACAACTGATGACTCAGCTTCCATTAAGATGGAGGGCATAGAAGCAGAAATATATCATTCAGCCCATAGAGTTTGCTCCACCATTCAACAAGATCACGGTTGATTTGATAATCCTCAACTCCACATTCCTGCCTTTTCCTCACAACTGTCAATTCCCTTTCTGATGAAAAGTTTGTCTATTTCAGTCTTGACTGTACAGAGTGACCCAGCCTCGACAGTGCTCTGCGGTAAATAATTTCACGTTTTCATGACCGTCTACGAGCAAAATTGCTCCTCATCTCTGTCTGAAAAGTTATTCTGAGATTATGCTCTGTGGTTTTAGACTCTATTACAAGTCGAAACAACATTTCTGCATATACCTGTCAAGTACATTTAAGAACCTTGTATGTTATAATAAAGTTGCCTTTCATTCTTCTAAACTCCATTGGGTAGAGGTCCAAGCTACTCAACCTGCTGCTGAGCCAGGAAACAGCTACATGGAAGAGGGTGTTCCATGCTGCCTTCTCTCTCTCTCTCTCTCTCTCCTGTAAGACCCTGTGTTTGATTTTACCTTTTGCGCCAAGGGGTGTTTATGGGGATTGTTGCAAGTATTGGGAACAGCATTAAGTAGGTATAATCTGTTGGGTTTTCGGATAGATCAAGTCTGTATTCTGTTCACTTTTGTTTATGTTTCATTACCTTGTAAATAAACAAATTTTATGTTTAAAACTAAATGGTTTGACCAGCTGCATCCCTCCTGGAATATCCGTGTTACACCTGCTTAAAAAAACTAATTAGATTAGATTCCTTAGTGTGGAAACAGGCCCTTTGGCCCAACCAGTCCACACTGACCCTCCCAAGAGTACCCCCCCAGACCCATTTCCTTCTGACTAATGCACCTAACACTATCGGCAATTTAGCATGGCCAATTCACCTAACCTGCACATCTTTGGACTGTGGGAGGAAACCCACGCAGACACGGGGAGAATGTGCAAACTCCACACAGACAGTCCCCGAGGCTGGAATCAAACTTAGGGTCTGAGCTCCTTTCTTGAAATGATTTGAAGGGGTCTGGCTTGGTCCATAACAGATTGAGGGATTTTTCCGAGATTTGTTCTATAGTTCCAATTTGGGGTTAGGGTTGTTGGACTCGAAGGCAGCGAGCGATAGGCGTTAATGTCTTTTGGTCCGGGTTTTGAATTTGGTTGGTTGGGATAGCAATGGCTCTTTCAGTCACCATGGGTTTTCTGGGGGTGGAAGAAGTGACTTTGTGGGTTTGCAAAAGGTGATTAAGGCCAAGCTTCTGGCATTAGCAGACAGGCTGGGGTTGGAGCTGCCTCCTTCTGTGGGGAAAGGAGAGAGAGAATTACAGCAATAGCTCGGCATTTAAATTTGCTGGAAACACCATCAGAATCTTTAGAACGCAGACTTGGTGATAAACCTGGCTAAAAGTGAATTTGCTAAAGTCACCTTCCTGGGCCATTTTATTGAACATGGACAAATGGCCCCACAGAATGCAAAAACATAGGTAGTTGGGGAGTTGCCCATACCATTGACAAAACTAGCAGTACTATGATTGCTGGGATGGAGTGGATTTTATTGAAAATTCATCCCAAATTTTAGGAATGTGGCTGCTCCACTCACAGAATTGCTAAAGAAAGGCAAGAGATTTCAGTGGACAGCAGACTGTCTTTCGACAGCCTAAAAGCAGTTTAACCACTCCCCCAGTATTAGCCGCATCTAATTATGCAAAGCCTACTGATGCAAGTGATGTGAGTGTCGGTGCTGTGCTCTTGCAAGAAGACGAGGAGAAGATAGAAAGACCTATTGGATATTTCTCCAGGAAATTAAACATGCATCAGCAGAAATATTCAACAGTTGCGAAGGAGACTTTGAGCTTGATGTTGAGTTACAACATTTCAATGCTTATGTTGCCAGTAACATATCTGAGACAATCATAAACCATGATCATAATCCATTGAAATTTGTGGAGAAATTTAAGGACGACAAAGCCAGACTCTTTAAATGGAACTTGTTGTTACAGCCATTCAATTTGAAAGTTGTGCATGTGGCAGGACGAAAAAATGTGATTGCTGATGCATTGTCGAGACTTGAATGAGAAACAGAGGCATTCGGTAGCAGCAGTATAACAGACTGAAACAAAATGTAGTTGTGCATGTTTATAGTCAATGTAATGTATGTGTGTGTTATAGCATTCTAACAGGTTAAAATTAAGGGGTTTTAAAATTAAGCCATCTTTGGATATTGATGGTTCATATTTTTTCAGGGGGGAGGGGAGGTGTGATGATACTGCTCCTTTAACAAGGTTATGCTGTCCTTGGCTTTTTTTCAGAGAGGTCGTAAAAGACACAGACTTGGAAAAGTCTAAGATGAAGGGTTTTCGGGCCAGTTTGATTATAGCACCAGATACTGCCTCATGCAACAGGCTTTCCAGTTATTAAAAAAAATACTTGTACAATGAAAGGGGAGTGGCCAGTTCTCCCAGCTCAGCTTGTCTCTGGTTTGGTTTGGTTTTGGCAGTCTAGCTCTTCACTGAAAGCAGTCAGGCAGTTTGAGGCTCTTGAGCCAGGAAACAGCTACATGGAAGAGGGTGCTCCATGCTGCCTTCTCTCTCTCTCTCTCTCTCTCCTGTAATACCCTGTGTTTGATTTTACCTTTTGTGCCAATGGTGTTTATGGGGATTGTTGCAAGTATTGAGAACAGCATCATTAAGTTGGTATAATCTGTTGGGTTTTCAGATAGGTTAAGTTATTCTGTACTCTGTCCTTGTTTGTTTGTGTTCATTCAGTAATCTTGTAAACAAATTCTGTTATGTTTAAAACTAAGCGGTTTGACCAGCTGCATCCCTCCTGGAATATGCTTGAAACAATGGGCAAACTTAGGGTCTGGGCTACTTTCTTGAAATGATTGAGAGTGTCTGGCCTGGTCCATAACAGGTGCAATACGTAACATATCTTGCTCCATCATGGTGTGTGCTCTGGTAGGTACAGTAGAGCTCCTTCAGCACATTCCAGACAGTGGTATCATTATGTAGTTCCATGATTTAAATGCATGGAATGCAGAAGAGTTCGAACACTAGTCTTTTATTTCAGCAGCACCAAACACATTAGGTTAATAATGAAACTTTGCAAAGACTGGTTTGACATCTGACACATGGGAGAAAACCATTGGCAGCTTAAGCCCTGCTCATGAGCACCATTTTTCAAAGTTGAGAAGTGGTTGCAGAACAGTGGGAACGTGGAATGCCTTGCTTCCAACAAAATCAGCGGCTAGCGATCACAGCCAAGGAACTAAGTGGGAGCCAGTGCTTGTGACACTCCTACTGCTCATTACCCTTGACTGTCTGAGCCAGGTTACCTTGTCATTCAGATCTCACTGGGTATCCTCATCACCTTGGGGCTTCTCAGACGCTAGATGCTGCTGTGCTGCCCCTGACACCCTCTTTGATCACTAGCTGTATGCCCACTCCAATTTCCTTCACTGATTCCCCAGAAACTGACAGAGGGTTCAGCGGTCTCCCTTTGTTGCTCTTGCTGCTACTGGACTGCAGCTCACTTTTCAAGGGCACCAGCTTCATCAGCTCACTGCTGTTGATCTCTTACTCCCTCTTCCTGCCTTCTCACTTCAACGCCCCTCAAAGCTCTAGATTGCCCACAAAATACATCTACTCTGCTGTTGGGGTGCAACTTGATCAACCACCAAGTGACTCGGGCACAGGTTACAATTGTCTAATAAAGTGTATGCAGGAAGAGCCAGCCTTGGTCAGTCTAAAACTATACTCTTAAAAAGCCACAAATGTTCATTCATTCGTATAGTCACATATACATACCTGTTACTCAACTCTGCAACTTACAGTCACCTGCTAAGTAGATGTCCTGGCTTCAATTTCTTGTTCCTGTGTGTCCATACATCAAGTATTGTTCTCATCCACTCAAAGCTGCCCACACCTTGCTGGTTGTGCAGTCTAGGCTGTCTCCTTGTCTCCATCACTCACTCCCTGCACTCCTTGGCCTTGTACTTGCTTTAGTAGCTTGATTGTTTCATTCCATATCCTGAAATTGAATCATGAATATTGAAAAGAGGCCAATGATTAAATAAGGAGCTGTGATGGCATTAGCATTATTTTAGCGCGCAACCAATGTTTCCTATGAAGTATAGCTCTCAATTTCCTCTATTGTTTCTGAGCCCACTAAAATATCAAGATCCATGTGTTTGTGGAATGTTTCAGATTTTATTTCTGGTAATGCATTAATCAAGGTAGGCAAACCACTTGGAATCTCTTGATTAGATCCCAGACCTTAACCAACACCTGGTTAACTCGTATTCTGTACATAAGTAATCCGAGCCACTTGATTAGATTCTTGTATGTAATTCCCTCTGGGGTAACTGTTCTTTTTTATACAAACACCTGAATCATTCAATTAGATTCCATAAGACTATAAAACATAGGGACAGCAGTAGGCCATTCAGCCCATTGAGTCTGCTCCACCATTCAACAAAATCATGGCTGATCTCATAATGCTCAACTCTATCTTCCTGCCTTTTTCCCATAACTTTTGATTTCCTTCCTGGTCAAACAACTGTCTTTCTCAGTCTTGAAAAATATACTTAATGAGTCGGCCTTGACAGCCCTTTTCAGGGAAAAAAAAATTCCTCAGATTCACTGCCCTCTGAGAGAAGAATTCCTCCTCCTCGTTTATTCTGAGATTATGATCTCCCATCCTAACTCTCCCATGAGGGACGATAACCTTTCTGCATCCACCCCGTCAAGTCCCTTCAGAATCTTGTATTCTTCAATAAAGTTGCCTATCATTTTCTGAAACTCCAATGTATGGGCCCAACTTACTCAACCTCTCCTCATAAGTCAGTCCGTCCATATGCTCCATAAGAGGACCAAGACTGTTCATAGTATCCCAATTGTGCTTTGACTTGTGCATTATGTAGTTTTAGTAAAGCCTCTCTGTTTTATATTTCATTCCCTTGGAATTACAGGTAGATATTCGACTTGCCATCCATTGTATCCACTGAAGTTGGATGTTTGTTTTTTCATGCATAAGGGCTCCCAATTTACTCTGTAACTTTCTGCAGTCTTCTTCCATTTAAATAATATTTAGCTTCTTTATTCCTCCTGCCTCATATTTTCTTACTTACATTTCATCTTCCAAGTTTTTGCCCACTTGCTTAAATTGTCTACAGTATATCCCTCTGCAGACTCTTTGTGTCATCCTCACCTCTTGTCTTCCCACCTATTTTTGTGTTATCCACAAGCTTGGCTGTAGTACATTCACTTTCTCATCCAAGTCATTAATAGATATTGTAAATAATTGTGGCCTCAGCACTGATTTGTGTGATATTTCATTAGTTACAAGTTACCAGCCTGAAAAGCTTTCACTTGTCCCAACTCTATGTCTTCTATTAGTTAGCCAATCCTCAATCCATGCTAATTTTCTGCTTCCAACATCATAAGCTCTTGCCTTAATAAATAGTCTAATGTATGGAATCTTCACAAATGCCTTCTGAAAATCCAAATATATCACATCCACTACTTCTCCTTTATCTATCCTGTCTATTACCTCATAGAGTCACAGAGTCATGGAGATGTACAGCACAGAAACAGACCATTCGGTCCAACTCGTATCCCAACCCAATCTAGTCCCACCTGCCAGCACCCGGCCCATATCCCTCCAAACCCTTCCTATTCATATACCCATCCAAATGTCTCTAAGTGTTGCAATCGTACCAGCCTCCACCACTTCCTCTGGCAGCTTTTTCCATACGTGTACCACCCTCTGTGTGAAAAAGTTACCTCCTCAAAAAAGTTGAGTAAATTGGTCAGGCATGATTTCCTCTTCGTGAAGCCATGCTGACTCTGCTTGATCTTGTGTACTTCTCCATGCTGTGCTGCTGCATCCATGATAGTGGAGTCTAATATTTGCCATTCACAGAAGTTAAGATATTGGCCTTCAGCTATCTGTTTTTATTCTCCTTCCCATTTTAACTAAAGGTGTTCCATTGTCAGTTTTCCAACCCTCTGGTACTTTTCCAGAATCCAAGGATTGTTGAAAGATTACTACCACTAGATTCACTACTTCTGTAACTACTTCCTTTAATATCCTGGGATGCATCCCATCAGGTCCAATCTGTAACTCACTCCCATGTATCTGTATTATATAAACGATCTGCCCACCCAATTATACTCTCTTCTGTAACCTGCTTACAGGTATCAGTTGTTTGATATATAAAACATCTGAACCCATCAATTAGATTCCAGTCTGTCACCCACTCCTAAATATTTATTATCCCAAATGTAGCCCCTCTGAATCCCCCAATTAGATTCTAGCCTCTAACCCATTCCTGGTATCTGGTATTCGCTGTATAAATGTGCCAAAACTTTTAGATTAGATCCCAGCTTCTAACTTACTCCTGAATATCTGCTGTTGGGATTTAAACCATCCTAATCCCTTGATTACACTGTAGGCTCTCTCTCCCTGGGAACTGTTAGTTTAAACTCCATTAACCCTTCGATTGGATCCCAGGTTGTAACTCGCTCCCAGGAATCTGTTATTCTAAATATAACCTCTCCCCACCCCCAACCCCTCGTTTAGATTCTAGTCTGTAGTTCTGTTATTCTATTGCAATCAAAAGGTAATTATTGCAGAAATATATCAACTTGTTTGGTAAAGTTGATTCAATCGCCGGATCTTTTTTGTTACCACATGGGGGCAGGCTGTGCCAAAGGACTGTGATCTTGTTCTGAACCTATCTATCCATCCAGCTTTAGTTTTACAGTAATCAAAAAAATTTTTTTTTAACTGCATTGATTTTTAACCGTTGTGTTTGTGGGTGAGGGGGGGCGGGTAGGTGGCGGCTAAGTCCACTTTTTACCTTCTGTTGTCCTCCATTGTAATGCCCACTTCCTTGGCATGAACAAACTTCACTTTGCAATTGTTTCATTTTAACACTAAACTTTAGAAATTGCAGGGAAGTGAGACAGGTTCCAAAATATTAAGGTAATAATTACTTTAAATGTAAAATTGGTGAAGTAAATTTAAATGTAAAATTGGTTCATTTCGAAGTACAGTAGAGAGGGTGACGGAATCTGGTGTTTATTTCTTGTTATGACTTGAAGGTGCCTGTGTTGGACTGGAGTGGACAAAGTTAAAAATCACCCAACACCAGGTGAGAGTCCAACAGGGTTTATTTGAAAGCACTAGCTTTCGGAACGCCGCTCCTTCATCAGCTGGCTGTGGAGAATAAGATCAGAATGTACAGTCAAAGGAGTCCAGTTTTGTGTGATTTTGACCTTATTTTTTGTTCTGCGTCCCATGAGTGACAGTGGGCAAGATGCAGGGCACCATTGTCGGCTCTCTCTTCCGGGCAACTGTTAGTTTATGTATGAACCGTGTTCAGTCCTCATATGTTCCCACCTGGGACTGGGTGTGATTAAAATTATCCTCCAATTTTGTTTCTGTTTTTATATCAGAAGTATTTATTGTATTTACTAATGATGTGGAGAGTTTTTTTTGCTTATGGCGAATACAGATGTTCATATAATTCGAGTGTGAATTAGCAAGAGGCGTGAGACTCGATCAAAATTATTCTGTGCAAAATGTACTCTGAATCACTGATTTTTCAGTTCTAATTGATGATCACCACCTCTGTGTGTTGAGGCGATTTTTTTTTCACTAACCGCGTTTATAAAGCTTGGGTTTATGATTTCGCCCAAATGACATGCATTCGATGGTAACTTAAACGTTCTACAGACTCAGCAGGTGCTTTAAACATAGAACAGGAAGATTGAATTCAGTGGAACCAGAGTTAGGGAAACAAAGAATGTGCTGGAGAAATAGGTTCCCCTCCGGGCGGTTCAATTAGATGATCATGAATGAGCTGTAACTGAACCCTATTTACCCGCCCAAGCTCCAGATCCTGCTATACCGTTTGCAAACACATTGGTGTTTGGAGCAGAGGGGTGTTTGTATGAACAGGAGCCAATAAATGGAAGGACTTTTAGATTTTAAAAAAAGCCTTTGGCGTAACTTTTGCCAAATTGCGAAGTTCAAGAAAAAAAACTATGTTAGCAATGTATAATTTGCGATGCAAAATGATGTTCAGATAGTACAAGGTCACTTTATTTTACTCTACTCCAGACGCTATTAAGCATGACACGTCATCGTTGACTGTGGCTGTCAGGCAGAGATGTCAATTATTATTAAAAGTGGAAGAACTCATTAAAACTTTCAAGGACAGCCACAGCTCAGTGAAAAGGAGAAAGGGAGTACAGTATGAACACAGCACTTACATCAGATCTGAAAGGTGAAGTTTAATTTAAATCACTAGGGTATTTTTTTTTCAAAACTCTCTCTTCCTGTTTTTCAAATCGCCACAATCCTCAGGAAATACTTGTTGATGCCTCGTATCATTGATATTCGTTGCAATCTATGCCCGGGCTACGGAATGTATACCGAATATATTGTTATTTTAGAAATTCTATTGCAGATGTATCAGAAAACATATCTGTATTCGCTCCTGCTCTATGTCAGTCTATTCGTCCAAAATAAATTTGCATTTCGACAAATTAAAGAACAACACCACAACCCGCCCACCCAAAAATAATTTAATCATAAACCTAACTTGGGGAGATTTCAAACAGTCTGGGCTCTACTTTGCAATCACCAGTGGTTTGGGGGGAGGGAGAGATGGGTTTTTTGCACGCGTGCCACGTGCACGCCTAAACCTGTCCATTCCTTCAAGAATGGTCCCAAGGATGAAGCACACCAAGTGCATGGAATGGTTGGGGAATCATGGGGCTGTTTTCTTGAAGAGAAGAAAAAGAGATTTGATAGAGACAGGGAACTGAGCCCAGTGGTGGGAGGAGCGAGAGTCAGAGGGCATTGATTTAAGGTGAGCATTGCTAAAACGTTTTGTCTTGTCCTCATCGGAACAATGTGAAAGAAATACTCTACCAAAATACAGAGATAACAACGTCCATTCTTCGTGGGAGCACAGTGCTGGTTGAGAGAGGAGAATGCACCAATTAAACACGACTGATAGTTCAACATTATATGTAATTCCATAATTAGACAGAAGTTTCTCAATGATCCTGAGTGTTCAAAGGATTACATTGACCAGTAATTTAGGGTTGTCAGCCAGACTGGTGCAAATGTATATACTGGAAACTACTGATATGGATACACATGCTTTGCCTTTCACAGAAAGAAAAAATATACACACACTGCTTTTGTTTCAACTCAACAAAACGGGTGAAAGCCATTGTCTGGGTCATTCCTCAAGGTGATGCCTTGACCTGCCTAGTTCAAGATGTAAGTAGTGATTGGCAGTTAACTGTCTTTCATCATTAACTGGTACATTCAGCACTTCTTTCTCAGTAAAATCTTTGTTTTCTCTTTTGTTTTGATATTTCTTGTCCATTGTCCTGATGAATGCAAGATGAAAAGCTTCAAGAAAGTGTGCCATTTTTCATCAACACTCAAGTTTTATTTCACCAGACAACAATTTAACATGATTGACAAAAGGAGGAGAGGCAACATCAGGATAAATGTTTTGCTTTGCACAGCAATGGTTGGGAATCTGGAATGCACTGTCTGAGAGTGGTGAAGGCAAATTCAATTGAGATTTTCAAAAGAAAATTAATAAGTATCTAAAGAGGAAACAAATTGCCAAGCTGATGAGAAAAGGTGGGGGGAGTGTAAGTAAGAGAGTTATGTTTGCAGTGTTGGCATGGCATGGATAGTCACCTCCTATGCTGTAACATGCCATGACTGGATGATCCTGCGGATCTACCCAGATATGGGGAAAGATTCAGGATCAAAGCATCAGCTTTAAAAGGAATGTTTATTTGTAGCAAAACGACGTGCAGCCAGGATGTTGCTGAATGTGAACACTTACAAAAGAGGCATCATTCCTTGTGATTTAACAATTGGTAGAAGCAGATTTTTCTGTTATTCATTACTGCCTCTGCAACTTGCTTTCCTTCAAGTCACCTACATAGGAACAGTTTAATTTTCAGATAAAACCTACTCACTCCATTTGGCTTGTACTTATGCTAACAGTGTTTGTTTTCTTAATGTCGAGAACGTCTTTTAAATATACTTGTTTTTTTTCCCCATAGTTGTGAAACAAAGAAGATTTCAGTAAAACCTATTGGAATTATCACTTTTATACCTTTTACCCTTTATACATTGTGTCATGTAAAATATGTATTTTGGAACAATTTCTGAGGTCAAACCATCTCAAATATGCTGTTAATCTATCTACAGATTACTTTGTAAAACCTTCAGGTACATGATATACATCCTGGACATTGGCTGATTCCGTTAGGATTAAAGCGGTGCTGGAAAAGCACAGCAGGTCAGGCAGCATCCGAGGAACTGGAGAATCGACTTTTCGGGCGAAAGCCCTCCGGGTGAGTATACATAATCAGTTTCCCTGTTGAACCTGTATTATGAATGTTGCAATGATTTTGTGTCACAGTTTTCAGTGCATAGACTATGAACTGCGTTCTGATCGTTATATTTGGCATAAAGCGAAACGGAATTATACCACACTATAAGATTAATATAACGGGCACATACATTTGGCTCAGTGGCAGCATTTTTGACTGAGTCAGAAGGCTGTGACTTGAAGTCCTTCTCCAGCGACTTCAACAATAAATCTAACCCAACACTTCAGTGCAGTATGTGGAGAGTAATGCAGAGTGAGATGTGCCGTCTTCCAACAGAGACTTTTGTCTTTTCAGTTAGGTGTAAATTTGACGATTAGTGGATTTTACCCTAATCCCTTTCCAACATTACTTCCTCATCCAAAACAGATTATCTGGTCGTTTACTTCATTGTAAATAGGGGGACTATGATGAGCACAAAGCAGCAGTAACTATTGTACACAAAGCAGGGAGGGGGTTAACCTTCAAAAAAATGTAATTGGCTGTGAAGGTGTGAAAGGAACTACACTGGGGCAAATTCTTTTTTCCCCTTATGGTGGGTGTCTAGCAGTAAACTGTTCCCTCCTGAGACACCATAAGGCAGTAAATTTATGTTGGGGACCACTTGGCCGCTGTGTGTAAATAATCTCGAATTGCAGCCGCCTCTCATTCCCCAGTTGTTATTGGGGGGGAAAAAGAGAAACTAACGACAGATATCATTTTTGGGGGAGCCGACCTGTTGTCAAATGGTGTTGTCCAAATCATGTCATTGGTCTAAGCAGCACCGCTCCAGCATTCCGCCAATCTCGTGAATCGTGGTTTAATTGATTGAAGGTTCAGGTTTCATGTGTTCAGGGTGCCCCTTCAATGGCTGTAAGTTGCATTTTAAAACAAGTCCAGGAATGGGACATTCTGTAATTGTTAGAGCCCCCTCCGTCCATTCCGAAAGCGAATATGACAGATGATGGGGATGAGGCTGCTTTCTGCTCCCTGAACCCGCCCAGCATCAATTGTCAGTTAACACCAGTTCTCAGACCCAGGAGTACAACATGTGCCGGCGATTGGTTGTGATAGCCTGGTGGTTGTGATAGCCTGACAATGTACCTCTGATTGGATTGGCCTGATGGGGGATGTCCCACTGAAGAAATGGGAATGTTAACTCGGTTCCTCCCTCCACTGAGGCTGCCAATCCTGCTGAGTTTCTCCATCCAGCACTTTCTGCCCCCCCAAATTTCAGGTTTCAAGCATTCTCAGAATTTTGCTTTTCTACCGCGGGCCTGGAACATAGCTCCAGGTCTCAGGTCCTAACACACCACCAAATTCACTGCCCCATCAGTCAGATCTCTCGATATGAACTCTCTGACACCCGACCCTTCTCTCTTACACTTGCAATTGATTTCGGGTGTCGGTGCTGTATTATGACCCTTGAGTGGATTCCAGTCTGTAACTCTCCCCATACATTCGCCGGTCCACAGACAGGCCACTCTGAGGAATCCATTGTCCCCAGCAGGGCAACTCGGGCTCTAGGGCAGCAATGTAATTCATATTCAAAAAGTGAAGTCCACCCCCCCCCCCCCCCCCCCCCCCCCCCCCCCCCCCCCCCCCCATTCCATCCAGCTGCGGGCTGTGTATAAATCCTTCGACTCCGGCTCATAGGTTCTGGGAGTTGGTCAGGCAGGGAAAGGCTTACGCGCGTTTGCAAAACAGAAAATACCCGTTTCGCGCCTGGCACAGACATTAGGAAACGGTGGGATTTGCTAAGGGAAGGTGGGAGAGGTGGTGAGAGGGAAATGGACGGTGCAAAGGGACCGGGTCCCTGAGCCGGCGCAGTTATAAACACTCTGCAGTGGACAGAGCTCCAGAGCCTGCAGAGTTGTGTGACTGGGGAGCTGGAGCGGGGAGACAGGACCACGTTGACCTTGAAATCTGCAAAACAGCCAGCCTTTCTATCCCGCCCCCACCCCCCTCAATTTCCCAAATACTGTGACCACCGTTTATCGTCCAAAGACTGGCGAGTTTTCATTGCTCTGCGCCCCTTTCTAATTCTCTTGTAGAAGTTGTTTCTAGTCTGTCTGAGTGAGTTCGCTGTCTCTTGACAGCGGTTAAAGGGTGGACGTCTGTTTTCATAAGCGGGCAGTGCGTTTTGTTTTAACTGAACGACAACTAGATGTTCCGAGCTGCTGCCCACTGGCCGTTTACGCTGAACCTAAATGGGAATTGGATGCTGCCTGAATTGCTGTGCTCTTCCAGCACCACTAATCCAGTAAATGGGAATTAACCCGACCTCTCAATTTGTAAACGGGGGCCCCCGGTTCGAAGGAGCTGTCGTGAGAGCAGCTCCAGCGGCTGCAGCCTTCCCTCTCCCGGTAACCGTGGAAAGACAATCCAGCAGCTCCAGCCCAAATCCTCCATCATTCCGGGTCCTCACTGAACTCCCAGTCACTCCTATAAACAGGCTCAGACCAACAACTACATCTCTCCCCTCTGCCTTTCTTCCTCCTTTTGCATTCAACTATTCTTCATTTTGGTAAAAACAATGACTGCAGATGCTGGAAACCAAATTCTGGATCAGTGGTGCTGGAAGAGCACAGCAATTCAGGCAGCATCCAACGAGCTGGTATTCAGTAGCAGAATTAGTGGCATGCCTTATATATATATATATATAGCTAGTATCAGTTTATATTAGTCATTTTAGTGGTATATTGCTACTACCAGTTGTATATCGTTGTATATTTTTCATATCAGTTGTACTGTTTCAGGTGTAAATTAATATTAGTTGTTAATCATTAACTCTAATCCCTGACAGAGGGCACCTTAAGTGACACTATTTGTAAACACATATTTCAATTGACGACCATATTCATCAAGCCAGAAATTTTATCTCAACGTGTTTGCATTTCTGTGTTCGGGAGAGATGACGTGTTTTCGTGCGAGTTTTCTTTGTCTGCATTCATGTGTCAGAGCCTGTGAGAGTCCTGTCCCTCTCATCTCGGACTCCCGGCTTGATAACGGAAGAAATTATCGATGATCATCTTCTCTCCCCGACCCTCCCCACCCCACCCCACCCCCCCCCCCCTTCACTCCCCGAACCATCACTCCTCCATCTCTGAGGCCAGTTAACAGAAGGGACTAAATACAGATTCACTTCTCGCTGCTCTCTGTGAACACCCCGCGTTTATTGAAGCAAGCCATCCATCTCTCAGACTGTTTAACAAAACATGAACAGTCCATCCACTTTGAAACGACCCGGCAACGAACCAAGTGGGCGAAACGCGATGTGACTGGACGTCCCCCGAATGATGCTGTTAGACCGCTCTAGCCTAAATATAATTGTAAAAGCAGACTTGCGTGTGTGTGTGCATCTCTTAGACTCTGAAAACTAACACGCGTTTGAGATTTAAAGGAACTAAGTTGGTTACAATCGGGCTTTGTATTTAACCAGTTTCCCAGTTAAATTTAAAACAACAACAACAAAAAAAACGAATTTTAATTCTTCCTTCTCTCTCTCCCCCCCACACACTTCTAAAAATTCAGGTGATTTATTTTGGAAAAGTAAACCCCATTGCACTTTTAAACCTGAGAGCAGGGCTCTCGATCACTTTGGCTGATTCGTTTCATAAGCAGATCCCTCGTTGAGTGAGAGTTGTAATATAGAATGTCCCCGAGCTAAGTTAGCGCTAATGAGCTCTTATCAAATTATTGTCGAAAAGGGGGCCCGCTGATTTCTTCAAGATTACAAGGAAGATAATTATATTCAGAAGGAAAAATCGATAAGGAAATATTAATCCTCTCCGAAGAGCTCTTAAAGAGATGACGGTAATAACGCGCTGGGATGTAGACTGGGGAACATTAAACAAATGCAGGTTATTTCAGCTTTCCCGGACCATGCGATTCTCAGTTTTAACCCTTCTGAGGTTTTTTTCCCCCCCAAATAAAAATTGCACGTTATTAAAATTCCAAACGGAATTTAAAAAGTAAAACATTCCACTCAGTCAGAACGACCGGGGGTTTCATTTTAACTCAAATACAAAATCCACCAGCTTTCAATATTTTTCGAATTGGTCTGGAGTAGACTGGCGGTGTCCATTTTTGAGTTTAAAATATTAGCGTTCCCGTGCATTCAATGCGTGTAAAGATGGCATTTAGAAATCAACATCATAATTACATTTGTGACAGACAATGGTGGTCCATAATGCGTGTAGAAAATGTCACTTTCTCTGAATATAGGTGTCATAACAGTGTTCCCTCCTCACGAGCATTAATTTGTATTGTAGCCTTGGATATGTTAATATACCACCTGAGAAGCTCTGTATTTACATATTAAATACCCATATGCTCTCCAGTTGACAGCGACATTACAGCCCTATCATTCCATGGTCGCCGCTCATGAATCACACACGAAGCTTTGAACAATTCCAGAGTCCTTTGGCCCCGAAATCGGTCTGAAGTGAGCCAGGTCGTTAGGCCCGGAGAGCGGTCTATGAAACACGTGTACGAGTGTACCTAACACTGGTGAACGGAGGCGCCTGGCCGTGTCCGCTGGCTCTAATGTGGGAGAGTTACACATACCGGGCCCCGAACTGGGTGTTGCTTTAGACGCCGGGTTAAAATCATTTCGGTAATGCTCCGCGCCCACCCAGCAATCCCAGGTACTCAGACTGACTGCAGAAACACATTGGTGTCGTGCGATTTTTACATTTCCTTTCTGGGGTCAAAGACCTGGCAATTGCTGTGACTTGCACACATTTTTTCCCCCCAATATCCGGCGCTATGTGAAGTCCCTAACATTTGAATAGGCAGTCCCGAGTTGGAGAGGCAGGCCGGGGGTGGGGGAATGTCTCTCTGTCTCTCACATTTATACAGCTAACAGCCCACAGGAGAGAAGGAACGCGCAAAGTGCTGGGTCTGGTCTGGAAGTTGGGAAGGGGCTGCTCCGTAGGCAGGCCGACGGACACTCGAAATAATGTTAAGGCCGCCTGTGGTGTGACAGAAAATTGGGCCAAGGTGTCGCATTCATCTCTTCCGAGGTTTTGCGAGCTTGTAGACTTTCTTCCAGGGTTTAAAGGACTTATTAAACTCCACTTGCCATCGCCTGCCTTCGCTTTCTGACTCGGTTTGAAACGAAATTAATCAGGGCCGCGTGGTGGTTTGGAGCCTGTCTATATATCTGTAAGTATCTGTGTGTCTGTGTATGTGTGCTTATTTGTCTGTGTCTCTTTGTGTGTCTCTGTGTGTCTATCTATGTGTGTGTTTTATTTATGTGTGTGCGTATGTGTGTGTTTAACAATGTGTGTGTATCAGTGTGTGTTTTTATTTATCTGTGTGTGCGTGTTTAACAATGTGTGTCAGTGTGTTTTTACCTCTGTCCGTATTTACACCTGTCTCTGTGTGTGTTTAACAATGTTTATATGCTTGTATTATGTATTTGTGTGTCTATGTGTATTTTTATTTATCTGTGTGTGTATTTACACCTGTCTGTGTGTCCGTGTGAGCGTTTAACAATGTGTGTGTGTGCTTGTCTTGTGTATCTGTATGTCTATTTATGTGTGTTTTTATTTATCTGTGTGTGTATTTGCACCTGTCTCTCTGTGTGTGTCTGTGTGTGTGTTTAACAATGTGTGTATGTGCTTGTCTTGTGTATTTGTATGACAGGGGTGGTGGCTACAGAGAGGGAGACCTGTAGTTTCTGTGACCCAGGATCTCGTCCACAACTGAAGTGGGGCTGATATCTCACTGCCTTATGTCTCATTGAGATTTTACTCCCGGATAAAAAAAAACATAGTAAAGCTGAGGGGGGGCGGGCCAGGTATAAAATTAGGAAGAGTCCGAATCTGAAGAAGTGAACACGGAGCGGGTCCGCAGCCCAGCTCCTGCTCTGAACTCCATTCAACCCCCTGAGTTCACTCAGTTCTCCAGCTGCCCAGTTTGTCTCTCCGATCTGCCGTTCGGTATTAAGGCTGGAACCGGTGAACTGAACGCGCAAAAATCAACCGGCAGCCAAAAGGGATTCAGTGAGTGTCGTTCCCGGGGAAGGTGTGACACGGCTCGGTCAGTGCAGAAATGTAGACTCCGCCGGCCGGTCAATGAGCATCGAGAAACCCGCAGATAAGAAGCAGGGCGGTATAACCCGGGCAGCAGCACTCAGCACCCCCAGTGTAAACGAAAAATAGAAAGGGGGCAGCGAATTTTATTAAAAGGGTGTAAGGGAGCGGAGTATGAAACCGATGAAACTACAAATGGAGTTGCTTAAATGTGCAATCCAGACAGACAGGAAGAGACCTGTCCCTGAACCAGAGACTGTTGTTCACGGGGAACCTTGAGATTAATCTGCTTTAAATGAAAAAGGGGGAAGAAAAGTTCGAGGGAGATAGAAAAGACAACGAACAGGCAAATTGTCCTCTTCTGCCGGCCAAAGGCTGGTGAGAATTTAATATATCCCCTCAGCCCGTGTCAGTGATCCTGCCCCCCCCGATGAGTACACATCGAGGTGACTTCTTTTGCAGATAAATTTCCATCAATGAACCGTGTATTACACGCTGCGTCACTTCAAGAAAGCTTTGAATGACAGTGTTTAATATTTTTGGATGTACTCTTAGGGGGTGAAAAGACATCGACTGCAGGAAAATAATCGCATCCTGAAATATCTTCGGGGGGGGGGGGGGGGGATGTGTTCAGACCCACGAGGCAACACTTAGAGAGATGTGTGTACGGTGCACGTTAGAAAGTGTGCCCGTATAATGTGGGGGCACAGGATATCACAGAGTATGTGTGTGTCGGTAGTTCATAGCGAGGCGGGTTTCTTTTTGAATTCCCTGCCCTGTCGTTTCCTCTTGTGATTTGAGGTCTCCTTTCCCGACACCAACGGGTCCTTTTGTAGATCGCGCCTGGATGTGTTGTTGGTGCCCCCGCCCAGTGTCCTGTGAGTGGCGCGGAGTAGTCGCAGGGGTTGGCTCCCAGGGGTCGAGGTGTTCGTGACAAACAGGGGAGAGTGTGTGTGTGTGTGTCAGTGTGACTGCCTGGGAGGAAAGTTTGGGATTAGGAAACTCGTACAGAGAGAGAGAGAGAGACAGACAGACACACAGAGAAGGGGAGCAACAGCCTGGACTTTGTGAGTTGGGACTTCAGGCGTTGGACAGGAAAAAAGGAATTCCGTGGGCCGGACTGCCGATGAGCTTTTGGGACGCAGGTACCTGCGCAAAGAGACTGACTGGGCACAGACAGGGGTTGGGGGGAAATGCTGTAAGCATCCTCTGCCCGTTCGTTATGAGTAGCCCTCCCGAATCATAAATTAAATCAGTTCCCCGGAAAGAGAGTCTGGGTACCCTGAAATTGCGGTGAGTCGCATGCCTAGTAAGCATCACTGTCGAACTGATGTGTGTGCGTGCATTTTCTGATCGAATTTGCAAAGTAAAACCAGAACAGCATATTCAGTGCAACTTTTAATGTATATTAAAAATATTTCAGTCAGAACTGAAGTGCACGGATTTTTCTTTGGATTAGTGGTGCTGGAAGAGCACAGCAGGTCAGGCAGCATCCCGAGGAGCAGCAAAATCGGACGTTTCGGGCAAAAGCCCTTCATCAGGAATACAGGCAGAGAGCCCGAAGCGTGGGTTTTTTTCTTTGTAAACCTAGCATCTGCGCGGTTATAATCGTTGCAAATCCTTTCTCTGTGCTTTCCATCCGTACAACAGAGACAGTCACAATTGTTTTCCCCCAAAAAAAACCAATTTACTACTTATACTTTCAGTGACCATTTTTCTTGTTCGAGTATATTTGATTCTGGAATAATATTCCTCGCGTTGTCGAGCGTGAAATACTTACAAACCCGTTTTAGACTCAATTCACTTTTCAACCTTCGGATTTTGCTCGGTGGAATTTATAACCCCGCTCTCCATCTGCTCACGTTTTGTTCATTTACTTTTCCATCATTTTTTTTTAAAAAAAACTGACTTCAAATTTCCAAATCTCGATTTAACAAAAAAAAACACATTATTTCTTAACCGTGAATATTCGGGAGTTCGTGTTGAGGGCCGACTGCAGTTTTGAAATGTCTGAATCCGCATATATATATAGTTATAACTTAATAACCTCGCATGCATTTGTTTAAATGCAAATATTAAATTCATCCGTAACTCTCCCCCCCAAAAAAACCCACTTAAAGCATAAAGATTTACAATGTGGCGCAGGTCTGACTGAACATCAAATGCAATTAATGGCGTGAAATTTGATATCCTTGAAAATAAGATTAAAATAAATGACGAGTCTTTTTTAAATAGTGTAGTTAATATATTTTTTATTTTATAATATCCATTTATAATATATAATTTATAGTATCTTTCGCAATTTATCTTTCGTAATATATATTATGAAAGGAAACAAAACCGAATTGGTTACACACAGAGGTGCCGGGGTTTTGGGGGAGATTCCCCGGCAGAAGGTGCGAATTGTATCGGGCGCCTCTGAGTTGTGTGTAGAAGGCGAAATGTTAAACTTTGATGGGGTTAGGCGCTCCTTCACTCCCACTTTCCCTGCCCCGTCCTACACTCATCAGCTCTCATAATATTCGCTCGGGAAATTAATCTTCTAATGGGCCCGAGCTTCAGAAAGTCATTAGCTGCTTCTGCCTCCTTGACCGCTCTGGTCCCATCAAAGAGATGCAGAGAATTGACAGGGAGAATTATTCACCATTAGCTGGGGCGTGAAAAAAAAGTCCAAGTCAATTAAAGTAAAAAACAATCATAGCATTTTACTATGTCAAACCTGGGCGTATGATTTTCGTTGTTACTTTTAGTTTTGTTTTTTAAAAAGTATGGTTTAACTCTGTAATTCCTAGCAGAAACTGAGGGGGAAAACGTTGAGATTTAGGATCAAGTTCCCGGTTGACAATTTGCGATATGATTCCCACCCAGTCCCCGGCTCTCCCTGGTTGTTGAGTGTGTGGATGTCGAGGGTTTGGGGGGCCCCCTCCTTCACTTTCCGCTGCCCGCTGGCCGGGGTCGGCGAGCTGACGGAAGAAGGAGGTGGGGGGGGGGGGGGGTGGGAGACGAGGAGAGTAGGAGGTGGAAGGTCTGGTCCTCCCCAAGGCGCTTCCTAAGTCTCCCCACCCCCTCCTTCTCTCCCCTCCCCACGCCCGAACACGCCGAGTGTGCGCTTGCAATGGGACCGGGCGTCGCTTTCGGGATCCCGAGCCTAGGAGTTCTGTCTGTGCCTGTGTCTGTGACTGTGAGTGTGTGCAAAAGCTGATCCGAACTGACGCGTTCCGCTCTCTCCGTTTTTAGGTTGACGCTTTACAACAACAATCGCACCCCCTCCCCGACACCATGCTGGACGGATTGAAAATGGAAGCAGGCTTGCAGCATCCGCCAGAGAACACGGCTTCACTTCTCGGTGAGTTCTGAGTTTCCGAGTCAGCTCTCGCTCTGCTGCTCCCATTCCAGAGGTAGACTGCCCAGTGTTAATTTACCTCGTCCCCTTTATTTATTCTTAAGCTGATATTTTTTTTAAAAAATGGTAAATGTGAATAGATCGTTTGCATGTCAACCCGGTTGTTCATAACTTACGTGTCGACGCTTGTACAGCTATGGGCAACGTCTTGGGGAATAAGTTGCAACAGTGTATAGAGTCAGAATGTGTAGACTACACACTGGGAGTGTAACGCCATACTATCTGAAAGGACACATCCTGAAGGAACCCGGGTGTGTGTCAAGTGCACACGCAATTCTAACACATAATGTGCACACTGAACAGGAGCACATTGTATCTACGGACGTGTAGATATCCAAAAAATAATAAGCACTCTCCTCTGCCATTCATTCACACACTTCGATAGTCCCCAGGTTATAAATACATTAATATAGAAGTTCTAACAATTAAAAACATGTATCTATATTTTAGATACACCGCTTGTGCACATAGTACATTTCAATGCAGGGTCGACATATGCATTCATTCATGTAGGTCTGTGAATTGGATCAACACTTTTAAAGAAAACAGCTTTATTTCCCAAGCTTTCGCTGGGTCCATTGCCAGTAAATCGGCAGTTTGCCAACAAGTCTGACTCTTCGGCGGCCTCTCCAACCGACGGTCGATTTTCTCCCCCAGATTCTGAAAAGTGTCAACTCCCTTTGAGTTCTCAGAGCAAAATGAGAATGTCCGCTCTGTCTGACACACACACAGGCACATTCCGCGGAGCCGTAATAGCGATACTGAAATCTAACTCTACCCCGTGCGTTAGAATTCACCGAGTTTACCGACGGTGAACGACTTGCCCGGGATTCGGAATTTACAATCGAATTCCGGACTCAGGGCGTTGATTTTTTTTTCTTAAAAACTATCCTTTCTCCTTTTTATTACAAAAAAAAGAACCTCTCCTCACAAATAGACATCTTTGCACGATCCCTCTGAGATTAATAAGGACGTGTTGGTCACTTCCAGCCTTTGTACCATCGCCCCTCGAGCTAATTGCAAACTGAAGCCTGTAGCCGGTGGGCTGCCAGAGCTTGGGCCCGCTCTCTGGGAACCACACACACACACACACAAAAAGTTGCCCACTTTGAAATGTGTAGGGAAGGACGTTATAATCATCTATGGAAGGAGCACAGGGAGCGGATTCAGGCCGGCAATCCAAATATTTCTGACAGGCAGGGAACTGCTCAGTCTGAGAGGCTAACATCCGCGCTCTCAGGGTTTACCCTTAACTCGGGAGAGTTGACAACTTTTAGTCGCTAGCTGAAGCAAAACCAGGCAGCTTTAAACTCACCGCATATGGGGGTTTCCGATCGATGCCTGGACTGCTGATGACATTTTATTTTTAGCTGGTTATGCATCTTGATGCTCTGACAGTGTTTTCCAAGTGATTTAACGCGAGTGCCTGTGTGTGTCTCTGTGTGTGGGGCTTGTCAGTAGATAGAGCGGGTCAGACCCGCACCGGAGAGGGCCTTATTGACTGACTACAGAGTGGACTGTTTAGCTAATGGGGAATGCGTTCCTAATGGAAAGAGAGAGAGAGAGAGTTCGAGCCTGTGTGTACACAGGTAGCAAGTGTTGGAAACACTGAGTGCAGTGATAGTGGAAGGATCGAGGCAGAAAAAACCAGCTTGTGGATGTGCTAAGCTGAGACTGTTAGATGGCGGGGAAGACAGACTTTTCCCAATTCTTTCGTTTGGGTGTCAGGAATTCTGTGTCGACTTCCACCTTCAAAAAGAAACAGGAATATCAAGATTGGTGCTACTGTGCAGCCTCCGAGTGTAATACCATTCCTTTAACGAGACCTTTTCGCAGTCATGTGCCGACGGGAATAGTGGCCCCGAATATTCCAGTGCCCGCTCACCGCTGTAGACGGGGCCAGAACGAGTTCAAGAGGATTGTTGTAATGTAGATGGTATAACGATGAAAAAAGATGCAATTATTATTAATCGTGAGGCCTGGCAATGTAGGCAGCGTAATTATTTACACACTTTCAGGAAAGTTAGGCTCTCCGGTCAGTTAAAAGGTGGGTTTTGAGTTCGGGGTGTGATCTGCATGAGTGTGCATTACAGACATGGACACGGCCATACACACATACAGACATGGACACGGCCACACAGACATGGTCACGGCCATACACACATACAGACATGGGCACGGCCATACACACATACAGACATGGGCACGGCCATACACACATACAGACATGGACACGGCCATACAGACATACAGACATGGTCACAGCCATACACACATACAGACATGGACATGGCCATACAGACATGGACACGGCCATACAGACATACAGACATGGACACAGCCATACACACATACAGACATGGACATGGCCATGCAGACATGGGCACGGCCATACACACATACAGACATGAACACGGCCATACACACATACAGACATGGACACGGCCATACACACATACAGACATGGACACGGCCATACAGACATGGGCACGGCCATACAGACATGGACACAGCCATACAGACATGGACACGGCCATACACACATACAGACATGGACACAGCCATACAGACATGGACACAGCCATACACACATACAGACATGGACACGGCCATACACACATACAGACATGGACACGGCCATACAGACATGGACATGGCCATACACACATACAGACATGGACACAGCCATACACACATACAGACATGGACACGGCCATACACACATACACACAGCCATACAGACATGGACACGGCCACACAGACATGGACACGGCCATACAGACATGGACATGGCCACACAGACATGGACACGGCCATACAGACATGGACATGGCCATACACACATACAGACAAGGACACGGCCATACAGACATGGACATGGCCATACACACATACAGACAAGGACACGGCCATACAGACTTACAGACATGGACACAGCCATACACACATACAGACATGGACACGGCCATACACACATACAGACATGGTCACAGCCATACACACATACAGACATGGACACGGCCATACACACATACAGACATGGTCACAGCCATACACACATACAGACATGGACACGGCCATACAGACAAGGACACGGCCATACACACATACAGACAAGGACACGGCCACACAGACATGGACACGACCATACACACATACAGACATGGACACAGCCATACACACATACAGACATGGACACGGCCATACAGACATGGACACGACCATACACACATACAGACATGGACACAGCCATACACACATACAGACATGGACATGGCCATACACACATACAGACATGGACACGGCCATACAGACATGGACACAGCCATACACAAATACAGACATGTACACGGCCATACACACAGACATGGCCATACAGACATGGACATGGCCATACACACATACAGACATGGACACGGCCATACAGACATACACACATGGACACGGCCACACAGCCATGGACACGGCCATACAGACATGTACACGGCCATACACACAGACATGGCCATACAGACATGGACATGGCCATACACACATACAGACATGGACACGGCCATACAGACATACACACATGGACACGGCCACACAGCCATGGACACGGCCATACAGACATGGACACGGCCATACACACATACAGACAGACACAGCCATACACACATACAGACATGGACACAGCCATACACACAGACATGGCCATACAGACATGGACACGGCCATACCCACATACAGACATGAACACGGCAATACAGACATAGACTCGGCCATATGGACATGGACACAGCCATGCACATAGACGCAGCCATACAGACATGGACATGGCCATACAGACATGGACACGGCCATACACACATACAGACATACACAGCCATACACACATACAGACATGGACATGGCCATACACACATACAGATATGGAAACGGTCATGCAGAATGGACACGGCCATACTTACATACAGACTTGGACACGGTCGTACACACATACAGACAGACACGGCCATACACACATACAGACATGGACACGGCCATACACACATACAGACATGGACACGGCCATACACACATACAAATATGGACACGGCCATACAGACATGGACACAGCCATACAGACATGGACACACAGCCATGGACACGGCCATACACACATACAGACATGGACATGGCCATACACACATACAGCCATGGACACGGCCATACACACATACAGACATGGACATGGCCATACACACATACAGACAGACATGGCCATACACACATACAGACATGGACATGGCCATACACACATACAGACAGACACAGCCATACACACATACAGCCATGGACATACAGACAGACACGGACATACACACATACAGACACGGACATACACAATACAGACAGACACGGACATACAGACAGACACGGTCATACACACACGGACATACACACATACAGACAGACACGGTCATACACACACAGACAGACACGGCCAAACACACATATAGACAGACACGGTCATACACACAGACAGACACTGACATACACACATACAGACAAACATGGACATACAGACAGACACAGTCATACACACAGACATATACACATTCATACAGGCAAGGATTATACAGACATGACAGACATGGTCAAACATACAGACACGGGACGCATACATATAGGCAAGGATTGTACAGACATGGACATACAGGTACATGCAAACACATGGGATACATACAAATGTACAGGCACAGACATACATACAGGAAAGGACACTGGGCACAAGCACACATACAAGGGCACATAAAGACATGGGCAAACATACAGTCACGGACACATATGTACAGGCAAAGACACAGACCCGGGACACCTACGTACAGGCAAGGAACAGACGGACCTGGAGAAGCATACAGACAACGGACACACAGATACAGGCAAGACCACAGACACACAGACACGGGACCCACTGACACACATATGCACGTGTATGCCATGCTAACTTTGATTTTCGCCTTTTAACTCACATTTAATTGAGATGGGCCAACTGAGGGCGCGGCTGAAGTTACATGAACGGCTGTTTTTCGATATTCTCCAAACATCATTCCTGACCCTTCCTGTGCCTTTTTAAGCTTAACCCCACCCCCAGAACAGACAGGGCGGGCATGGTCACAGATTATTTGAACTGTTGAAAATGAACCTTCAAAATTATTTCCAAGCAATTGCAAATTCCTCCCACTCCACCCCCACCCCAGACAATAAATACACACGACCAGGTTTGGTTAGATGGTAGTGTTCGGAACTGTTGTGAAGACAATGTTGATTTTCACGGTGTTTGATACTTTAATGACTGCGCCTTTTTGGGATGTCTGTGGATTTTGCGTTTACCTGGAGGGGGGGGGGGGGGTTCTCAGTGTGGTGAGAAATCTGAATGTGGCCCTTTGCCTAATGCAAGGCGCAGGCAGAAAGCATCATTCTGGGGCAGGCAGCGATTTTCCCGAGGGTTGCAATCCCCATACGGCTCGGCAGAAGGAAAACAGCCAGTTTTCACCAGATAACGAATCGAACGGAACCGTTCAGAATGGAAGCGAAAGATTTTGAAATTGTTCCACAGTTTCTTCGACAGCCTGGGTGTTGGCACATCGCGCCGAGCTGTACCTGACCAGCTTGTAGGTTCATGTTCGTATTTTTAATGGGATGGGTGAGGAAGCAGTCAACTTGAACGCATAGGAGGCCCGGCACCATCTACGTATACAGAGAGGAATTTGGTTGGTAGTCACATGTACCCAATTATAGTGAGAAGCGTTGTTTTGGGAGCAGTACAGGCAGATCATTGCAAACAATAACACAGGGTGTTCAGACAGAGCGAGACATACAGGGTTATGGCTGTACGGGGGGGGGGGGGGTGCACAAAGCAAGATCAACATTATTTGAAGTTTAGAGAGGTGCCTTCATCAGGCAGAAGTGGGTACTGCAGATGCTGGAGATTAGAGTCAAGATGAGATTGGTGCTGGAAAAGCACAGCAGGTCAGGCAGCATCCGAGGAGCAGGAAATAAAAATCGACATTGCGGGCAAAAGCCCTTCATTGGGAATCCAGTCTGATAATGGCAGGGAAGAAGCTGTTCCTGAACTTGTTGTTCAAGCTTCTGCATCTTCTGCCTGACCGGAGGTTGGAAGAGAGTGTAACCGGAGTGAGAATGGGTCTTTCCATGGGTGGGAGGTTGGCCCATAGGTTCTCAGTTAATCTACAAACACCTCAGCTCAGATGCCCCAGGTATACACACACACTGTGTTAGATAGGGACACACACACGGATTCTGACCGAACATGTCTCCATCTAAATTGCACATACACAGACTTGGGAAACGTTGCCTCCAAATATTTGCAGCAGCAGTTTCTTGCCAGAGGCTCAGTGTGACACCTGATTTTCTATATTCGTTTGGAGCTTTATCTAAACACGCACGCAGATCTACACATGGACGCTGCTCGCTCCCAACATGTACTCCTTGACTAGATGTTTCCACTCTAGGTAGACTGCAGTCCATCCTCCTGGAACACAGATGGGTCTTCACACGCCCCTGTGATCCTAGATCTTCAACAAACTCCTTTCCGCCCCGCTCTTCACTGGGAGCGATACGGAACCTGCCCAGCCCTTCCTCAGCTCTCTCTGAGAAAGGTGAGGAGAAAGTGAGGTCTGCAGATGCTGGAGATCAGAGATGGAAATCTGTTGCTGGAAAAGCACAGCAGGTCAGGCAGCATCCAGGGAACAGGAGAATCGACGTTTCGGGCAAGGGCTAATGCCTGAAACGTCGATTCTCCTGTTCCCTGGATGCTGCCTGACCTGCTGCGTTTTTCCAGCAACACATTTCCATCTCTCTGAGAAAGCCCCAGCATCACAGCACACGATTCTTGGTACCGTTAACTGGGGTTTTACGGTTCTGTGGAAGGGTTAACTCTTACCTTTCTCTACAGATTCTGCCAGACCTGCCGAGTTTTCCCAGCAATTTCTGTTTTTGTTTGGGTTTTACGGTAGTTCTGGGCGACAGTGGTTACCATATTATGGGTGGGATGCTGCTTAGAGAGGGTCGGTGTGGGATCGATGGGCCGAATGGCCTTGCTTCCACATCGTCTACGATTCCTGGGCAAAATTCCTGGGCGAGATGGAGACCTATCCTGAACTGGGATCCGGGTACGGGGAGAGGGAAATCGTCCCAGTTCACTTCAAGAGAGGGCTGTTGCGGAGTATAGGCTGTGCGAGGGGCTCCTGATCGGCGGGTCTGCTGTGAGCAGACGTGTCTGTGTCTGCAGAAATGGAAGAAAGTTAACTTTTGCTTCAACTGGGCGGGCAGGGGTCTGGGAGTGGGAAACAGTGACTGTACAACTGAAGTTTGCCAGTTACTTATCCTGAACCACCCTCCCGCTGGGCTGCCCGTTCAAACAACTCGTCTGGATTTAATATATATTTTTTAAAAATCTCAAACTTGCGCAAGTGCAAGGTGGAGTTGGTGAGAGATCACTCACTCTGCGTTAACTCTGTCTCACCGAGCTCCTGATCAGCCACTGGGATTTGACTAAGATACACAGCAGTGTGTGTTTAAAGATAACCACAAAACAACCAGACGGTGGGATTGGAGAGTGTCACAGACTTGAATTTACATGCAGAGGGACGGTCAGAAGAATTCGGAGCAAGAGCAGACATTGCTGGTAAAACTCAGTATCTGTAAGAAGAAAGCAGTGTTAACGAGTCCGGTGGCTCTTCGTCACAAGATTCTGGTTTTGTTTCAGATTTCCAGCACCCGCAGTTCTGTGTTTTATTATATAAGTGTAAGGAGTCCGCCCCTCCAGCCAGATTCACCATTCCATAAGTTCACGGTGGTCTGACTGTGGTCTCAGCGCCACTTTCCCGACTCTCTCCATAATCCCGAACTCCCCTGTCAATCACAACTCTGTGTATAAAGCACTCTTGAATACACACTCATCAACCAGCCTGCACTGTGCACTTGAGGGAGACATTACTCAGCTAATGAGGGGAGAATTCCTCCTCATACCCATCTTAAAGTCAGCGTCATGGAATCCTATAGCACGGAAATAGGCCCTTTAGTCAACCCGAACATAAGCCCAAATTAAACTAGTCCCACCTGCCTGCTTCTAGCCCATATCCCTCCAAACCTTTCCTTTTCATGATTTGGAAAGGTGTTGGACTGGGGTGGACAAAGTTAAAAATCACACAACACCAGGTTATAGTCCAACAGGTTTAATTGGAAGCACACTAGCTTTCAGAGCGACGCTCCTTCATCAGGTGATTGTGTGATTTTTAACTTTCCTTTTCATGTATCTATCCAAATGTCTTTTAAACATTTTAAAGGAGCGATCCCATATTTTGAAATGGTGTCTCCCAATTCTCATCCCTAACTCCACCCTCTTCCACACAGACAGAGGGAAATAGCATTTACTCGGTCAAGCCTCCTCAGAATCTTATACCTTTAAAAAATCCAATGACTGTTGGCTCAACTTGCTCAATCGGTCCATCATTCCAGAAATCAGCTGCTCTAAACTGCTTCCATTAGACGTGTATCCTTCCTTCAATAAGACCACATTTGTATCCAGTGTTCTACATGCAGTGCAGCAGCAAGAACTCCCCACATTTATACTCAATTCCTTTCTCATAATGGTAAGCTTTCCATTCATCTTCCTGTTTGTTCTCCTTCAATAAGACCACATTTGTATCCAGTGTTCTACATGCAGTGCACTGTACTGCAGCAGCAAGAACTCCCCACATTTATACTCAATTCCTTTCTCATAATGGTAAGCTTTCCATTCATCTTCCTGTTTGTTTGCTCTACATGCCTGCCAACATGTTGTGATTTATCTACATAGCATTGTTTAGTCTCTTTTCACCTAAATAGTATCCTATTTTTCTAATCCTCTTGCTAAAATGGACTGACTCCCACTTTCCTACAATATACCATCTATAATTTTATTGCGCACCCACTGAGGAGGGTTACATCAATTCTTTTCTAGCCTCACTCATCCACTAGTCATAAAAAGTATCGAGTAAAAGGCTTAGCCTGTGTGAGGGTAAATATAATTATATTCTAACATCCTAAGCATAACATGAAACAAATATGGGTAACAGACATTGTCGAACACCCTAACAGAACACATCAGATAACAAATGCAGTCAAGAAAGTTTCCATGGATTTCTCAGCAAAAGAAATAGGGAAACTGGGTCACTCCTCAAGATCTGACAAGGGAGTAGGACCCTTCACTTTTGACGATCTGGCCTTGAACCTCCCTCAAAACCCTCTCTACTATGGACTTCCTCAATGACTGCACATGTTCTGGTGGTTCACCTTCCTATCCTGAGACTATGTTTCCCTAGATTCTTGGAAACTGCACCACAGTACGAAGTCACAGGTACAACACCACAGGTACAACATCAGGTGGACAACTACCTGACAAAGAGGCAGAGCCTCAAAAGCTAGCGCTTCTAGATAAACCTGTTGGACTATAACCTGGTGTTGTGTGGTTTTTAACTTTTTCCACACCAGTCCAACACCGGCACCTCCACATCATGACTTCTAATGTCTAGATTTTATTCCCCTCAATTCTAAAGAACAGAGTAATTCAACTACACTTGACTCTTCACTGAGTCACAAACTACACAAACTCAGTTTAATCTACTTGCTTTTTCAACATTATAACTTAACAGCTTTTTTTCCACATGGTGTTTGCTTCTACTTCTGTCTCACTCCATCTTCACCTTCAACTAACTGTGACTCTGGAACTAATCTTCAATGACCCCAGACTGTTTTGAGTGACCTACCTTGGAACCTTGCTACAAGCCTGGTTCTTGATCCTGGGCAGCATTGATTGTAATTTTAGAATGGTTAAATGTAAAAATTAATCAGGAGCAGGACTTGAATATAATAACCTCTTGAAACTGTCTATCCACTGAATGTAACAATGTTCACTGCATGCTAGTTTTGGCAGCACAAAATTGCTTACAAGAATTTATTTTTAAAAAATCATACCCATCCCTTGGATAAAAGGAAACTTAACCATAGTGACAGTTCTTTACAGCAGCTTTGAAAATGCAGCCAGTTTCTATCATCATAAACATTGAACAGCTTATTAAAAATATACCGGTTACTCTTTCATTTACATACTTGCATATATCACATTTACAGAACTGTGAAAACTTAACTCAAACACATGTAACAAGAACAATTAACAGGGTTTGAACTTCATTGTATAAGCAGAACTCAATGAGTTTTTTTGTGCTTTGCTTTTAACTGCAAAGAATGCCTAGTTAAGTCTACAGCCTAATTGTAACTCTTCTTGTCAGCTGTCAATGTAACCCTGTCTTTAAGTTCAGTTTCTGAATTCAGATGCAGGCAAGTTTTTTTTTTCAGTCGGTAATATCAAAACGGCTTCTTCGTGTGCCAACAGTTCATCTCTGTTCTGATCAAAATGCCTTCTTGTTATTTGAGTTGTTCAAATAAAAGTAATTTGTGTTCCTGTTGGCTTTAATCATCTACCCACTTTAACTTCTTCATCTTCTCCAGATCCCTTTTCAATTACACCTTATTTAGTTCTTTCCTAGTGATGTCAATAGCTTCTTCATTCTGAGCTTTCATTCTTCTTTCTTATATTTGTAGACTTCCATGTAATTCACATCCAAACCTCTTGCTCTTTCTCTTCTTATTTATCTGTTAATAGGAAAATGTTTCCAAATGGTCCTTTAAATTGGCTAAGGAAATCATATATTTCTGATTGGCAAGCAAGTTCAAAAGGCATCTTCTTTAAGAATTTTCCCCATCACAGTATTGTTGTTTCATTATTTTGATTCATACCAAATAAGGAAAAAGCTTACACAAAAAATGTTTTGCTCTCTTTAGTTGCTTTTAAAATCTCTGTCTTTTTCTGAGTTTAAAACTTAAATTGATTTTCTCAAAATGAGGCTGCACAGTTAATCTGGCTTGATTTTTGATTCTGCACTCACCCAACTGTTCTAATTCATCACTGATTGTTGAGGTTCATCAAGTGTGAACCAAAGAAGATCTCTCCTCATTGAATTTGCCTACAGGAGTTTATAATTTAGATGGTTCAACTGACCCTTCAAGTATTTTATTTCCCGAGGCAAGTGTTCAAGTTGTTCTCATCACTTCATATCTCTCATTAGCAAACTTTTCTTATCTGCATGCAAATTGATTCCTCATATTGATTCCTTTAATTGCTCATTATAAGAAGTACGTTTTTTTTGTCTTTGTTCTTAGTACAATCATAGAATCCCTACAGTGTGGAAACAGGCCATTTGGCCCAACAAGTTCACACCAACTCTCTGAAGAGTAACCCACTCAGACCCGTTCCCCAACCCTATTATTTTACATTTACCCATGACTGATGCCCCTAACCTTCATATCTGTGAACACTATGGGCAATTTATCGTGGCCAATTCACCTGACCTGCACATCTTTGGGTTGTGGGAGGAAACCGGAGCATCCAGCGGAAACCCACACAGACACGGGGAGAATGTACAAACTCCACACAGACAGGCACCCGAGGTTGGAATCGAAGCTGGTTCTGCTGAGTCAGCAGTGCTAACCACTGAGCCACCATGCCACCCTGAATTCTGGAGAACTTGACAAGGTCAAGCATTTGCTCCAACTCAATTGCTATGACATTACCAGCTGTGTTGACCAAATTATTCCCTGATATAAGACAGACCTGTAAATGGGGAGCTATTCTCAGGATAGCAACACAATTTGGTAGGTCACTTTCTGACTTAACTTTGTACAAAGGACCAAGTAAGTGAGTCTGAAATGATGCATTATATTCATAAATCCTTAAATACTTTTTTCTTTTATCAAACCATTTGGAACACAAATTGTATCATTAGCCACTATCATTGACTGCACTGCCCCACTGTTTCTCAAAATATTAATTGGTTTACTGGTCTGATGGAGAAGTAAGTGAATATTTCTCCTTTAGAGACAGCACCTTTATATCTTTCAGTGATTTAACAAGATGAGAATGTAATTGAACAATTTTCTGTACTACAGCCTGAATTCTTCAAATCCAATTAGACTAAAAAGTAAAACTTCAAATAAGACACATAGTATGGCATTGGGGAAGGTCACTAGGTTGAACAAGAGGATATAATCTCAGAATTTAAGACAGAGAGGAGGCAGAATTTCTCCACTCAGAGGGCAGTGAATCTGTGGAAGTCTTTACTGCAGAAGACTGTTGAGGCTGTGTTATGAAGTATATTTATGGCTGAGATAAGCAGATCTTTAATCAGTAAGGGAATCAAGGGTCATGTGGGACAAGGCAGAAAAACGGAGTTGAGGATTATCAGCCATGATCTAATTGAATGGAGGAACAGGCTCGATGGACCGAACGGCCTAATTTTCTACCTATGGTCTTACTTACTCACTTTAGCAGGAATCCAATACAAAATAAATCACACTATGTATCTCCCTTTGTAGAGCCGTAGCAACCTCCTCACAACGATAAGAATGGTCTGCCCTCAAATTACACATTCAACCGATATTTGGGTCTTCAATGATTTATTTGCATTTTGACAACCTGATCATTTGAAGAACTCAAGGGTTGTTTCATTGTTTTGATTCAAGCCAAACAAATAAATAAAAAAGTATAAAAGCTCATTCAATAACATTCTCATTTTGTCAAATGAAGCACCTATTATTTCTTACTCAAATAATTCGGAAAACGTCTTATTGAAAACTACAGGGATATCTTTTGATGCTGTTCTGGGGTTTGGGTCACATGGCTTTTACAGTTTGGGTCACAATTCCGTTAACATCGTCGAATATTGAAAGGTACCCGATTCCTCATAGAACAGGATCCCTTCAGTGTGGAAACAGGCCATTCCCTCCGAAGAGAATCCCGCCCAGAGCCATTCCCCCTTACCCTATTACTCTACATTTCCCCCTGACTAATGCACTTAACCTACACATCCCTGAACACTATGGGCAATTTAGCATGGCCAATTCACTTAACCTCAATTCCTCTCAAATAAGAATACTAAGTTATGTAATTCACTTAAAAATCAGTACGAAATATCAAGTAGCGAAACGAGACGTGCAAGGATTATTATATCGCGGTGTTAGTATTGCATGTTACCGTTAGTTTATACTTGGAAAGCTAATTTGGACAATTAGCTTTCGATAAGACCCCTCAAACAATCGGATAACTGATTGGATAATCTCATTTTGGAGTGGTTATTGAGAGGTACCGGGATACCTTTTGACACTTCAAACTGTCAAGTCTCCTGACAAACTGGACCTGCTTCCTTGTCACGTTTCACCAGAAAGAGTTTTCTTACGTTATTGTGGCACCTCCCTCGCAATGCTCTGGATTGCCAGGTTACAGGGTAAACCTCAATCACTGCGGGACTCAAGACACAGATACTGGAATTCCTCGCAGACCCCGGCAACAACTTGACACTCGATGATTTGTGGCTGAGTTGCTGGTGCGTGAAATAAAATAAATCGTCCCTCACTGTCGACCACTTTCACCAGAAAGGCAGGCAGCAGCCAAGTTGTAATTCGTGGATAGATTAAAAGATGAGCCCCGTGCTTTGTCATCTCAGACGCTCGAAGTGTAGTGAAACTAAAGGATCAGCCACTTAGTATTACATCAGTTATATGTCCTGCTTAGAATACTTGAAGATTAATAATAATGTCTAAATGTGCAGAAAGCATTTCGAAAACAGGTTCCCCCTGTCCTGAACTAATATCTGAAATGTCTCTTTATAGCTTATTCATATAATCGCACAACTGCACAAATCTCCAGTCTGCATAACTTTCTGCTCTTTATTTTCTGCTCTTATTTCCGAGCTCGCCATTGACAGTAGGAATGATCCTGTAATTACACAATATGGCCACTGGATGGGTTAGTGTCCAAAATAAAAATCATCCAACGTGCTCTCTAAATATTTTCCAGCAGATTTTGATCTCCTTTCCTAATAGTAAAATTTATAACCTCCAAACAGGTCTGAACTAAAGCATTTCAAAACAAAGAAGGCTAACACCTTTCACATTTTAAATATTTCCGGCGCCTTCTGAAACTTCCATTCATTTCATCCGTTCAAAGATTTCAAACACCTCCAAATGTTTGAGTTTCTTGTAGTGGTGATGTCGATCAAGTTTGCACTGGGCAGTGACAGGAATTATGGGCTAGGCACAGCATTTATTCTGCCGTCTTGGTCAAATGTTTCTCTTCAGATGAATGCAGTTGGTATTCAGTTTTATTCTCAAACTAATTTGAAAAAAAAGACTTCATAGCTAAAACTTACAAACGGGCGTTTCGTTCAGCAGAAAGGCTAATCAAGTGCATGCATATTTAAGTCAAAATATGCAAATTGCCTCCGCTTTTGCTTCATTCTTTGTCTATAACGGAAAGCATATTAAACGAAAGGGGAGAGCAGGAGAGGCAAAGATTGAGAGAGTGCCTTGGTTTTAAAAGATCTCCAGATGAGTTTGAAGTAATTTACTTCATTTCTGCCTTGACTGTAGAAAATGTACTTTGAGAAAGTACTTTAATAGCTACGAGTGCGTGGGAGGGCATGGATCGTCATTTTAATTTGATTTTTTTTTGAAAGGTACGATACATTTTCTTTTTGTACCAATGCATTTTAGAGAAACAGATGACTAATCTCGACAGTAGTCTTGGAATGAAAAAGTATGCATCGCCGGGAGGATTAAAGATTCTCTGAGTGACGGTGGAGGAGAGGTCATTGAGGATAAATGGCAGTTATGAGAAGGGGAGGATAGGAGGAAATTAAAGTGGTTGGTCCACCAAGACAAGGGTAAGCAGAGTTGGTAGGAGAGGGTATTGGGACGGATGTTGGTGGGAACCAAATCTCGGCAATTTAAAGGCAGCCAGTAGTTTGACAGTACATCAAAACACTGCACCGCTCAAAAGGAAAACAAAGAGACATTTCGCAGATGACAAAGGCAGAATCAAAACATAGAGACTGAAACAGATAATTAAAGGTGGACGATAAATAAACATCACAAAGACAGTTAATTCTGGTAAAGGAGACCATCGTCTGCAACATGGGAGTGGAAATAGTAATATTTTAAATGTCATATATAGCACATATTTCCTCATAGCCATCTTTGCTCCCTACCATCATCGTCGTTTTGTTATAAAAGTTAAAAATCACACAACACCAGGTTATAGACCAACAAGTTTATTTGGAAACTCTAGCTTTCGGAGCGCGTTTCGTACATAGCGTACACTTTTGAAGCAGTGACTCACAGTGACCGATACCACGCGATAACTCTGGTTGTGTGTACAGTCCTCTGTACAGAGTATACTTGTTGCAAGGGCTCCGTGTACTTCCTGTGATGCCTTGCTCAGTAGCTGCCTGAATATTGTCACCTGTAAGCAATGTGAGGTTAGATTTTTTCCAATGGATCCAATACAATTCTGTAGTCCTTGCCTCAGTTTGACAAAGTTCTTAACATTGAAAGAATCAATCCTTCTCTATATATAAATGTGTGTAAATCATAAACTATCTAGGTGAATGCCCTCAACTGTCTGGCTAAGAATATAATTTTTTTTAAAAATCCAACCATTTCTGTATAAGGACAGGGAAACATTAAATTGCAGGCACAAAAACAAATTAATGATCAAATTTTTGAAAGGAAGCAGAATGAATTTGAACATACAATACAAATTAAAGTTCGCTTTCACAAACTTTTGCTCCCTGGATCAAGGAACAATTAAATCTTTCAAGAAGCTAGCTCGCCTCGAAATAGATCAGCGCTGAACAGTAACAGATTTTGGAAGAGGATATTGGGACGGATGTTGGTGGGAACCTAACCTCGGCAATTTAAAGGCAGCCAGTAGTTTGACAGTACATCAAAACACTGCACCGCTCAAAAGGAAAACAAAGAGACATTTTGCAGATGACAAAGGCAGAATCAAAACATAGAGACTGAAACAGATGATTAAAGGTCGTCGTTTTGTTATAAAAGTTAAAAATCACACTAAATAGGGAGGTTATAATTATCAGCAGTAAATAAATGGAGTGAAAAGCACCTAATTTTGTCACTGTTGATCAACAAAAAGTGAAAGTTGCCATTTTATTTTTATTAATGTTATCCATTGGAGTCTTTTATGTGTTTTGGAATGTAGCCCTTTTACTGGAAAGACTTAATATGTCATTAGTGATCCTCCAGGAATGAAGTAAGGGTTGAAACATTGTGAGGTAGTTGCAGCGGGTATGGTTTAGCCTGTCTCTGTTAGATTTAATGGAACATGTTATACTAACTAAAGGTCAGAGAGCAGCCAAGTGGGTCAGATTTTTGTCACATTAACTCAACATATATTACGTTGATTTTGTTCAAATGAGTTTTTTTTTCTATTAGCATGAGACAGTAATATGACATTGTATAAATATACAAAAACAGCATCTTAATAACAGCAAGTATAGATTCGTGGCTAACAATGACGTTAGTTGGAAGGTATTTGTGAGTACAGACAAAATGAAATCCGACGAATGAATTAAACTGTAATGTTCAAACTAATACATTCAAGTCAAGCCTTAGTTGGTAATTTGGATTAGAGTGGTGCTGGAAGAGCACAGCAGTTCAGGCAGCATCCGAGGAGCAGTAAAATCGACGTTTCGGGCAAAAGCCCTTCATCAGAAATACATTTGCATAATCATCCAGGAATCATGCATATTTCAGAATAAGGAAGTAGAAGAAGACCACTGTACCCTTCAAGGTTTCTCCACCATTCGATAATGATTTGAGGGATATGGGCCAAGTGCAGGCAGGTGGTGCTAGTACACAGTACTTTGGGAACAATGTGGGTCAGTATGGACTGGTTGGACCGAAGAGTCTGGTTCCATGCTGTATGACTCTATGACTCATCTGACCTCAACTCCACTTTCCTGCCTGTCCCCCATAACCCTTCATTCCTTTGTTGGTTAGAAATCTATTTAACAGCCTTGGATAAATTCAAAGACCCAGCTTGATCTGGGGAAATCAATTTCACAGATTAACTAACCTCTGAGAGAGAGAGAGAAAAAATCATCTTTTCAGTCTTTTGTGAAGGCCCCTTAATTTTATACTGGGCTCCCCCTCCTGTACAAGTGGAAACATCCTTTCAGAAACCACACCTTCCGGATCTTGCGTCTTTCCATAAAACCACTTCATTCTTATAAACTAAAATGGGCTTGGGCCCAACCTGCTCAGCCTTTCCTCATATGATAAATCTTCATACCAGGAATCAATTGAGTGAACCTAGTCTGATCTGCTTATGATGTAATTATATCATTTTTTTGAGTAAGGTGACGACAAATTGTAAGCAGGATTGCAGGTGCAGACTCAACAAGTTCGTGTGTAGCTACAACAACGCTTCCCTCCTTTACAACTCAATTTCACTGCCATTAACTGCCAACATTAATTTAATGAATGCCTTCCTAACCTCTCACTCCACCTCCATTCACACCATTATTTTGTGATGAATGCACCGGGACACTCAGATTCCTCTGCAATTTTTAAATATCGTGTTGCTTTTCTATTCTTCCTGCCAAGGTGGACAGCTTCACATTTTCCCACATTTTACTTCACTTTTAAAATTTTGCTCAACCAAGTCAGTTTTCTAAATCCTCTGCAATTTCCTTATGTCTTCTTTGATAACTTACATTTCTACCCATCTTTCATGTCATTAGCAAAGGTAACTACCATGCAGTCAATCCCTTCATTCAAAAAACTGATAAGGATTGTAACTAGTTTTTCTTAGTACTCTGATGAAGGCCTTATGCCGGAAATGTCAACTCTTCTGCTTCTCAGATGCTACCTGATCTGCTGTGCTTTTTCCAGCACCACACTTTTTGACATTAATAATAATTTACCAATCCAAAACAAAAAGCTCACATGTCCCTATTTGCTGCTTCTTGTGAGTTAACCAATCTTCTGTCCATGCTAATATGTTACCCCAACACCATGACCTCTTATATTCTGAAGTAACCTTTGATGTAGCATCGCGACAATATCTTTTGCAAATCCAAGACCATCACATCTACCAGTTCCCCTTTATTCATCTTGCTTTTTATTTCTTCAAAGAAACCTAATAAATTAGGCAAACACAATTTCTCTTTCAGAAAAGCTTGTTGATCAGCCTGATTTTCTAAAGGTCCTACCATAACTTACTTGATAATGGATTCTAGCATTTTCTTAATAGCAGACATTACGTTAATTGGCCTATAATTTCCAACTTTCTGTGCTCCTTCTTTCTCAAATATAGGTTATTACATTAACAATTTTCCAATCTGCTAGGACCTTTCCAGAACCTAGGGAATTTTGGAAGAGCACTCCAATGCATGTACTATCTCTGTTATGACCCCAGGATGAAAACGATCAAGTCCTAAGAACTTACCACCATTTCATCTAATAGTTTTTTCAATATCACTTTTCTCAAGATTTTCATTACATTTTCCCTTCCTGTTTACCTCTTGGTTTTCAAATATTGTCATGATTTTTTTCTTTCTTCCACAGTGAAGATAACCTCAAAATACCTGTCCAATGCTTTGGTAATTTCCGTGTTTTCCATTATTAATTCACCACATTCACCCTCTAAGAGATCTAATGCTTATTTTAGCTATACTTACTTCTTTCAAAATCTTGTAAAAACTCTTACTATTAGTTTTTATATATTTAGCTAGCTTTCTCTCATACTCTAATTTTACCCTCCATTTCTTTAATCCTTCTTTACTGGTTTCAAAAAGTTGTTCAATCTTTGTCCTTACATGAATCTTTCTGATATTGCATACTTTTTCTTTCAACTGGATTTCTGTCAATCCTTGATTTTTTTGTTTAGTTAGCCACGGACGTGTATCCTTCTTACAGCATCTTTTCCTCTCTGTGGAATATGTGTAATGAGATTTCTGAATTATTTCTTTAAATGATTGTGACGGTTTCTCTACAGTCCTACCTTTATACCTATTACCCTATTAATTTAAGTCAACTTGGTCCTCACCTTTTGTAATTGCCTTTACTTAAATTTAATACACTAACCATACACATTTTTTACCCTCAATATGAAATTCAAATTATGACCAACATTGCCGAGAAGCTCCTTCACTATGAGTCATTACTTACTCCTGTTTAATTGCACATTAACAAGTCTAAAATAGCTTGGTAACCTAAAACAAAGAACCGCAAATGCTGGATATCTGAACAAAAACAGCAAGTGCTGAGAAACTCAGCAGATCTGGCAGCAACTGTACAGAGAAAAACAAAATTACCTGCAATGATTGCAAACTCTTTGTAGAAGCGTCCATATTCTTCTTCTATATTCAGTCCTTCAGTGTTGCAACTGGTAAGGGACCTTCAAATTGCTCCCCGAAGAGAACATAGAACATTACATTACAGCACAGTACAGGCCCTTCGGCCCTCAATGTTGCGCCAAAGAGTTGCTGCTGTTTATCTCTACGAAACTGATCCCACATCCTGATTTTTAGAACTATGCCATCCCTCATTTCTTTACTAATATTGGCTTTAATTATAGAGCTACCTCAACATATTTTCCTGGTTTCCTTTATTTCATAAATGTGAAAGATAATCAAATATTTAAGTCTCAATCTTGATCACCTCATTACCACAACTCTGAAATGACTCATCGTCATACAGAAGCGAAAGTGAGTACTGCAGATGCTGGAGATTAGAGTCAAGAGTTGTGGAGCTGGAAAAGCACAGCAGGTCAGGCAGCATCTGAGGAGCAGGAAACTCAAAGTTTCAGGCAGAAGCCCTTCATCAGAGTTACCTTTGCAACTGGAATTCTGCTTAAAACCATTTACAAATTCTGCAACAGAGGGTTAGATGAAATAAACAGATGAAAGCTGTTACAACAACAGATAGTAATCATTGAGGCAAAATCCTTGAGGTAGAACATCGAAATCAGTTTGCAATCCATAGTAAAGGTGTTGTAATATTGTGGGCAGGAAGCATAAGGTTCAGGTGATGATAACATCTCCTCAGGTCAGGCTCAACTGATCACTCATAACAATATAAGAAATGAGAGTACGACTCTGCCAGTCTGTAGGACCATGCCTCATCTACCTCGGGTCCATCTTCCTGTACCAACCCTGTACCGTCAATTCCCTCAGCATACAACAATCCATCAACCTTTGTTTTCAGGCACTTAACAACCAAATATCTGTGACTTTCTGAGATAGGGAATTCCAAAGATTTACAATATTTTTAGTCAGGAAGGGAATCCAGGGTTATCAGAAAAGACAGGAAAGTAGAGTTGAGGATTATCAGAATAACAACAATCTCATTGAATAGTGAAGCAGACTTGATGGGTTGATTGGTCTATGTCCTATGATCTTATGATTTTTTTTCCCTCACCTGACCCCCCTAAATGATGAGCCCCTTACTTTGAGACAGTAAGCCTGTATTTGCCATTCCCTTGGCAAAGAAATTATATTTTTTTTCAGCTGAAACTTCTTCCATATTTTATATTTTTCAATGCAATCACCTCTCATTCTTCTAATTTCTAAGAAATATAGGCATAGTCTACTCAATCTCTGATAGGTCAGTTCTAGGAATACATCGAGTGAACCATTGTTGCAGTGATTCTTGGACCAGTATATCCTTTCCGATGTAAGGAAACTAAAACTACACACAGTACTGCCTGTGCCCTCTCGTTCTGGACTCCCCCACCCCAGGGAAAAGACCTTGTCTATTACATAATAAGCTGCAGAGCTGGGCTGAGAGGTGGCAAATGGAGTTTAATGCGGACAAGTGTAAGGTGATTCACTTTGGTCGGAGTAACCGGAATGCAAAGTACTGGACTAATGTAGTGTAGATGAGCAGAGAGAGCTCGGTGTCC
>NC_057720.1:83030551-83063936 GCF_004010195.1 Chiloscyllium plagiosum | reverse complement strand
GCCATCCTGACCAGGTCTGGCCTACACATATAAATGCACAGCAATGTGGTTAGATCTTAACTGGCCAGGAAGTGGTAACTCACTCAGTTGAAGTGGCACTAGGGATGGAAAACAAAAGTTGAAGTGGAGGATTATCAGATGAGCTGTGATCTCGCTGAACGGCAGAACTGATGGGCTGAATGGTCTACTCCTGCTGCTTTTCTGGACTTGTTCATGCTCATTTGTGGACTTGTTGAGCTGAAGGGCCTATTTCCACACTGTAGGTAATCTAATCTAGTCTAATCTAATCTAATCATTGGTTGTGAATGCTGGTGAAACCACATTCCTTGAAAGATTTTTTAAAAATGCCTTGTTCTTGCTCACTGATCCAGAATGTCTGGCCTTAATTTGCATTCTTCTCACAGCTTAAATTACCACCTAACTTAATATTATCACAAATGTTGATACATTATTCTCAGCCCCCTCATCAAAGTCATTATATGGATTGCAAGTAGCTGAGACACAAATACTTATCCTTATGGCACCCTGCTAGCTATAACACACCAACCCAATGTTCCTATTTATTCCTACTCTCTGATTCCTGTCCATTAGCCAATTTCCATTCTATGCTAATTTATTACCCTGAATCCCATAAGTCCTAATTTTGTGTGTAACAATCTTATTTATGATATACTATGAAATTATTTTTGAAAGTCCAAATCAAATTCATCCACTGGCTCCTCCTCAACCATCTTTCTAGTTAAATGCTCCATCAACTTTAACAGTTTGCCAAATGCAATCTCCCTTTTTTTAATGGGTGTCCAATCTGCCTAATCATATGATGATTTTTCTCAGCTTATTATCATATCTTAAAAGTAAGAATCAAATCTCACAAATAGATTCTAGCTTTTTGCCTATTCCTGGTGTTAGGCTGTCCGACCCTTCATTCCTCATTTTCTTTCTTCTTCCTGAAATAGCATTGTTAGGTTCATTACATTCCAATCCCTGGGAGCTGTTCCAGAAACAAAGGAATTCGAGAAGATCAAAACCAATACGTCCACTATTTCAGCAGCTCCCTGATTTGAAACCCTCAGGTGCAGATTGTCCAGTCTATTGTTTTTGTCACTACATTGTCCATTAATTTCTCCAGATCCATTTCTTCACTTGTACTGTTTGTTAAAAGTCCTCTGTTCTCAGTATGCACTCGGTCCCTCATTATTTGGTTATTGTGTCTACTGCCATGATGATAGGCACAAAGTCTCTGCCATTTCCTTATTCCCCATTGTGATTTTTCGATCTTATTTGATTTGATTTATTATTGTCATGTGTACCTAGGTTCAGTGAAAAGCTTTGTTTTGCGTGCAGTACGGGCAGATCATTCCATATGAAGTGCATTAGGGTAATAGATCAGAGTGAAGAATACAAATGTTATGGCTGCAAAGAAGGTGTACAGAGAGCAAGATCAACATTAAATTTAAATTTTGAGAGGTCCATTCAGAAGTCTAATAACAGCAAGGAAGAAACTGTTCTTGAATCTATTTGTACATGAATACAAACTTTTATATTTTCTGCCTGACAGAAGATTATGACTTCACCTGCTGTTTGTTGTTAATGGGCCAATATTTACTTTCACTAATTTATGCACCTTTAGAAGCAACACAATCTGTTTTCATCTCTTGCTAGGTTACTCTCGTGCTCTCTTTTCTCTTTCTGTATCCTTTTCTGAATCTCCTTCGCTGAATTCTAAAACTTGCTTTAACGTTATGTATTAATTCTTTAAATATTAGACAATTTTTGTCTACTATTATACTTTTTAAATATAGTACCCTCACCTACCTTGGCTGAATCATCGCTCATACCCATGTAGTTGGTTTAATTTAGCTTTAAGACTCTAGTTTTGGCTCGGACTCTCTCCCCAAAGAACTAGTTTCAAAACTGAGATTGATTTTTTTAAGCAAGGGTATGGACAGAATTAAAATACAAATCATCCACATTCCGATTGAATGGTGGAACAGACTTGAGGGGTCAAATGAATTACTTCTGTTCAACTCACTGTTCCAATGAATTGGCAAAGCATTTGTAAATGAAGCATGTAAAAGGCCACTGTAAAAGTACAGAGAAATGACATTTTAAGAGCATGTTGGGATGAATGTGTTCTCCTGTGCTGCAGTTTCTGCGATTTTTGGTATATGAGGCTTTTCTGCCCATTCTTCTATCTGGATTCTTTGGTGTTGAGAATCTCTTAGAGGTGGGAACATGATGGCTTGCCAATCCAATCTAACCTGCATTTGTGCTTCCGGTCTCCCCTTCAAGCTGCCTTCACTGGATTGGAAAGCTTCTGCCCACTGTGAGCAGTAGCCATGTCAACTGCATTCAAATGTATCTGCATTTCTACATTCGTGTGGGCTACTACCTGCGATAAAGGGGAGGTGATGGCCTAGTGGTATTATCACTGGACTGGAAATCCAGAAATCCATGTAATGTTCTGGGGACCTGGGTTTGAATCCTGCCTTGGCAGATGGTGGAATTTGAATTCAACAAAAAGCTGGAATTAAGAGTCTAATGATGACCATGCATTGATTTTTGGAAACATTCATCTGGGTCATTAACATCCTTTAGGGGAAGGAAGCTGCCATCCTTACCTGGTCTCGCCCACATGTGACTCCAGACCCACAGTAATTAAATTAGATTAGATTAGATTTCCTACAGTGTGGAAACAGGCCCTTCGGCCCAACCAGTCCAAACCGGCCCTCCAAAGAGTAACCCACCCAGATCCATTTCCCTCTGACTAATGCACCTAGCACCATGGGCAATTTAATGTGGTTGACTCTTAATTGCCCTCTGGCCTATCCAGTGATGTCCTCATCCAATGAATAAAGAAACACCTTATCTGCATTTACTTATTGAGCTATTCAATTGTTTGTAATGTAGAACAAATATGATTGAATTTTCAGCTCTGAAACCTGACATGCCAATTGAGAGAAATCTCCCCTTTGCTTGATTCCTCTAAAAATGGAATTAAAACAGAAGGACCTGGAGAAACTTGGCAGCACCTGTGGAGAGATGGTGTTAATGTTTTGATTCCAATATGATCCCTCTTTGGAACCAAACGTGGTTGGAAACGTGATGGGTTTTATGCTTTTGGAAAAGAGTAAAGTGCTGAAGTGGAAATTAAAGTCCTCCTTCTTCCAAGTTTGCCTGCTTAGGCAATTTAAGACCTTCAGAATGCAACATTGAGTTTAATAATTTCAGGCCATGAACTCTATTGGCAATTTTTACTATAACCCTCTCCAACAGTGTCTTGTTTGCATAGATTTGCTGTCAGCAGAACTGATCTATTTTCTGCTATTAACACCTAACATTAACACCTACTATTCATCTGTAGCTTTTTTCTACAACCTTATTCACTCCATTTGCCATTTTGTTTGGGCACCTTTCTCACCAATTCCACTTTTCCTTCTCCCCTGCTTTCTAATAGCATAATGACCATGACATTTCAATCCTGTTCAATTCCAGGCAAGGGTCATAATAGACTTGAAACATTAACTCTGTTTCTCTCCTCACAGGTGCTGCCAGACTTGCTGAGTTTCCTCCAGGACTTCCTGCTTTATTTCAGATTTTCAGGATCTGCATTGTTTTGATTTTGTTTTGATCACTGAAGCTGGTTATTTACCTCATAGCGGAATCTTGCTGTTTGCGATTTTGCTGTTATTACAACAATGATTACACTTCCACAGGTGTTTCTTTGGGTGTGAAGCACTTTAGAATTTTCTGAGTGGAAACGGTGCGTTATAAATACGACGCTGATTTCTCTTCGTCATTTAGTAGTCATTTGGTATTGCTGAAAATAAAAAAAAGACATATTATGTTGTAGCAACATGTTGTTTTCCCTTTTGTGTGGAATTTCTAGTGAATTATCCTGATCAGTACAAGAATGAAAGGCTTTGACAAAATGTGTTTTTTTTAAAGCAAGACTCAAATTTATTTCTTTAGTTGATAAGCTCATTTAAATCATCAATGTGTTTGGCTGCTGCAGGACATTACATTTGCAGTGGAAGGTCATTTTCTAATGGAAAGAATTAAGAAGGACTTTCATTTCTTTGTATCAAACTGTGCTTTTGTCTGTAGTACATTTCAATGCATAGAAGATACAATCAGTTTTTATAATGATGCAAATAGTAAATCTTTGCAATATGAGGTCCAATTAATACAGTGTTTAGCTGATAATGCATATTTAATATGTCATATATTCACCCTCTTCAACAATGAAATATACATTCACCACTTTATTCAGAACTCCCTCCATTCATTCCTTCATGTCCATATGTATCTATCACTTCACTATTTCTTATTGCCTATTCATGTCTTTAACTCTCTACTTGCATTTATACGTTCATTGCAATCTCTACTCCTGTGTTGTTCTAGCTCTCTTTCTCCTTAACCTTTCACTTATCTATCCATCCACCCAAATATTTACCTGTCTGTCTATTTGACTCTCTCTGTTCATATCCAAGTCTTTATCCAGCCCACACTTTCCATCTCTCCAACTCATGTTTTTTCATTGCTGTATCTGACACTATCTTCATATAGACCGGCTTCTTCCAAGTTCTGATACCAGTGGAAATGGTATTTCAGAGGTGTCACCTGGCAGATGGCTGAGCTTGTGGCATTAACAACTTCACGGATTCCTCCTGTCTTTTCTCTCCAGGGCCCAGTGGAAAGGAGAGGGCGGTATGTGAAGGCTGTGACAGGGTGATCGTAGACCGCTTTCTGTTGAGGGTGAATGACAGCTTTTGGCACGAGCAGTGTGTGCAATGTGCTGGGTGCAGGGAGCCCCTCACCACCACTTGCTACTACAGAGACAAGAAGCTTTACTGCAAACATGACTACGAGAAGTAAGTGAGGAACAAACATCTCATTAACTAATGTTAAGATGTACGATCCCACCTCCCCCTCCCCATTAAAGTTGGTTTCTGGTCCAATGATTCTCTGCACCCCATCTCCACATACTGTTCACCAGATCAAGAAGAACAGGCAGACCATCTGTTGCTTGGTCTCTGTCAGTGCCTCACTTGAACCACGGCTGACAGAAGCCTCAAAGGGAGTGACTTTGCCTCTATTGTCCCTCTCTCTGGGAGGGAAGTGGATGACACTTCAGCATGTACTGCATCCTACCTACCTCTCCCTGTGGTTCCACACTAAGTACTTCACACGGTCAATATCCCAGTCAATCCTGTAAAATATAATAGAAGTAATTACCGTGATGGATACTGTACAGCGTTAAACCTGACCATGTGAAGGAATTGATAACCTTGAGTATAGGTTTAAAAATTAAGAGAGTGGGAGTCTTAACAGGAGTCGTAACTTCTTCATGTTTGATGCTGTGTTATTTATGCAGTTTGAAAAATGTTATGGTTAACCTGATTCTGAAATATCCAATTTAAAAGAAATGTGTGGAGTCTGCAACTGTGAGTATGATGGTCAAAAACCAACATAGCTACACATTGGTGAATTAGAAAGTTGTTCTCAAATAATCGTATGTCTTGTTCATTGGCAGTACTGAGCACAGCTACAAAGCTGAAACAGTGCTAATGTTGGTAAACTTTATTTGCTAATGATATCTTGATCAGAATCATATGAATTGCAATTGACGCATAATTCACTCTTGGAATATGTGTACCTTTTAGATATTTGTTAGAACGATGCATTTAGTTGGTAATGACAGTAGAAACAACTATGCAGCATGTGAAATTTTAACACATGAACATGAATAATAAGGGGAATGTGAAACAATGCTATAATTCACTGGGGTTATACAAAATGTTGTGGAAACATATTCAATGAATGTGTCATGAAATGGCACAGTTAACACAGAGAACTCCTATGGAGTAGAGGTAATGTACCTACCTCTAAGCTAGAGGATCTGAGTTCAACTCTCATCTGTTCCAGAGGTGTGTTGCCACATCTCTGAACATGTTGATTTTTAAAAAAAAACTTGAGTAAGTTGTAGTGCAGTTGTAATGTCCATACCTCTGAGCCAGAAATCCCAGGTTCAAGTCCCACCAGTTCCAGTTTTTGTTTTAATGGCTACCCGCAAATTCCTCATATTAGGTCACAATAAAACAGTGGCTTTTTTTCCTCTTCCATCTGTACTACTTAAAAATACCACTTGGTGGATTCCCTGTTGTGATTTGTTACTTCTTTAAGAATATGATATTTGGAACCAATGGTGGTGGAAGGGTACTTTTCGGACTGGAGGCCTGTGGCTAGTGGTGTGCCACAAGGATCGGTGCTGGGTCCACTGCTTTTCATCATTTACATAAAAGAGTTGGATGCGATCATTGCAGGTATAGTTAGTCAGTTTGTAGATGACACCAAATTGGAGGTGTAGTGTTACCTCAGAGTACAACAGGATCCTGATCAGATGGGCCAATGGGCTGAGAAGTGGTAGATGTAGTTTAATTTAGATAAATGTGAGGTGCTGCATTTTGGAAAGGCAAATCAGAGCAGGACTTATACACTTAATGGTAAGGATCAACGAGGCGAAAGTGAGGGCAGCAGATGCTGGAGATTAGAGTCAAGAGAGTGTTGCTGGAAAAGCACAGCAGGTCAGGCAGCATCCAAGGGGCAGGATAATTGACATTTTGGGCAAATTCCTGATGAAGGGCTTTTGCCTGAAACATCAATTTTCCTGCTCCTCGGATGCTGCCTGACCTGTTGAGCTTTTCCAGCACAACACTCTTGACTTAATGGTAAGGTATTGGGGAGTGTCGCTGAATAAAGAGACCTCAGAGTGCAGGTCCATATTTCCTTGGAGGAGTTGCAGGTAGATATGATAGTGAAGAAGGCGTTTGGTATGCATTCCTTTATTGGGCATAGCATTGAGTATAGGAGTTGGGAGGGCATGTTGTGGCTGTACAGGACATTGGTTCGGCCACTTTTGGAATATTGTGTGGAATTCTGGTCTCCCTCCTATCAGAAGGATATTGCAAAACTTGAAAGGGTTCAAAAAAGCTATACAAGGATGTTGCTCAGGATTTGAGCGACAGGGAGAGGCTGAATAGGCTGCAGCTGTTTTCCCTACAGCGTCAGAGGCTGAGGGGTGATCTTAAAGAGGTTTATAAAATCATGTGGGCATTGATAGGGTAAATAGACAAGGTCTTTTCCTTGGGGTAGGGGAGAACATAACTAGAGGGCTTAGGTTTATGGTGAGAGGGGAAAAATTTAACAAGGACCTAAGGGACAACTTTGTCACGCAAAAGGTGATGTGTGTGTGGAATGAGCTGCCAGAAGAAATGATGGAGGCTGGTACAATTACAACATTTAAAAGACATCTGGATGGGTATATGAATAGGAAGGGTTTTGAGGGATAAGGGCCAAGTGCTGGCAAATGGGATGAGATGAGATTGGGATGTCTGGTCAGCGTGGTCGAGTTGGACCTCAGAGTCTGTTTCCATTCTGTGCATCTCTATGACTCAAAATTACCACTGTTTGAAATGTGAGAGTTTGTGTTGGAGTGAAACTGATCTGGGAGTTTGGGACATTATTGAATTGGTGACCTTTTTAACACCCCCACTTTCCTAAACCTTCATTTCCATTAACTTCGGTGGTGTTTCATTTTCATTTTACACTGATTGCTGGGGTTAATTTCATCCTCAAAAGTTTTACATGAAATGTAGATAACTGGTTCCAGTATTAAATTGGAAATGTTTACTGCACCCTTATGCCTAAGTAATGTATCACCTCACAGTTGAAATGTCATAGAATAGCGTGAGTTAATCCATTCCCACATAAAGGATGCTGCCCATTGCATCTGATTTATTTTCTTCAACCAATCTTTCTCTAATGGGGATCTCAGCTCAATAAGAAATCAAAATGCATTTGTAATTTTATAGAATTTACTGCATTAAAGTGACCGTTCAGTTCTATTTCTTTATGCTGGTCTCCCAGATGCTTTATCCAATCTCCATGAGCATGTCCTTTCTCTCTCAACCACTTCTCTATGCACACATCTAAAGAACCATCATCATTTCTCTCTCTGAGAGAGAGAGAGAGAGACAAGATTATGTCTAGGTTGAGGATAACCACCTCTGAAACATGAAGAGATAGGCTTTCATGAAATACCACAGTCAGGATGGGGATCGAGCCTGTGACACTAGTTATACCCAGCACCACAGCCTAACCAATTGAGCTAACCAACCCCTTGTACTTGTCTAGGTACATTAGTTTCATCAATGAATTCTTGGACCTGTTGCCTGAAATTAAAGAGCATTTCAATTAGGTTCTTATTGTGCATGGTTTTGGAAAGTAAGTTAGTCTAAAAAACAATAGGAATTGGAGGATCCAAGGGCTGCAGTTAAAAATATTAATTGCTTGATTTACTTTGCACAGGCTAGAATTACTCCATACACCTCAGATTGGGAATGTGATACAAAAAGAGCATTAGCAAGTCTTCACTGGTGTGGTGATGGGATACTGACCTAGGGAGCAGAAGACGATCAGACTGAAGCATAATCACTCTGGTGAAAACTTGACAAAAGACAGCGTTGAACATGAAAAGCTGCTTTACAACAAGGTGGAATATGCAAACCAATCTGCAAGAGTTTATATACAACTCAATGTAAATTTCAGTAACAATGGGATCAGTTATTGCTGGTTATGGTGTGTGCAATAGTAAACACTTGAAGTTGTTATGATCACAGACCAGATTACTGAATTTGATTTACAGTCTGACTAGCAACTAGTAATGTTCCTTTTTAATTAAGCAAAGTGTGAGATTCAGGTGCTTACTAAGACAATAAAGCCTCAAAGCTTCTTGGTTTTCAACTGATGACAATTAACTTCACTATGCAAATAGAATCTACAATATGTATATAACTTATATCTTAACACCCAGAATTAACATGACGTAAATATTGGTAATAGTTGAATCCTCTACAGAGCAGATCGAATGGCAGATGTGGTCAAGTGAGGTCTCATGGATTTCTCAGCAACTCTCAGGCAGTGGTGACGCAATGCATGGTCACGACTCATCAAACGTTTATCGGGATTCCAGTTCTTATCTTTCACAAGCCTAGCTTTGGAGCTCCCTCAAATGTCACTCTGCCAAGGACTGTCTCAATGACTCCTCAAGTGCTGGGTAGTTCACTCTCCCAATCGGGTCTGCACTCCCTGTATCCTGGAAGTTACATTTCAGCACCTATTCAATGGCACAATTTCAGCTTGTCTGCAGACAGGTATCTTCACCAAGTTAGTACTGCCTGTTCATTTCTTTAATCTTTCTCAGTTGCATCAAGAAAATCTTAGAATTGGTGAATTGGATGATTTTCCTTCACCCAATTCTTTGCATAACTGAATTACTAATGGAACAACTTTCTCCCAAGGCCTTAGACCCCCCAAGGCTTTTCTGAACCACGTTTCCATGTTGGTTGGACCTATTGGCTCCCAGCTCTTCTCCTGAGTCTTAATTGCTTGGCCTGCTCCAACAGCACCATTTTTTGGGATGCAGCCCGCTCTCCCTGCTCCTGAATAACACCCAGGGTAGCAGCCTCGCACTCTGACTGCTTCCATCTAATTGATTGTTCAAGGATTGCTGAACAATCTCAAGTCACCTACTGAGACCCTCACAATAAGCCCTGTTCTCTATTGCTAGGTAGAATTGGATGTAGTAATTAGGAATGGAACTCAAATGTAACTAATATTGGTTCGTCAAGTTTCTAAAATGCATTGACAGATTGTTGGCTTACACAATACAAATGTATAGGATCAAAATAGGATATCATCATACGGTAAAGTAAAGGAAGAATTTAAAGGCCACATGAAAAGGCTGGATTTGAATATGAAGAAATGAATTTTGTGGCAGAACCCGCAGGAATAGGATGAGCTCAAAGACCTCCTTTAATACAGTAAGTTTTGTAATTCTAGGTAAGACATTTTCTTGCCTGCAGGATATTTTCAAAACATACCTTTACTTTTTAAATCAAAGTTGGAGCAATAGAATTGGAACAGAACACAGTGAGCATTTCAAAGAATACTGCGTGTCAATCACATACTCCTCTGTTTATCTCTTGCTGTACACTTCTGTACATTTATACTTCGGTAGACCATTGTCTGAGGTTAACATACATGTGTTGCACTATATTAAGATCCTTAGGCGTTTGTGTGGCAGAATAAACACGATTGATTTTTGTTTGAAAGCAGCTACCCCATTTTTATCCCTTGGAGTTTTCAAAAGTATGTTGCTGATTCTCAGGTGGTGTGTGCATTGTGTGGGGTTCAATTAATACCCAAATGTAGAAGGTTTTGCATTTATCAGGAGAGAAAGGTATCAGTTCTTCTTGATAGAGCTGTACTGGGAGGCAGCCAGGGGTGACTTTGTGAAACCAAGAATATAATGATTCCTAGATTCTTAGATGGAACTGGCATGAGCTCCTTCCAATGTACCCCTGACAGCTTACACCCATTCGCTGGCATTTCTGCCAAAGTTATCAGGAAGACCGTTACCCCATCATGCGTTCTGACAAAAACATTAGCTATAAATTTGCCTTTAACCTTTAAACCATTTCTGCAACAGTTTGGTGGTGTTACCTATTCCAGAGTTGCATTCTCAGTGCCTAGTATTTCTGCTTGGTTTCCACCCAGTTAGCAGCATATTCTGAACTTGAATCAAATAATGTTAAAGATTGCAGAATTTAGTCTGTTGCGCAACATAGCATGTTGTGGCCATAAGCATGTTAGGTCTACCATCTGCAAAACTGATATTTCTAAAGCAGTTACAATTATACAGCATTAAAACAGACCCTTTTGTCCAACTCCTCCATGCCGAGCAGATATCTTAGATTAATCTGCTCCCATTTGCAAACATTCGGCCCATATCCCTCTAAATCTTTCCTATTCATGTACCCACCCTAATACCTTTTAAATGTTGTAATTATACCCATCTTCATCACTTCCTCTGGCAGCTCATTCCATACACGTACTACCCTCTGCATGAAAAAGTTGCCCATTAGGTCCCTTCTAGATCCTTCCCCTCTCACCTTAAACCTATGCCATATAACTTTGGACTCCCCCCTACCCTGGGGAAAAGACCTTGGGCTATTCACCCTGCTTATGCCCCTTAAGATCACTCTATAAGATCACCCTTCTGCCTGCAATGCTACATGGAAAATAGCTCCAGCCTTTCCCTGTAGTTCAACCCCCTCCCCAACCTGGCAACATCCTTGTAAATCTCTTCTGAACTCTTTGAAGTTTTACAACATCTTCCCTACAGCAGGTCTATTCACAAAACCAGACAGTCTTCCAAATTGAAATGGTGTAATTTGCCCTCCCCTATACACCTGTGGGTGGGGTATTCACCCAGATACTTCAGAGCACAAACCCCTTAGTCATATCACTTCAAATTTAATTCCCCAAACTTGCAGTGACCAGAGGTCAGTGGAAGCCTGGTCTTGTTTCGGTTTCTCTTGTTCTTGTTGCAATAGCTTTAAATTATCTAAAATTAAGTTCAAATGAGTTTGAATTCAGTCAATTATGGCAGCACAGGACACACCTTCATGGCTTCAATTGACTGCTGTTCACAGGTCTTCTATACCTAGGGCAGACTGAGGCAGTCAATTGAATCCAATTATAAAAGCCAGACCAAGTGCTTTAAATCCATCAACTGAAGATTGGCTCATTTCTTTGCAACCCCACTCTTCCATGTAATGCTGCAGGAAAACCTGTTCCAGTTACAAGTTGAGTACAATTGATGACACTTCTTAATTGCACTGGAGCATGGCAAATGACACATTGAGGATTACGTTAATGAGTTTGCACAGCAACCCTGAAGTCGCTCAGCCAAATAGGCCTGGCATATTTCAGGTTTGGTTTATTGGTTGTACCCCGAGCTGAAAGTGCACGACGGTTTAATAGAAGCGTGCAATGAGCTGAAAAATGTGGCAGATTTTGCAGTTTTCATTTGCTTTTGGACGAATAACATGTAATGAGGAGATAAGAAATACCAGCAATAATTTCCTGATCTGTGCAGGGGAGAAGATGTGCATCAATGTGGTAGTTTGGATACCAGGCTAGAGGTTTTAAAACCTTGCTAATAGTTGGGGGAGGGAAGGTGAAGGAGGGAGCAGCCCCTTGTCCTGAGGTGCTGGGAAAAGTGTGTGTCAGTGTTGGTGACATTGCAATGAGGGTTAGTACTAACACAGTAAGAAAGAAGAGCACATGATGAGGCTGAACGAAAGACCATCTTACTGAATAGATCCAAACTTCATTACCGTCAGCATGAGTAAAGTTGGAAATGGAGTCAAAAAGAGGAAGAGGACTTGCCTTGCACTCACACCATGCCTTAAATTTCTTTACAGCTAATTCTGAAGGCTAGCATCTACTGTAATGTAGAAAATGCCACATCCGATTTGCATACAGCAAGATCCCGTTGGCAACAATGTGATGATAACGATCCATTTGAGGTGAAGGTTGAGGGATAATATTAACACCCAGACGTCTGTATGTGCTCTTACAACCACCCGGGAAAGCATTGGTGTACTGTCCCAACTAAAAGGTGGCCCTCTGGAAATGTAGCAATACCTCAAGTGCTGCATATTTGGAATCTAGGAAGAAATGTGATCAAGCAGGTCCAATTGTTTTAAAACAGTGAGAGAGAGAGAGAGAGAGAGAGGGGCTGAAGGCCAGAGAACAATCTCGTGAAATGCCAGAATGCTCTGGTCAGGTAGCAGCGTAAAATTGGAGACAATGTGTAAAATACAACAAATCACTGTAAATTTTACTTCAGCCAGTCACCACTTCCTAATGACAAATCTTTAAAACAAAATCTCAAAAAGCACATTGTACTGTATATCCTAATTTTTAAATAAAAAGTATTGTTCATTCTCTTTTTTTGATGGTCTTTGGATGTTAGAATTATTTTGGTAGCTCTGTTTGTTTTAATGGAAATGCATTGAAAGAAAAAAACAAAACTTTTATCCATGTAACACTTTTCTAAATCTTGGAGCTGTCCTCAAGCACCTTAGAGTCAAGGGAGTCGTTGCTAACTCTCAATGGGCAGTATTAAGGCTGGGTTACTAAGCCATACTTATAGGCCATTGAGTACGGTTAACGTGAAGAGCTCAGATTCCTGCCACGTGTCGGCTGTGAAGACCTTTTTCAGCTGTTTACAACCTGTGCGGAGAATGAGTTGGAAAAGTTGCTTGCAGACGTCCAGCAGCTCCTGTCTGTTGGTTGTTAACGATGGTATCAGCTTGAGTGTGAGAATTTATAGACCCTCTCTCAAGAGCAATAAACTCCGCGTTAATGCTGCAATTAAGCAACCAGTTGAAGCAAGCCTGGAGAAGCCAGTCCGCAAGGTAGAGGTTTTGCAATCAGAACGTGAGCTCCTCTGAAAGTGAGGTGATTTAAAACCGAATTATGGCTGGTTTTCTTTTTTGTTATTTAATGCTGCATTATTAAAAATCTTCGCTCAAACTTTGGCCCTGCTGAAGTATAAACCAAATATGGATGGGGAACAATCATTGTAAATGAAGGAAGGTATAAAGCCACATACAGCAAACTTAAAAAAAAAGCACAAGTGGAATTTTGCAAAGGTTTAAGAGGTAGATGGAATGGTTTGTTTTTCAATCAAATGGGAAAGCAAATAAAAAATGTGCAAGCAGCTGTTCTCTGTATGTTATTGGCAGAGAGGCATTAAATATTTATTGTAATTTCACCTTCACGGAAGGGAAGGACCTGGTGCTGGATGTAGTAATAAGTTTGAGATACACCACAAATCTAAATGGAAGCCACATTTCTTTGATCAAGAAAACAGAAGAGACCCACCGATTCTCCGAGGAGTGTCAATCACGAAGATTGCTACACTGCTCCCTTTTGTTCTAAACCAAGTGGGAAAGCTCTGCATTTCTGACAGGAGATTCCAGTCAGAGCTCCTTCAGGCATGCAGAGCCATACTTCCATTCTGATGGGGTCCCGTGCAGAATCACTGGGAATAGGCAAAGCACGGTCCTTTCGCTGTTGCATTCTGAAAAACTAAGGTCCACACTCACAACCACTACCCAACTGTAACAGCGTTAGGGTGTTGGGAGGGTGGGGCGCCTGGTGGAGTACAGGGGCAGCTTCAAATCAGACAGCCGGGTGTCCAGAGCACTGGGCAGGGGTTTGGGTCATAGGTGAAGCTTCAGTCCACATTCGGGGTGGGGAAAGAGACGGGGTTCAGGGGAACATCGTGTCACGTGCCGAGGTGGTCAGGAGAAGGGAAGGCTAGGGTTTGATGACAGAGAGGGGTCCATTAGTGGGAATGTGTCAGTGGGTATTGGGTCATGCTACAGGGGAGGTGTAATTGGGAATCAGTTCAATCGTTACTCAGGAGTCGAACTAGATATTCGATTGTTCTGCCTTTCCTCAGTAACCATTTACTTAACTTCAATGGAATCCTTCAAATTCTCCCATTTGAAGGAATGCTTTTGGACTGTTGGGGAATTGCCCTGCGGAATCTCCCGTTTCCTGAGCTTTTCCCTCAAAGTCTGCTTTGTCGGGAATTCCACGTGGTCCCCTTGCACAACATCCATCTGCACTGGGCAAATTATTATTTGGCCGTGGGAAAATTCAGACCACTGCCAACGTTGATGTTTAGGAGAATTTGGGTGCACACAAAGTTGACGCACAGGTTAAGCCAGCATTCAGGGAGAAAAAATGATAAACTGGTCTGTATTGGAGGTATTTTTAAATGAGCCTGTTCAGAAATGTCATGACACAAGCCTGCGGAAGGATCTTCTGAGTCAGAGCTAGAAACACTACCACTGTGCCACACACCCTGTATGTTCTGTATTATATACTTGCATTGGAGGTGGGGTAAGGAAGACTAACTAGATTGGTCACTGGGTGAGTGAGGGGATTGTCCTGTGATGAGTGTTTTGAGCTTGTACTTGCTCTGAAGTTTTAAGGAATGAGATGTGATCTTATTGAGACCTCTAAATGAACCTGATGAGGTCAATACTGAGTGATTGTTTCCCCTGGTTGGGGAATCTCAGATATAGTCTCAGTCATACAGAACTGAGATGAGGAAAATTTACTTCACTCAAGGGGATGTAAATGTTTGGAAATCTCTTCTACAGAGGATAATGGGTGTCTTCAAGGCTGAGGAAGCTGATTTTTGGTCTCAGACAATCAAGGAATTTGGTCGCTTCATAAAGGACTCAGGGTCTGAAAGGGAAGCTGAAAATGCTGAGGTGTGCCTTAAGCCCACCCACTTTGATGTCATCTCTGGTAAGAGAACAGCTTTGGGTTATAAAGAAGCAAGTTCTACCAGCTGGTTCCTCCTCATAGACCCTGTAACAATGTCTATCGCATGAGTGCAACTTGTGCCTAGCTGCTTTCCCAGGATAAACTACATCTTATTTAAAGTGAGAGTCTCTTTTCATTAGGCTACCAAGTAGTGTTCTTCTGCCATACCAGACAAAGCAGTCCCAGTAGATTCTTAGCAGTGGTACAGAGAGCTTGTACACTTGACACAAGAAGTGACACAGACTGCTCACAGAATAAGACCATAAGACATAGAAATGGAAGTAAGGCTATTTGGCCCATCAAGTCCACTCTGCCATTCAATCATGGCTGTTGGGCATTTCAACGCCACTTACCTGCACTCTCCCTGTATCCCTTAATTCCTTGCGAGATTAAGAACTTATCAATCTCTGCCGTGAAGATATTTAATGTCCCATCCTCCACTGCGCTCCGTGGCAGTGAATTCCACAGGCCCACCACTCTCTTGCTGAAGAAATGTCTCCTCATTTCCGTTTTAAATTGACCTCCTTTAATTCTAAGGCTGTGCCCACGGGCCCTAGTCTTCTTGCCTGACAGAAACAATTTCCCAGCGTCTACCCTTTATAAGCCATGCAAGTTTGTCTTGTAAGTTTCTATTAGATCTCCCCTCAACCTTCTGAACTCTAACGAATACAATTCCAGGATCCTCAGCCATTCATCGTACGTTAGGCCTCCCAGTCCAGGGATCATCCATGTGAATCTCCGTTGGACACATTCCAGTGCCAAAATGTCTTTCCTGAGGTATGGGGCCCAAAACTGGACACAGTATTCTAAATGGGGCCTAACCAGAGCTTTATAAATTCTTAGTAGCGCCTCACTGCTTTTACATTCCGACCCTCTTGAAATAAATGACAACATTACATTTGCTTTCTTAACCACAGACTCAACCTGCAAGTCAACCTTTAGAGAATACAATACTAGCACTCCCAGATCCCTTTGTACTTTGGCTTTATGAATTTTCTCACCATTTATACAATAGTCCTTGCCTGTGTTCTTTTTTGATGAGGACTTTGCAGGAAAATTATGTGTAAGTCCAAGGTGAGTCATGATGATGATGAATGGTGGAACAGGTTTGATGGGCTGAATGGTTCCTCCTTGTGTTCTCTGGGAGATGGAAAAACCTCTTGCCAGGTTACGTATGAGGGAAGGCGGACAGCTGTGAGTGTTTGCAAACACTTGTGTAGAGAGGAGGGTGAGATAACAAACTGGGAGGGTGAACTGTGAGGGCACTGGGACCAGAGCGAGATAGACTGTGTGCATGTTGGTGGTTCAGGTGTCTGGAGAGAAAGCAATGAACACAGCTGCAAGGCGTGTTATTTTGTGGAGCACTCTGCAGGAGAATGCTGGGCACTGGAAAATGTTATGTGCCATTTGCCCACCTCAGGCTCTCAACTCTCTTGGTGCACTGTCTCCAGATTGTTAGAATGCTTTTTTCAACACCATTAAATCCCATAAAATCCTAATCCCACCTCTCTCACTAATTCTGAAAGGGAATCACTTTGAAACTTTAACCAGACTTTTATCTCTGTATATGCTGACATGTGTTGAGTTTCTCCAGGACTTTGTGTTTTTATTTTCAGATCTCTAATATTTTGCTTTTATTTTGATGGAATCACAGACCTGGTGCTGACATGTTCGGCCACCTCCATCCCTGGCTGCTTGGATTGAGAGATTGTGTCCCCTGGTCTAGATTCCCCAATCAGGGAAACGCCTTACCCACATCTATCCAGTATGTGCCTTTTAGTATCTTGTAGGTTTCAATGCAATAACCTTCTATTTGTTTAAACTCTAGTGAGTACTGGCTCGGTTTGTCTAAACAAATCTTCTCAAAACTCGCTAAACTCTCATCATAGGACAGTCCTCCACCCTGGGAACAAGTCTGATTTGTTGCACTTCCTCATTGACAATAATACCTTTCCTGAGATAAGGAGGCCAAAACTGCACACAATATGGTCTAACTAATCTTCTATAGAATTGAAGCAAGACTTCACTACTCCTGTATTCAAATCCTCTTGTGATGAAGGTTAACATTCCATCAGCCTTCCTATTAACTTAATTGACCTGAATGTTAACCTTCAGTGACTTATTGACAAGAACATCCAAGTCCCTTTGCACATTTGCCCTTCTCAATCTCTTCCCTTTGAGAAATACTCTGCATCTCTTTCTCCCACCAAAGTAGAAAACCTCACCTTTTTCAATATATTCCATTTGCCTGTTCTTGCTCAATCGCTAAGTCTGTCCAAATCCTCCTGAAGTGACTTTACATCTCCCTCACAACACACTTAGCTTCGTATCATCTGCAAATTTGGAAATGATACATTTGATCGCACCTCCAAATCATTGATATTAAACTGTAAATGCAGGGGCCCAAGCATCTTGAGGTACCCCACTAGTCACAGCCTGTCAACGTCAGAATGATCCAGTTATTCCTACTTCCTATTTTGTCTGTTAGCCAATCATTAATCCATGCCAGGCCAGTACCTCCTGTCGCACCCGCTTTAATCTTGCTAACTAACCTTCAACTTCAGTTAATTATGTTTGTTATTGAAAAGTGGTGCATGATTATGCTGAGGTGATGACAAAAGTAAATTTTGCCAAGTGAGACTCCCAGGCATAGAAAAAAAGAACTTGCATTTGTACAGCATCAGTAACAGCCTCAGGATGTCCCAAAGTCTTTTACAGCCAACCACCCGTACTTTTGAAGTGTTGTCACTATTGTGCGATAAGAGTAATTGGTTGTGACTTCCTGTTGGTGTACAGATCCACGGCCTCACAGAGGATTTCGTAGATGGTTTGTGACTGTTATCCATCCACAATTTCCTGATCTACGTCTTATTCCCAAGGACAAAATGCACGAGCCTCCCAACTGAAAGAGAGGGAGCGAATGGCTACAGGTGGACTACTCCTGGGCCTCTCATGTACCCTTTCAAGGCTAATAAAAAGAAGGGGTTTAGATGTGAGGTTGTGGATCAGGGCGGATAACACAAATAGTGGGAAGGAGTCAGCAAGGAAACTATACATTCATGACCCACAATAAAAGAGGGAGCAAACTAGAAGAACATCGGTAATTTCATCTCAATCAGACACTAAGTCTATGTGAGACTAGGATCTTATTTTTATTCTTTCATTGGATGTAGGCATAATTGGCAGGGCCAGTATTTGTTGCTCACATCCTTAATTGCCCTTGACCTGAATGGCTTGCTAGGTCATTTCAGAGGGCAGTTAAAGGTCATTGCTGTTGGTCTGGAGTCCCTTGTAGGCCGGACCAGGTAAGGGTGGCAGATTTTCTTCCCTAAAGGACTTTACTGAAGCAGATGGGTTTTTGTAGTTTAATGGTCGCTGTCAATAATCCCAGCTTTATTTATTGACTTTAAATTCCACACAGTGCCACAGAGAGATTCAAACCCATGCCCCCGAACATTTGCCTGAGCCTCTTGATTTCTGAGCTTGCCACTTTCCAGGTTTATTGAAAAAATATCTTAACGCAAAGCTTACGATTCCTCCAAATGGTCTATTAATGAATTCAAGAAAAGACACTATTGTATCAGTCCTACACACAGAACTTGTTTGTAAGAACAACCCAACCTTCATCCCTCCCTCCCTTCCTCAGGTCTATGAAACAGGTGACAGAGGAGACCAGCTATGACCAGACAATGCACTCGGTACATAAGAGCTACAACTCTGCTGAGCAGCGGCATTAAAAAGTAACAAGCAACAGCGTCATTTGAGCCGGGCAGGTTTGTTTAAGCAGGGTCTGTATTGTCTTTCTGAAGTCTGTGGCATACAGCTGAGCTTCAGTGAGCATGTTCAGCCTCAAGTTTCACTCTCCACAATGCACCTATTGTCCAATTTCTCCAAAGAAATACCCCAGCACAATTCCACTTGAGAATCTGTAAACAAGCCAATATTGTTCTGATCAAACCTAATTCACAATTTCTTTGGGGAAACAATGTTGTTTCTTGTTGGGGTGGGAGGGAGGAGGGGGTGGTGTGTTGCAGGAAAGGTATGTGTTGGTAAGCATGCTTTGAAAATATATTTGCCTTTTTCTTACACAACACCTACTCTGCGCTGAAGCAAGTCAAGGGAGGTGAGGTTTTGAAGAATTTATTTGAAACATACCCAACTACTCTGGGACCTTTGGCATGAATTCAGGCTCAACGTTGGACCCAGAGGGAATGAATAACTTTAAGCACATAGCAGTTTTACCTGCCCATCTTAGGTTTCACAAAAGATATATTTAACACATGCTTCTCAAGAGCTAAAAGTGCCTGACAAAGAAACGTACAATCCAATATACGTTTTCTGGAAATTCTGAGGGTACCCTTGTGAACCCCTGGGAACTCCTTTCTCTTTGGTGCAGACTATTAGCAGCTACACTGCAGCTGATTTATAAAACTACAAACTGAAGAAGCGATGCCTCTTCAAATAAGAAGCATGGAGGTGCAGGTTAGAGCTGTAAACCTTCTCAGCTTGGCTTGGATTCTGCCAGACCCGAAGATTAATCTTCGGTACGCTGCTGTGAACAAGCCTGGAGAAAACGAATTAGAGATCTTAAAAAATAAATTGTGTTCTTTTTATCTTGTTTCAAGTCAGCTCACTTCCACTTTCTCAAGGGCAATTAGGGATGAACAACCAATACCAGCCTTGCCAACAGTGACCATAAGCCAATGAATGAAAAAGCCTTCTGTTTGTTAGAGAAAAATATCGATGAGGGGCGGCAGGAGGGAGAGGTTATTTGACTGGAAGTCAAGAATCAATTACTTGATTAATCATGATTTGGAGATGCCGGTGTTGGACAATGTTAAAAATCACACAACACCAGGTTATAATCCAACAGGTTTATTTGGAAGCACTAGCTTTCCCATCATTACTTTTGCTAATTCACACTCGAATTATGTGAACGTCTGTATTCGCCATAAGCAAACGAAAAACTCTCTCCCACACCATTAGTAAATACTGTGGATACTTCTGATATAAAAAGAAACAAAATTGGAGGATAACTTTAATCACACCCAGTCCCAGGTGGGAAACTGTGAGGATTGAACACAATGTTGCCCTGCATCTTGCCCACTGTCACTCATGGGACGCAGAACAAGAAATAAGGTAAAGATCACACAACAAACTGGACTCCTTTGGCTATAAACTCTGTGAGCATAACCTTAACCTCCACAGCCACCTGATGAAGGAGCAGTGTTCCGAAAGCTAGTGCTTCCAAATAAACCATGTTGGACTATAACCTGGTGTTGAGTGATTTTTAACTTACCTGGATAATGATGGGATTTTGTAGATGTTGGGACAGTGTGGAAATATGGCAATTAAGAACGAATGTGCGGGGCGTCCAACAATGTGAGTATGAGGGTGAGCAGATCAGAGACCTTCAAGGACACAACCACTAGGAGCCGGCACCCCTACAGAATGTGCAATGTTAATTACGTTCATTCAGTGGTTACTCCATGTTTCAGTTTAAAAGCACCCGCAATGTCACACTCGCCTCCCAAAAGAAATGTGCGGTTTATTTTTACTTGCCGCATGTTGAGACCCAGGGCGTCTGGTAAAGCAAAGGCCCTGTCACGTACTATACTGGGGAAAGTAAAGGATAATGCTGTCTTGGTCTACTTGGACTTGACCTGGGTTGAAAAACAAAAGGTCTCATTCTTCCTGCCAAGCTGTCAACAGAATGCAAATGGATTCAAATGGGAACTGTATGGAGACAGGAGGGAGTAAGGGACATCGTGGAATATGTGACGGTGGTCTGTTTTTCAAGAAAATGTCAAAGGCTGGTTTCTTCTGATCCAAACAATAAACGTGTGTTTCCTGGGTCTTGAAGCAACGAACATTGATCACAGTGGGAGGCACAGGAAATAATAAATGGACTGAACTTGTGTTTATTGGTGACTTGATTTAAGTTATCTATACTTACATAGAACATAGAACAGTACAGGTCCTTGAGCCCTTGATGTTGTGCTGACTTACTCTAAGATCAAATTAACCTACATATTAACCTACATTTTACTGTCATCCAAGAGTCACTTAAACGTTCCTAATGTATCTGACTCTAATACCACCGCTGGCAGTGCATTCCATGCACCTACCACTCTCTGTGTCAAGAACCAACCTCTGCTATCTCCCCTAAATCTTCCTTCAATCACCTTAAAATTATGCCCCCTTGTGATAGCCATTTCAGCCCTGGGGAAAAGTCTCTGAATATTCACTCCATCTATGCCTCTCATCATCTTGTACACCTCTATCAAGTCACCAATGAGAAAAGCCTCAGCTCCCTCAACCTTTCTTCATAAGACATGCCCTCCAGTCCAGGCAGCATCCTGGTAAATCTCCTTGGTTTAATGGTCATTCTCTCATTTTGCCTCACCTCAAGCTAAAGTGTTGACAGGGGCAGAGCTCACAGATCTGGGTGAAGTGAAGGGAAGGGATGGGTAGGTGATGGGGGCGAATAACCAGCCTTTACTGCAATCCTTCATGTGTGAACTGAGACAGGAGCAACATCCTGCATTTATAAAGAGCCTTTAGTGCTGGAATGCCCTAGTGGTGGCAGGGGAGGGTTTGTTGTGCAATATCAAATGGAAATTTCATACCGAGCTACATAAGGAAATCTTGAGGAAGATGGATGAAAGAGTGGATTTTACAGTGCAATTTTTAAAGATGAGAGGGTAAGAGAGGACGGGGGCGGGGGGGTGATTTAGAGAAAGGATGACTCACAGCTGATGGCTAACATTAGAAGAATTAGCAAAATTGCAGTTACACAATTTGGCAGAATCAAAGGATTGCTTGAATTTTGGAGGATTTAAAACACTGGAAACATTTTGACCGGGAAAAGCAGGGTGGAGACATAGAGGAAATGGGTGAAATAAAATTGAGCCTGTTTTTTTTGCCTTAGCTGGTGTCCATGCATCTGTAGCCCCAGGCAGAGTTCACAAGCAGCTGTCAGCAGTTGGAGCCTGAACTGACCATTCTCCTTACTTGCGTGTGGAAAGTGAGGCCAGGCGAGTGCCTCAAATGTTGTCCACTTTGAGATTATACAGCTCCAACAGGAAAAGCAATTAAACCAGGCATCTTCTCCGGTCAATGGGTTAACATTATACTTGTGTGGCATTTACCCAATGAGACATTGGTGGAATTCATTCCATGTGTAATGATCATTGGCTGTAAATACAGACAACTTAAGTCCCCTGGTTCCCGGCTGTCAACTTACCAGGGTAGTGTGCTAGAAATCAAGACCCACTATTCCTGTAGTTGTCAAAACCTCGATTAAAACACTTAAATATCCCAATACAACCTGACTGTCTAATTCAGATTAAGAGTACATGCACACTCGGTATTCTTTTCATCAAAAAGAAAATAATTATATTTTGCAATCAGACTGTTTCTAACCAATGGCAAAAAAATCGACAAGGTGATTTGCTAATCTATAACCGTTTGACTTAAACTTTACCCCTTTGAAAAATTCCCGTTCCCACATACAGGCAAACACAGAGACAGATAAGATATTTATATTGTTGGTGGACAGTGAAAATTGGGAAGCACAGTTCAATGGCACCAGTTCAGACCACATATGTTGATGAGTTATTTTCTTTTGATTCCTTCCAACTCTTTGCTGAAAACATGAGATTGTGGGTACACCGAGTCTCAGGCTTTTATCTGCATGTCCGAGACTTTGCATTTTCAGTGTCACTGAAGTTTTTTTTTCCCTCTGTCCTTTCAATAGGATTTGCAGTGAGAGGAAAGGTGAGGGAGAATAGCTGGCAGCCAGGAATTTTCTTTTATTTATTTTATACACAGGAGGAAGAAAAGAGAAATGGGTGCTTCCCCTTAGCAGGTTGAAAGTTTCTGCTGTATTGTCTGCACACAAGGCTATAGTCACCTGCCCATGAATAAATCAGGGGGTTGTTATTATTAGCAAGTTTTGAGAAGATTTGTAGCTTAGGCTGAGGTTCTGGATATGTTTCCTCACTGAGCTGGAAGGTTCATTTACAGATGTTTCATCACCATACCAGGTAACATCATCAGTGAGCCTCCAGTGAAGCCGCTTTTTATTTATGTTTTTAGGTTTCCTTGGGCTGGTGATGTCATTTCCTGTGGTTATGTCATTTTCCCCTGAGAAAAAGAACAGGAAATGAATCACCACAGGAAATGACATCACCAGCCCAAGGAAACCTAAAAACATAAATAGAAAGCGGGCCATACTACTAGTGCTTCACTGGAGGCTCACTGATGATGTTACCTGGTATGGTGATGAAACATCTGAAAACGAAACTTCCAGCTCAGCGAACAAACTTACATCCAGGTTGTTACTATGCTGAACTGTCCTGATCCCACAATTAGTATCGATTTGTCTGGAATTTACCCTCTCTGCTGAGATAAGGCAACATAGGGTATATAGCTCAGTTTTTAAAACTGCAAGCATCTTCTTACACAGAGTCCTTTGTTTAAAGCAATATCTGTTTCCCATTTTTACTCCAAAGTTCAAAAGCAATTAAGTGTTTTTTATAGGGACAACAAGAACTTGTCTGTAATATTTAAAATCCATTGTGGCACATCACAAGAGTGTAACTGAGTAAAATACTAACTGAGGCATATAAGGAAACAACAGGTCAGATGGTTTTTGAGGAATCTGTAAACTGAAGAAAGCCAATTAGAAAGAGTAGGCGTGTAGGGAGGGGGTTTCAGGCCTATAGGCCTATACAGTTTAAATGTCACAACTACTTATGGTGGGGTGATTAAAATTGGTAATGTTCAAGAAAGTGGAATTAGAAGAAGATAGATATCCTGTAAAATGACAGGATATTATAGAGAAGATCCAGAGGGGTTTGAAAACAATGATCAGAATGTTAACATCGAGAAGCTGCGTACCTGGGATCCAGTGAAGGTCACTGAACACAGGGGTGATAAATGGGCAGGATTTGACTTTGATTAGCGTTTAGGCTAATCTCAAGTCTATGAAGGATAGAATATAGGAGTTGGGTTGCAAGTGTGTTGCAATAGTCAAGTCTGCCATGAATGAGGGTTTCAGGCGTGGGTGAGACAAGGCAAAGCTGAAATTGTGGAAAGAGGCAGTATTAATGAGGGCTCAGAGGTGTGGTTTAAATTTCATCTTGGCATCAGATATAACACTGAGGTTGGGTAGAGACTGACCAAGTCTCAGAGAAAGCATAGTTGGTGAAGCTCTTGACTAATGCCTGACTTAGGCGCTTCTCTTTGGAACACTGTAATTCACTGAACGGTGAGGCGATAGGTCCCAGCTCCACGCACAATTTCTTTGATATGTGGTCACACCACAACAGACAGTTTACCTGTGAGAGTGAGAGATGTACCCACTGGAAGGTGCAGCCATTGGGTTATCTATATCCTATCCAATCTTATTCAGGAATCTGACTTAACCCTGCTTTCTACTCACATGCTTTTGTCACTCTTGTCAACTAAGAAGAAATGGCAAAGGAATAACAAAGTATACCAGGATCACAGCTCAGCTAGCGTACCTTTGCTGGGCAAGTTGTGAATAGACAGTGCTGGAGGTACAGGGGATAGTGTCCGTGGAGGGTGACAAATGAAGGGTTCGAGCTGTGCTCTGAATGGCTGTGCCTTAACTGTAAATGTTAATCAGGTAAAAACAATGACTGCAGATGCTGGAAACCAGATTCTGGATCAGTGGTGCTGGAAGAGCACAGCAATTCAGGCAGCATCCGAGGACAGGCAAAATCGATGTTTCGGGCAAAAGCCCTTCATCAGGAATGAACGTCGATTTTGCCTGTCCTCGGATGCTGCCTGAATTGCTGTGCTCTTCCAGCACCACTGATCCAGAACCTGTAAATGTTAATCAGCCTCACAGTCAGGCCTCTCAGGATGAAAGCATTTCATTTAAGTACATGATCCTGCCGTTCATTTACTCCGAAGCACCAAAGTATTCTTTCTTTCAATGCTGTTTGTTTAGTACAGGAATAGCATTCTTTTTAAGGAACAGGTGAACAGGGTTAAAAGGCCACTCTGTAAACTCTGAGCCAATAAAGATATGAATGTTAAGGTTGTTAACTTGCTTATAGAAGCTCCGCAGATGCATTGTCGCTTTGTGAGGTTTTCTGAACCACTCAGAGGACCATTAACCTGTGGCATTTCTGTCATAATTCTGACAAACACTGCACAGGTGCATGCAGCACAAAGAGACGTTTGTGTAGGGTAATGGTGCGCGCTTGTATATTGTATCCACCTCCCCCCAGCACCATCACTGTGCCTCTTGAATTAGTTGAGGCATCTATTACTGATGTGTTTTACCTGATGTGGAAATGCTTATATTATCTACTGCTACATAAGGAACTGGATACGGATATTGTGGTATTGAAAAATCCAACAGATGTTTTCTACAACTAACAATTACGTATTAACATTATATTCCTTAGGCACATCAGTGTCTGGGATAATATTAAGTTATTAATTTACAACAGAGGAGCATACTTCCAGTTGAGAACAATGTTTCAAATGATCTAAGGTAAAATGGATTAAGATTGCTTTTATCCACAAGTCACATGATATCATGGGTAGCACGGTGGCTCAGTGGTTAGCACTGCTGTCTTACAGCACCAGGGTCCCAGGTTCGATTCCAACCTCACGTGACTGACTGTGTGGAGTTTGCACATTCTCCCTGTGTCTGTGTGGGTTTCCTCCAGGTGCTCCGGTTTCCTCCCCCAGCACAAAGATGTGCAGGTCAGGTGAATTGGCCGTGCTAAATTGCCCGTAGTGTTGGGTGCATTAGTCAGAGAGAAATGGGTCTGGGTGGGTTAATCTTCGGAGGGTCGGTATGGACTTGTTGGGCTGAAGGGCCTGTTTCCACACCATAGGGAATCTAATCTCCAAGTCTTTTTGCTGACTGTGAGACACGAATTGATGTCTCTTCAATCCAAATGTTAAAGCTTATCCCCAATAGATACATCTGGTTCTGTATAGGCCTATGTTGTCAATTTGGTAATGATATAAACATGTAAAACATTGGTCATTAGATTAACATTTCCAAGTTTAGGAGAATGATTTTGAGGTTTGACAACTCATCCTGATCTGGTGATCATATACCCATCTGGGGAGATGGGTGTTGTTCCCCGTTGCAGTTGTTGGATGACCTGGTTGTCTTGCAGGCTGCTGCCATTCAACATCACTGAACATTCAGCATCACCAGGGTTCTTCCTCCCTCCCTTCTTGCATGAGTATTGTGCCATACATAGGCCTGAGCTGGGATTTGTTAACTCATGATCAGTAATGGCTTGGTATGATCGGCCCCTCGCATGTTCTGACCCTGACCCCTGATCAGATCCTATGCGGTGCAGCTGTCTCTGGGCACACAGAATCTCAGGAGCAGGAGAATCGACGTTTCGGGCATGAGCCCTTCTTCAGGAATCTTCATTCCTGAAGAAGGGCTCATGCCCGAAATGTCGATTCTCCTGCTCCTTGGATGCTGCCTGACCTGCTGCGCTTTTCCAGCAACACATTTTCAGCTCTGATCTCCAGCATCTGCAGCCCTCACTTTCTCCTACACAGAATCTCAGGAGCTTTCCCCATTCTTGGAACACACCATAGCACCTGGAGTTTAGCTTCCACTTACAAACTGAGAGCCGAGCTGCTCAAATGTCAAACGTTTACTGCAGGCATGTTTTCCCTTGGTCACAGCAGTATCCCAGAGTTCCCATTTGCTGAAACATTGACACATCACTCAAATGGCTCTTCTTAATGAGTTTTAATGGTTTAATTATAATATTCACTTACATTTTATTAACTTTGCTACCAATTATATACACTGTTGAAATATAAGAATAGAAAAGATCGTAACCACTTATCAAAGAGTGAAGTAAAGTGAGATCAAATTCAAAGAGCTCCAAAGAATCTAGCTCTGTCTCTGTCTGCCTTTCTTTGGTTGCTCATCTCAGTGATGCCCATCTCGAGGTCCTTACCTTGCTGTCTCCTCTAGGTGATGCTGACTGCCTATTTCAGGGTCCTATTAATTTTACTATGATTAGCTTCTGTCCGTCTGTCCATCCACTGGGGCAAGGAACACTGCTGGTGATATATTGAGATGGAGCCAAAGGCCCCTGAGCTGCATTCAGTAGAAGACAGAAAAACAAAAGTTAGACAATTCTTTATTCATGGCGAGATTTTTTTTTATTCGTTCATTGGATGTGGGTGTTGCCGGCTGGGCCAGCACTTACAGTCATTTGTAATTGCCCCTAGAGAAGCTGTGTCCTTGCAGCAGTCCATGTGGTGCAGATCATAGAGCCATAGAAACGTACAGGATGGAAACAGAACCTTTGGTCCAACTCAGATACCCCAAATTAATCCAGTCCAATTTGCCAGCACTTGGCCCCACATCCCTCCAAACCCTTCGTATTCATATACCCATCCAGATACCTTTTAAATGTTGTAATTGTACCAGCCTCCACCACTCATTCCATACACGTACCACCCTCTGCGGGAAAAAGTTGCCCCTTAGGTCCCTTTTAAATCTTTCCCCTCTCACCCTGAACCTACACCGTCTAGTTTGGCACACCCCTACGCTGCGGAAAAGACCTCAGCTATTCATCCTATCCATGCCCCTCATGATTTTACAAACCTCTACAAGGTCACCCCTCAGCCTCTGACGTTCTGGAAAAAATAGCCCCAGCCTGTTCAGTCTCTCCCTATTCACACCTCAACCTCCAACTTGGGCAACATCCTTGTAAATCTTTTCTGAACCCTCTCAAGTTTCACAACATCCTTCCTATAGCAGGGAGACCAGAACTGAACACAATATTCCAAAAGTGGCCTAACCAATGTCCTGTACAGCTGCAACATGACCTCCCAACTCCTGTACTCAATGCACTGACCAATAAAGGAAAGCATCTTAACTATCCTATCTACCTGCGACTCTACTTTCAAGGAACTACTAACCTGCACTCCAAGCTCTCTTTGTTCAGCAGCACTCCCCAAGATCTTACTATTAGATGCATAAGTCCTGCCCTGATTTGTCTTTCCAAATACAGCATCTCACATTTATCTAACTTAAACTCCTTGGCCCATTAGCCCATCAGATCAAGGTCCTTTTGTACTGTGAGGTAACCTTCTTCGCTGTTCACTACACCTCCAATTTTGGTGTCATCTGCAAATTTACTAACAATATCTCCAATGTTCACATCCAAATCATTTATATAAATGACAAAAAAGCAGTGGACCCAACACTGATCCTTGTGGCACACTGCTGGTCACTGGCCTCTAGTCTGAAAAACAAACCTCTACTACCAGGTCTTCTACCTTTGAGCCAGTCCTGTATTTAACCAGCTAGTTCTCTGTATTCCATGAGACCTAACCTTGCTAACAAGTCTGCCATGAGGAACCTTGTCGAATGCCTTACTAAAGCCCATATAGATCACGTCCACCACTCTGCCATCATCATCCTTTTTGTTACTTCTTCAAAAAACTCAAGCAGGTTGGTGAGACATGATTTGCCATGCATAAAGCAGGTACAGCCATAATACTGTTAGGGAGGGAATTCCTGGACTTTGACTCAATGATAATGAAAGAATGGTACTGTATTTCCAGCTCGGAATGTTGTATGACTTGGTCTATGATTAACATAGATCAGGACGTTGCATCATTGAGCTGTTTGGATAGACATAGGGGCTGCACTTGAGTTGGCAGCATTTGAACACAACACACCAGTGACCTTTATACATGACAGTCCTATTCCCCCAGTGAGGCTATTGCCAGTGCGACACTGTGACCTCCACTCGTGATGCTACTGGCCATATTTTATTTTTAGATTAGATTACCTACAGTGTAGAACCAGACCCTTCGAGCCAACCAGTCCACACCGACCCGCCAAAGAGTAAACCACCCAGACCCATTTCCCTCTGACTAATGCACCTAATACTATGGACAATTTATTACCATGGCCAATTCACCTGACCTGCACATCTTTGGACTGTGGGAGAAAACTGGAGCACCCGGAGGAAACCCACACAGACGCGGGGAGAATGTGCAAACTCCACACAGACAGTCACCCGAGGCAGGGATCGAACCTGGGACCCTGGTACTGTGAGGCAGCAGTGCTAACCACTGAGCCACCATGCCACCTTAGTTCTTCTTGATGTCAGAAATTGATTGGATATGGAGACATGAACCAAATTGCAGTTAAGGATTTTCTTTTCACATAAGTCACATTTTAATTGTACCAATCTTGTCAAATCATTTATTTAGTTAGACACAGTACTCAGTTCTGAGCCTGAATATCATTATAGCAGATATTAACCTCAGCTCTGTAAAAGCTGACATTAGGGAAATTCTATGCTGTGACTGTGGTGTTAATCCTGCAGGATAAGGAGATGTCTTCCTGCAATTAAATAAAAAAATGAACTTGCGTCTATAAACTGTATTGTCTTTCACAACATCTGGATGTCCCAGAAGAGCTGAGCAAACGATGGTTCCTTTAAAGTGTAGTCACTATTCATAGTGTGGGAAATCTATGATGTGCTGTACTAATATCACTACTGCAAACATTGCCCTTTGCCCAATTATTGCCATAACTCTGCCATATTCAGATGTTTTGACTGTACTCTATGAACAACCAGACACCAATGAGGGCAGAGACATCAGAAAGCTCACTCCTGGTCTGACTGTTGACAATTGGTTGTTTCTCTGTGGCAGTTCAGCATTCACTGGAGGACATTAAGGTCCTGTCCCACCAGGGCCCCAGGCCTGCTGTGGGCTAGCATTGATGAAGGGAAGGAGGCGAAGCTTCCAAGCATCTACCAATGACTTAACTGTCCAGCCTTGTGATAGCATCTGTTAAGTGCTCCCCCTCCTCCAGCTCAGCTTGCCCCAGATTAGGAACTGAGCGAAATGGAAGGGAGGGTCAATCATGTGACCCATGCTCCATGGGCCCACTTGTTATTTATGCCAATGCCAGGCCTGAGAATCAGCTTTACAAAGTCAAAGAATTAAAAGCTTATTATTACTCAGTGCCTCAGGATGAATGGAGAAACATCTGGGACCCAGACGGCTACACTTATTTAGTGCTCAATCCTTGTTCAAGAGACTTCAGAACAAATAGTAAGAGGCAGCTCACATGAGACACCAGGGAGCACTAAAGCAGCATGCACCCTCTTATTAAAACTTAGAACATAGATTTGCTTTGGTTATTTTATTTGAAAGACCACTAACCCTGCTTCTGTTGTCTAAACAGAGCACACAACAGGAAGCAATAAGCCTCATGTGATTGAGAAGCAGGAAACACTTGCCTCTGATCCAGCCTTTCCCCATCATCAGGTAGTTCCCACGTACTTTTCCCTGAGTTTACATATCCCAAGTTTTCTACCATCAGCTGAAAACATTGACTCTTGCGTGGATACAATTTCACCTTCTGATGGCAGGGACATTAGTAGTAAGTTACAGCAAGACATTGTACACATGCCACACTCTACCTTTCCCCAACATCCATCCAGGAAGGACCGTAAGATTACAAAACAGAGCAAGATCCCAAATGATTTATATTTCCTTCCTAATGTGCACCATCTCTTACCAAATATCACCAATTACTAAACCAGCCAGGACTTGGAATTAATGCACTAAGCACCATTGTGAAAAATGACTTTACCCATTTGGCCTTTCATTATCGATTTGCTTTTTCTAAGTTTCTTGTACATGAGCAGATCTAACTTGTGGGACAATTATCACCATTTTTACAAAGATACTGCAGACAGAAGAGATCATTCAAACCCAGCCAGCTAAACGCCAATGTTTATACTTTGTCTAACTAGCTCAGTGAATAATTCCAGAGGTTTTCCCTGTCTTAACCTTGCACATTTTAGGAACCGGTCTGCATGAAAAGAAATGAGTCTTAATACCACTCCTGAACTTCTCTTTTTCCAGTTTGTATCTGTGCCCTGATAGCCTGTGGTTGTGGTTCATTGTTCAATTGTACTCTGGATTAACCCTACCTATACATCACCACCAATTTGGCTACCAGTGCCTCTCTAATGCACCACTCTTGATGGCTGAGGAATCCAAGTTTTTACAGCCTTGTATCTTTTAAACATTAATTGCACAATATTCAGGCTATTCCACTCGTTCTTTTGTGTCAGTGGCGGGTGGAAGTTGAGAGCATGAGAAAAGTTGGATTGCATCCGCTCACCTTTAAAGAGGTGAGTGATTCTCTAACGCTTGAATCTCTGTTTTCTCCTGAGCTTGTGTTTTTGGGCTTAAATGGTAAGGAAGTTGTTTTATTGATATTGTTTGCATACATGTACAGAGAGTATATCTAAGGGTGTACATTCAGTTGGATCTGAACACATGTTCTTGAACTCCAATAGTAACTATACTGGATATTCTAATTGCCCTTCCTCTAAATATGAGAACGCAACCTGTGACTGTCCCTTTATTTCAGAATTGGCTAATCAGATTGACAATTCACAAAGTGAACACTGTACTACATCTCCTTTTACCTCATGGTTACTGTCTCTGTCACTATTCCCACCACCTGGGTACTAACTCACTCTCCTCTTTCTCTGTCGGATTATTTTTAAACATGTTCATGTGGCAAAATTGATTCTTCTTGCTCACTCTCTTCTTTCTCTGTATGTTTTTTTTAAAATATGTTCATGTGGCAAAACTGATTCTTTTTTTTCTGCAATCTGGGATCTATAAAATAATTCTCTTTATTAACCCTCTTTAATTACTTCATTTGGTTCACTCTGCAAAAAGACAGCAACTCTAACACTTCATCTCATGTTTGAAATGTTCAGGTTTCAGCGTGTTGGTCTGCTTCTTCTTTCATCCTGCCCAATGAAGGTTTCAATATTCCTGTAATATTTTGCATGATCCTGTGAGACTCTAGAAACATGGATGCAACCCAGCATTGAGGATTCATTTTTCTGTCTTGGACTTTTTTCTTGAATTTTGATGGAGCTTCTTCCTCCTGACCATAGATTAAATCAAATGGACTAAAACCAGTAGATTATGCTGGGGGACCTCCGGTTGGAAATTATTAAAAATTGAAACCTTTGTCGCAATGATGAGGATATTCATGACAATCTGCTTTCATTATTCTCTTGAAGGTCTGACGGTATCTTTCAAAAGCTCCCCTGTTTGTGGATGATATGCATGAACCTCAACTGTTTCATATCCTGGCCTGCTGCCACACTATATGTATCCCATGATTCAATGATTACGTATGATATCCTGAGAAGTTTTAGATATAAAGTTGGAACCTTGGTCTTAATTTGATTCTGTTGGTGGTCCATAATGAGTAAAAGCTTAAGTTAAATTTTCCATCACTACTTCAGCTGTACTTGTCCTCAAAGAGCAAGTTTCTGAAAATTAAATTGTTATTATTCATAATTGTAAGAATTCGGTAGTATCACGTTTTCAGTTCCGGTGATGGTCTTACACAGAACACTTGACTGAATGGTTAGCTGGAAATGAGAAGCTGGAGTTGGTGTTAATGGTGCAAGTTTGATTTAGTGCTGAGATTTTTCCGATAACCTGACACGTATGGCATATTTGACAGAATTGCGCTCTGCCCTGTAGAAGTCCTGTTCAGGGAAGTGCCTGTTTATCAATGCCTCACGTTTTCTATATTCTGGTTCTGCCAAGGCAATTTGACGTGCTGCGCACAATACCTCATCACAATATCTGGGCAATATCACAAACCTGATGAACAGGTCTGTGAGAATGCCGTCATTTCCTCACTAAATTTCCTTTAAAGCGTAATAACACTCAGAACACCTTCATCCTCAGCTTGTGTGTGGGCTCATTGTGTTAACTTGACTAACAGCTTGCTGATGCTCAATTGAAGAAGGCTTACTGATTGCGTCTTTTGAATTATCCCCATCCTTCTTTAAAAAAACTCAGCTCCTCCGCTTGCAGTATCACTTTGACCTCAGGTGATAGATTTAGTTTAGCCATTGTTTAGATCAGAGCGGTGCTGCAAAAGCACAACAGGTCAGGCAGCATCCGAGGAGCAGGAAAATCGATGCTTCGGGCAAAAGCCCTTCAACAGGAATAGAGGCAGGTAGCCTTCAGACTGGAGAGATAATTGGGGGGGCGGGGGAGGGAGGTGACA
>NC_057720.1:83006322-83029877 GCF_004010195.1 Chiloscyllium plagiosum | reverse complement strand
AGCAAAGAGTACAATAGGCGAATAAGGGTGGGGATGGAGGTGATAGGTCAGGGAGGAGGGTGGGGGAAGGTAGCAAAGAGTACAATAGGTGAATGGGGGTGGGGATGGAAGTGATAGGTCAGGGAGGAGGGTGGGGGAAGGTAGCAAAGAGTACAGTGGGTGAATGGGGGTGGGGATGGAGCACCACTCTGATCTAAACTCTGGTTTCCAGCATCTGCAGTCCTCACTTTTTCTTATACTTGTAACTGTTCAGCCTTTTCAACCTCACTCAGGCTCTACTGTCCACCTATTCCATTTGTTAAAACTTTGGCTTTCAATGCATTCTCTGGAGAAAAAAAATGTCTTTCTCCAGTAAAAAGAGTTTGTCTAGCTCCTGTAACATAGTTGTGGGGCTTCACCTTCTCATTTGAAGGGGCAGGAGTTAATTTTTGATGAAAACCCTTTATATACAGTCATAAAGTCAGACAGCACAGAAATAGACACTTCAGTCCAACCAGTCCATGCCGAATGTAATCCCAAACTAAATTAGTCCCACCTGCCTGCTCCTGACCCATGTCCCTCAAAACCTTTCCCATTCCGACTTATCCAAAAGTCGTTTAAATGCTGTAGCTCTACCCAAATCCATCACTTCCTCAGAAAGTTCGTTCCATGAGAAGCATTCCCTGTGGAAAGAAAATTGCCCCCACCTGTTTTTAAAAAATCTGTCTCCTCTCACTCAAAAATGTGTCCCCCGGTCTTGGAATCTCCCATTCTAGAAAAAAAGACAACTACCATTAACTCTATCTATACCCCTCAATATTTTACAAACTTCTGGAAGGTCGCCTCTGATCCTCCTATGTTCCAGTGAAAAACAGTCCCAGCCTATCCAGCCTTTATTTATAACTCAAACTGTCCACGCCCAGCAACATCCTGGTAAGTCTCTTCTGAACCCTCTCCAGGTTAATAATATCCTTCCTATAACTGGGTGACCAGAACTGGACACAATATTCCAGAAGAGGCCTCACCAATGTCCTGTACAACGCAACATGACTTCCCATTTTATATCCCCAAAAGACTGAGCAATGAAGGCAAGTGTGCCAAACACCTTTTCAACCACCTTGTATCATTCATCTAATCAAGCAGAGTCAGCATGGCGTCACGAAAGGGAAATTGGGTCTAAATAATTTATTCAAGTTTTTCAAGGAAGTCTAAATTTGACTGGATAGAGGAGATGCAGTAGATTTCATGTATTTGGTGTTCAGAAGACATTTGGCAAGGTATCTCGTTGAGTCATAGAATCAGAGAGATTTACAGCATGGAAACAGACCCTTCAGTCCAATCCGTCCGTGCTGACCAGATATCCCAACCCAATCTAGTCCCACATGCCAGCACCCGGCCCATATCCCTCCAAACCCTTCCTATTCATATACCCATCCAGATGCCTCTTAAATGTTGCAATTGTACCAGCCTCCACCACATCCTCTGGCAGCTCATTCCATACACGTACTACCCTCTGCATGAAAAGGTTGCCCCTTAGGTCTCTTTTATATCTTTCCCCTCTCACCCTAAACCTATGCCCTCTAGTTCTGGACTCCCCCACCCCAGGGAAAAGACCTTGTCTATTTATCCTATCCATGCTCCTCATGCTTTTGTAAACCTCTATAAGGCCACCCCCTCAGCCTCTGATGCTCCAGGGAAAACAGCCCCAACCTGTTCAGCCTCTCCCTCTAGTTCAAATCCTCCAACCCTGACAACATCCTTGTAAATCTTTTCTGAACCCTTTCAAGTTTCATAACATCTTAGTCATAAGGAAAGAACCCATAGTGTTGGAGGGAGCATATTGGCATAGATAGAGAATTGACTAACTGGCAGGAAATAGGAGTGAGGATAAGGAGTTCTTTTTCATGTCGGCAACCTGCAACCAATGGTGTTCCACAGGCAATCAGACTGTTTCCAATATATAATAAAGACTTGGAGATTAGATTCCCTACGGTGTGGAATCAGGCCCTTCGGCCCAACAAGTCCACACCAACCCTCTGATGAGTAACCCACCCAGACCCATTTCCCTCTGACTAATGCACCCAACACTATGGGCAATCTAGCATGGCCAATTCACCTGACCTGCACATCTTCGGGCTGTGGGAGGAAACCGGAGCACCCGGAGGAAACCCACGCAGACACGGGGAAACTCCACACAGAGAGTCATCCGAGGCTGGAATTGAACCTGGGACCCTGGTGCTGTGAGGCTGCAGCGTTAAACACTGAGCCACTGTGCCACCCCTATGTTTTTTCTCTTTTTTTTCTTCTTAAGCAGCAGCTTAAGAGGAAAGAAGCGAATGCACTGTACCTAAATACCTGACGACAAAAATAGGTGGAAAGGCAGGTTGCCAGAGGGATGCAAGTAGTTTACAGAGAGGTATTGATAGGTCAAGTAAGTGGGCAAAACATTAGTAAGTGGAGTATAATGTGGGAAAACAGGAATTTCTGAATGGAGAACATAAAAAAGGAACATTATTTAAATGGAGAAAAGCAGCAGAAAGCTGCAACACAAAGGGACCTGGTGTTCTTGTACATGAAATGTAAAAAGCTAGTACACCAGTGTAGCAGGTAATCAGTAAGGCTAATGGATGTTGGCTCTTTGTTCAAGGTGGTTGGCGTCTAAGAGCGGGGAAGTTTTACTGCCACTGTACAAGGTGTTGCTCAGACCACATCTGGAGTATTGTGAGCAGTTTTGATCCCATTTATTTGAGGATAGATATTATTTCATTGGAAGCAGTTCAGAGAAGGTTCACTAGGATGAGTCCTGCAATACAGCGGTTGTCTTACGAGCAGGTTGAAACTACTCATTGGAGTTTAGAAGCATGAGAGATGATCTCATTGAAACATATCTGATTCTTAAGGATCAGAGTAAATACTGAGAGGATATTTCCTCTCATGGTAGAGTCTAGGACCAGAGGGCATGGTGTTAGAATACAGAACTACCAATATAAGACAGACATGAGGAGAATTTATTCTCTCAGAGGGTTAAGAGTCTTTGGAACTCCTTGCCACAGAGAGCTGTCGGAGCAGAGACCTTGTGTATGTTTAAGACTGAGATTATTGATCAGGGAAAAATCGATGTTGATGAGGAAGGTAGATATGAGGAATGTTGGATCAGCTGTGATCCTGTTGAATGGTGGAGCAGGCCTACTCCTCTTCCTGTTTCTTATGTTCGAATCCATTTCTCTCTCCTGCACCCATACCAATGATTAACTTCAATTTTATAATTGTGGCTAAAGCTGAAATTTGATCTGTTGTACTTTCCTTCTGAGCTGCTTTTTCAGACTCAGTCTTATGAACCACGAGACGTTGTATGGGCTTCCCATTTTATTTCCAGCAAACTGAATAAAGCCTTGTTACATTGGAAATGCTCAGATCTTTGAATCATATTTCCACTCTCAGTACCTTCCTTTCCAGCTTGAGGAAGAATTCCTAGTATTGCCACTCAACTGTTACTAACACTGGCTATTAGCCTTCCTCTCACTCTTCCACCTTTTATCCTTCCTGGCTTTATGAGGGTGATGGGAACAACCTTATGTATCAGCTCATAATCATAGAATCCTTACAGTGTGGAAAGCAAGCTATTCAGCCGACTGAGGCCACACCGGCATTCTGAAGAGCATCCCACCCAGACCCACCCCCTCATCCTATCCCCGTAATCCCGCAATTCCCGTGCCTAATCTTCCTGCACATCACTGGACACTATAATCATTTAGCATGGCCAATCCACCAAACATGTACATCTTTGGACAGCTTTGGGAAACTGGACTACCCAGAGGATACCCAGACAAACATGAGAAGAACACGTGCAAACTCCACACATGCAGTTGCCTGAGGCTGCAATTGAACCTGGGACCCTGGTGCTGTGAGGTAGCAGCGCTAACCACTGAGCCACTGTGCCGTCCCAAATCGTCAGTGGCCAGTGATGCCTTTTGAGTTGTTTCAATCTCCTAGTTTCCAACATGGGTTCCAACTATTGGTCATAGTAAATTTTTAAGTTCTTTTACTTTGCCTTTGCTTCATCTTTTCAAGTTCAATGTCAGTCTGCCCAGGCTGTTTCCTTAAGATTTCAATACTTTTGCCTGTGTCCTTCAAGAGCTAACTCATTTACACCTTTTTTATAGCCACAGCCCCTGCATTTTCCTATCCAAGCAACTCGCACCATCCTGACTTGGAAATATATCATTGTTCCTTCACTGTGCGTGGGTTAAGCTCCCTCCATAACGGCATTGCACATTCACCTGCAGCACATAGACTGCAACAGTTCAAGAAGGCAACTCACCACCACTTTCTCAAGGGCAACTAGGGATGGGCAATAAATCTTGGCCCAGCCAGCAATGTTCATGTCTCATTAATTAAAAAAAAAACATAAACCTTTTCTGACAGTGATGTATAAGTTTAATGTGCTATATATTGCAACTGCTCTGTATGACACTGTCCAGCTTTCCTTTGGCCACTTCACTTATTTTGCTATTTGTTCAAATGACATGAAGAATGCCTCCACGTCTTTTTCCTGAAAGTTTGGTAGGGTCTTTGCAAATTTAAACATTTCCTTCCTGGGCTTCAGGTTATGGCTAGGTTTCTTGTCATCAGAACCTTCCTCCACATGTAAGGCCTCTTTTTCAAACGTCAGTCCTCTCTGCCAATATTCTTGTTACAATTCCCTCTTTTTATCCTTTTCTCTCTCCTGAAACTTGAATTCATGCCTCTTAAGTGTTCTCTCTTTACCTCTGTCCTCTCTCTGAAGTTCTAACTCTTTTTCCCCATTCCTTACGTACAAATTCACACATATATTCCCTTTCCAGATTTCTCAATTCTGGAGTCCTTGCCCTTTCCCTCTGCTTTTTTGGAATGCCATTCCTGATGATTGACTTAATTTCATTTCAATATTCAAGCTACTTTAACCATGACTCATTTATAACTCGTTCAGTCCTGGTCGCTGTGCTAAAGGAATGATATTATTAAATTGGAGAGGGTGCACAAAAGATTTACAAGGACGTTACCGTGATGGGAGAGTTTGAGCTATAAGGAGAAGCTGCATAGGCTGGGACATTTTTCACTGGAACATAGGAGGTGACTTGATAGAGATAGCAGTTTATGAAATCATGAGGTGAATAGCAAAGGTCTTTTTCTGAGGGTGGGAGAGTTCGAAACTAGGGGGAGCCTTTTTCAGGTGAAAGAGGAAAGGTTTAAAGGGACCTGAGTGGTTTGTGTGTGGAATGAGCTGCCAGAGGAAGTGGTAGATGCAGGTACAGTTACAACACTTAAAAGACATATGGACAGATACATGAACAGGAAAGGTTTAGAGGAATATGGACCAATTGTAGGCAAATGGGGCTAGTTAAATTTGGGAAACCTAGTGGCATGAACTGCAGGGTCTATTTCCATGCTGTCTGACTCTATGACTAACTCTGATAACTGACTACTTGGAATATCTGACCTCTTTTGTATTTCCATCAATACCAGATGCAGTGCTGGAATGTTAATTTATCTCTGCTTTCTTAGCTCCTGCAGGAAATTCCAATCGTAACTCCATTGGCAACTCTATTTGCTTAGCCTTAGTTAAATCTTGTAACCCAGTCAAGAATTTGTCTGCCATCTTTAAAAAAGGTTCTGGCTGCTTCCAATGCCATTCTATTTTTATAATACGCAAAAACCTGGTATTTTTCCTTTAATTCTTTGCTGATTATCATCACTCCACATCCAATCTCATTATCCACATCCAAAATTCCACTCCAAGTCCCCAAACTTTGTTATCTCCTCAGAGAGGAGGATGATGGAACTCAAGCCTCACTACTTCAAGAGCAGTACCCAATGTGTGAATGTTTTATTCAATCAACAAAAAATGATCATTTTGTCTCTCTTTATTCCTGTTTAAAAGAACAAAAAAAACTTTGGCTAGGTTTTTCAATAACCTCAAAATAACGTTTCTTACAGGAGAACATATTCTTCAAACAAATGGCAAACTAGTCATCAACTAAAATACTATATAAATCAAACTATATCCCCCTTAATCCCAATCACATACGCATCTAGTTGAAAGGATGTCTCTCACAGGCACTTGCACGTGTGCGTGCACACACGCGTATAACACACGTATACACAAAAACACACACACACAGAGTTCTCTATAGCAATTATTAATGAAAAAAAGAGGAGTCTTAACTAAACGTAGGATAAGATTATTTTCTCTCATTCCTTATGGTTTATTGTCAATGAACTCACATTGCTGTCAGTAACAGAATGATAGTAAACTTCAGAACAGATTTCAGGTTCAGAAGAAAAACCGTAGGGAGTCCTATTATTGAAAACTTTATCAGGTTTGTTCAATCTACTTTGCTGAGAGTGAGATGGAGAATGCTGCTCTTGGCCCCAAGCTTTAACTTGGACAGACTGGGAGAGACAGCACTGAACCCTTACAAAACCTCTCCAGCAACTGCCCACAACTTCTGGGTGTATACCTATAAAGCACCTAGTACCTCAGTCCAGAGGCTGTTGCTAGGTGACATCATCATCGATCCACTAGGGATTCTCGTGTCTGTTTGCTCAACAGTTAAGGCAGTAAAACGCCACAATTCTGTCTTTCCAGAACTTTGTTGGACACTACTTTATTTGAGAGCAAAGAATTGATCATAATCTCTTTTAACTTTTTGATATTCATTTTCAAATAATATGATAATTTTTTGAACTCAGTAAGATACAGATATCCATTTTAGAATAGATTACTTAAAGTGTGGAAACAGGCCCTTCGGCCCAAAAAGTCCACACCGACCCTCCAAAGAGCAACCCACCCAGACCCATTTCCCTAACACTACGGGCAATTTAGCACGGCCAATTCACCTAACCTGCACATTTTTGTACATGTGGGAGGAAACCGGAGGAAACCCATGCAGACACAGGGAGAATGTGCAAACTCCACATAGACAGGTGCCTGAGGCGGGAATTGAACCCAGGTCTCTGGCGCTGTGAGGTAGCAATGCTAACCACTGTGCCACCGTGCTGAATTTTCTAGTTCTTATAATCCATAAATATATGTACTCTTAACAAAGTATCTTTTTGGAAACCCATGTACACAAATCCAGCAAAACTCTCTATTTCTCTTTAAAAAACATCAACAAATTAGTTAACTATAAATATATACTGAACATATCCATATTGTCTTTCTTTAATTATATTTACCCAAGTGAGTATTAACATTGTTCCAAATTATAGTTTCTATTAGCTTCCCCACCACTGTCTAGTCTGCAGTTGCTGGGCTTATTGTCACACCCTGCATGAACAAGCGTATAAAATCTGCAACTCTCGTCCTCTGGTGCTATCCCTGAGTCTAAGGAAAGCAGGGAAATTGTGGCCATGTCTCTGAAATTTCCAGTCCCGTCTCTGTGTCCTTGTTTGAATTTCATCTGGTTCTGGTGTCATATCATATTTAAGCACAGACAGCCAATCTAATATCACCTGCTTGTTAATCTTTTTCATGGGTCTGAATTACCATCTTTATCACCATGACTTGGGCATTGTCAAAATACAGATGCAAATCATTCACTTAATACCCTAGCCATTCGCTCTGATTATATTTAACTCAGTTTATGGACCATTATTGGCCCCACTCTTCCTTTTGCCCACCTGTTACTGCTTATATGCCTATTAAGTATGTTCTCTTGTGTTTGCTGTCAATTTTGTTCATGTCACTCTTAATGTCTCTTATTTGCTTTTGCATTTCCCTCTGAGCTTTCTATGTTCAGCCAAATTCTTGGTTATATGACCCATCTGACACCTATCATAGGTGTAGTCTCTCTGCTTCATCTACATTTTACTCTTTTGTCATTCAGGAAACTCTGGCTTTCTTTGTTCTACCTTTCCCCTTTGTGGGCATGTACCTTGATTGTGTCTAAACTATACATTTAAAAGTAGCCCATTGTTAGTTACCATTTTTCTGCCAAGCTAAACCTTACAATACAATAGCCCTCAATGTTCGCCTGCTGACACTTGATCCACTGGTCACGTCATTCCCAAGAGCCAGACTAGGAGATGCCTCCTTTCCTGTTGAACTGGAAACATGTCACTGCAGAAAGATTCTCCTGAGCATACTCAGAATTCTTTTGCCCTTTACAATACTACTGTACCAGTCTATATTTGGATAAGTAAAGGCACCCATTATAATTACTCTATAATACTCTCCAAAACTGCAAAAAGAGGAAGAAGAACACCTCTACAATGTATTTGCCAAAAACGGATACCCCTGCAATTTCATCAACAGATGCCTTAGGGAAAGACAACGGAATGAGGACATGCCACAACCCAAAGGACTAGCCACGTTACCATACATCAAGAACATTTCCAAACTGACAGCCGGACTACTGCGACCACTAGGACTCATAACAGCACACAAACCAACAGCCACTCTCAGACAACAACTCACCAGGACAAAGGACCCGATACCCAGCATGCGCAAAACTAATGTAGTGTACAAAATCCCATGCAAGGACTGCACAAAACACTACATAGGACAAACAGGAAGACAGCTAACGATCCGTATCCATGAACACCAACTAGCCACGAAACGACACGACCAGCTATCATTAGTAGCTACACACGCAGATGACAGGCAACGTGAGTTTGACTGGGACAACACTACTATTATAGGGCAAACCAAACAGAGAACAGCCAGGGAATTCCCAGAGGCATGGCACCCATCCGCAGATTCTATCAACAAACACATCGACCTGGACCCAATATACCGGCCACTGCAGCGGACAGCTGGAACTGACAACCGGAAGCGGCAGGGACAGGCCACTATAAATGCCGAAGTAAACAACACAGAAGCGCTTCACAGGAGGCTCCCAAGCACTGAGGGTGTCACCTAGACAGGGGACGAAACGTCTGCAACACAAATTCCCAGCTCGGCGAACAGAACCACAAACACGAGCACCCGAGCTACAAATCTTCTCCCAAACTTTGAACTTGCAACTCTGTAATTCCTGTTCCTTTACATCTTTCCCAATAATTAGTGGCATATGGAAAACCCTGATCAATGAAATTGTATCTTTTCTTTTGTTCTGTAGCCCAAAGCAAATTAATTGAGCCATTGACCCTTCCGTGACATTCTCTCTCAATGCTCTCCTTAATCTGCTCAGCATCTTCCCCTTTTACGTCCTTTTCTATCCTTCCTCACCACCTCATAGCCAGGAATATTAACCATGTAGTCCTGCTTCCTCTTGATCCAAGTCTCTGTTATAGCCACAACATCATATTTCCATAAGATAACTTGTACCTGTAACACACTAGTCCTTTTTACTACACTCAGAACATCCATACACCTGCACAGTAATACTGATTTAGACTCTCTCCCTTATTCTGAACGCACCTTATAACTTACTATTCTGATCATAGTCAAGCCTATCTTTCACGTGGTTCTGTGCATCTCTAGTTTTACCTCCTAGTTTCCACAACACTGTCAAGATAATTTAAATTCTTGCCAATATCATAAACAAACCTCTTGACAGGCTCTTTAGCAATCCTCAACCCTAGACTATCCCAGAAATTAAAAGCTCTCTTTCCTGCACCACACAATCATCTGCTTATTCTTTTATTTCTGTACACACTTGCACTGAGAGTAAACTGGAGATACTTACTTTTGAGATCTTGGTTACCAATTTCCCAGCTAGCTCCCTAAATACTGGCTGCATTCCTTTTGCTGACTATCATTTGTATAAGTATGGGGCAGGACTGCTGGCTGTTCCCCCCGTCCCCTCAGGGTGCTCTGCAGCCTCTGAGTAACATCTTTGACCCTGGCACCAGGGAGGTAACACACCATCTTGGATTCCCATCTGCAGCTTCAGCAATGTGTGTCTGTTCTTCCATTATTAAATTGTGTCATTATTGCAAATGTTGCCTCTGATTCTGTGCTGTTCAGTTTTAGACACTGTGCATAGGATATGACTGTGTGATCCCTGACTCTCAGATTGTTTGTGAATACAGTGTTTTCCCTGATTGTTGTGGAACTATGTCACAGTGCTGTCACTAATTCTCATGATGCTGTACAATAGTGCTATAATAGGGGTGGCACGGTGGCTCAGTGGTTAGCACTGCTGCCTCACAGCGCCAGGGACCTCAGTTCAATTCCCACCTCAGGCAACTGTCTGTGTGGAGTTTGCATGTTCTCCCTGTGTCTGCATGGGTGTGCTCTGGTTTCCTCCCACTGTCCAAAGATGTGCAGGTCAGGTGAGTTAGCCACGCTAAATTGCCCGTAGTGTTAGGTGCATTAGTCAGGGGTAAATGTAGGGGAATGGGTCTGAGTGGGTTGCTCTGCGGAGGGTCGGTGTGGACTTGTTGGGCCGAAGGGCCTGTTTCCACACTGTAGGGAATCTAATCTAATCTAACGTTATAGTTGCTGAAGTGTGGAATTGTTCACAATTCTTGTTCACAAAGTGCAGTATGACCTTGTGTACCACTGATTGTCATGGTGCTGTACAGCAATGACTCTGATTCTCATGGTGCTACCTGACATTGTTGTTCCTAAATCTCATGGAGCTGTAAGACTGTTGTGTCCCTAATTCCAAGGTGCTCTATGACAACGCTGTCTCTGATTCTTATAGTGATGGTGTCACAATATTGATCATGTTCTCATGGTGCTGTAGCACAGTGTTGCTTCTGAATCTTGCTGCAGGACAGTGTTGAGTCCTTGAGAGGTAGAGGTAACAGTACAATGACATTCAAGGACAACACTCATGCAGCACCATTAGAAACTCAGAAAAAAACCATCTCACCTTGAACATCAGAGATAACACTCCTTCAGCACCATAATAATCAGGGCCACCAGTGTCATATAGCACAAAGATGAACAGGGACAGCAGTATTGTATAGCAAAATCAGAACATCAGACAAAATTGTAGTACAGCTCAATCAGAATCTGAGGCTACACTGTCAAACAACACCCTGAGAATCAGAGACAACAGTGCGCTACAACATCATCAGATTCAGAGATAATACTGTTGTACAACACCATTGGAATCCGGACAACACACTGTCATGCAGTACCATTATGGTTTTTGTTTGAAACTGTTGCTTCTGATTCCCATTTTGCCCCATGATAGTCATAGTCTTAGACTATGGAAACAGACCCTTCGGTCCACCTCGTGTCCATGCCGACCAGATATCCCAACCTAACCTAGTCCCACCTGCCAGCACCCGGCCCATATCCCTCCAAACCCTTCCTATTCATATACCCATTCAGATGTGTCAACTTAATTCTGATGGTGCTGTATGACAGTGTTGCCTCTGATTCCCATTTTGCTGCAAGACAGTGTGAAGTTACTTCTGGTGCTGTTCATCTGTGTTTATTCTGGTTCTCATGGGTCTGTGTGACAGCATGGCCTCAGATCTTCTGGTGATGCACCACAGTGTTGTTGCTGAAGCTCGTGATGCTGTATGACACTTTTGTTGCTAATATTTTTGCTACTGCAAGACAGTGTGACTGATGGTGCTATATGACTATTGCCTCTGACTCTCATGATGGTGTACGACAGTGTTGTCGCAGAGAGTCATAGAGTCATCGAGTCCTACAGCACAGAGACAGGCCCTTTGACCCAAACTGGTCCATAACAACCAAAATGGCCACCCCACTTTCCTGCACTTGGCCCATGTCCTTCTAATCCTTTTCTATCCATATATTTGTCCAAATGCTTTTTAAATGTTGTTAATGTACCTGCTGGCAGTTCATTCCATGTGTGTACCACCCTCTGTATAAAAACGTTGCCCCTCGGGTTCCCTTTTATTCTTTCCCCTCTAACTTTAAACTGATGCCCTCTAGTCCTTGATTCCCCAGCCCTGGGATGAGACTGCGTGCATTGACCCTATCCATGTCTTTTGTGATCTTATGCATCTCTATTAGGTCTCCCCTCAGTCTCCTACACTGTCAACACAAAAGTCCTAGCTTGTCCAACCTCTCCTTATAACTCAGACCATTGAGTCCAGGCAACATGCTTGTAAAATTCTTCTGCACTCTTTCCAGTTTAATAGCATCCTTCCTGTAACAAGGTGACCAAAACTGAATACAATACTCCAAGTGTGGCCTCACCACCGTCCTGTACAACTACAACATATCTTCCAAACTTTGATACTCAGTGCCCTGACTGATGAAGGCCAGTGTGTCAAAAGGCTACTTCACTGCCCTGTCTACCTGTGACACCACCTTCAGAGAAATGTGAACCTGAATTCCAAGATCTCTCTGTTCCATTACCCTCCTTAAGGCCTGACCATTCACCATGAAACTCCTACTTTGATTTGACTTTCCAAAATGCAAGACCCCACACTTAACTATATTAAACTCCATTTACTATTTCTTGGTCCTCTTCCCCAGCCGAACAAGGTCCTGTTTGAGTTTCTGATAACCTTCCTCACTGTCCACAATACCACCTATTTTAGTGTCATCCGCAAACTTTCTAATCATGTCTTGTATGTTCTCATCCAAATCACTGATATAGATAACAAACAGTAATGGGCCAAGCACCGACTCCTGAAGCACTCCACTAGTCACGGGTCTCCAGTCCGACAAGCATCCTTCCACTATTACCCTCTGCTTCCTACCATCAAGCCAATTGTGTATCCAATGCGCCAGCTTCCCCTGGATTTCATGTGATCTAACTTTCCAGAGCAACCTACCATGTGGAACCTTATCAAAGGTCTTATTGAAATCCAGATAGACTACATCTACTGCCCTGCCCTTGTCAACCTTCCTGGTCATTCCATCAAAGAGCTCTAACAAATTTGTGAATATGATCACCCACTCACAAAGCCATGCTGACTATTCCTAATCAAACCCTGTCTTTCCAAATACATGTATATCTTATCCCCACCAAATCTTCTCAAGTAATTTACCCAACACTGATGTTAAGCTTACTGGTCTATAGTTCCCAGGTTTTTCTTTGCAGCCCTTCTTGAATAATGGCACAACGTTCGCTACCCTCCAGTTTTCCAGGACCTCACCCATGGCTAACGATGATGCAAAAATATCAGCCAGGGCCCTCGTAATTTCTACTCTGAGCTCTCGCAGTGTTCTTGGATAGAGGTCAAGACCAGGAGATTTCTCCACCTTCGTACATTCTAACACATCCAACACTCCTCTACTGTGATATCTACTGTCCCCAGGAAATGACCACTAACTTCCCCAAGTTCTCAAGTCTTCATGTCTTTCTCCATGGTAAACACAGAGGAGAAATATTCATTGAGGACCTCGCCCATCTCCTGTAGTTCTACACATGCATATCTACTTTGGTCCTTGAGGGGCCCTATTCTCTCTCTAGTTATTCTTTTTCCTTTAACATATTTAAAGTACCTCTTTGGATTCATCCTAATCTTCTCAGCCAAGGCTATCGAATGCCCCTTTTCACCCTCCCAATTTTCTTCTTCAGTAAACTCTTGTATTTCCTGTATATCTCCAGGGAATCTCTTGATCCCAGTTGCCTGAACCTGAGCCATACCTCCTTTTTTCTGGTCAAAGCCTCAATATCTCTTGTCATCCAGGCTTCCCAATTCCTCACAGGAACACCCTCACCTTTAACTCTCCTGCACCTCCACACAAGTCATTTCCTGTATCCATTGCTCCCGATGTGGGCTCCTCTACATTGGAGACACAGGCCCCATACTTGTGGATTGCTTCAGAGAACATCTCCAAGACACACGTACGTAACAATCCCACCGCCCCGTGGCTGAACACTTTAACACTTTAACTCCTCCTCCCACTCCCCCAAGGACATGCAGGTCCTGGGCCACCTCCATCACCAAACCCTTACCACCTCATCTTCCACCTTGGGGCCCTGTAACTACATGGGTTCAATGCGGATTTCACCAGTTTCCTCATTTCATCTTATCCAAGATCCAGCCGTCCAACTCAGCACCACCCTCTTCACCTGTCCTATCTGCCCATCTTCCTTCCAACCTAACCGCTCCATCTTCCTCTCTGACTACCACCTTCACCCTCGCCTCCATCCACCGATCGCATTCTCAGCTATCTTCCACCAGCCCTAGCCGCTCCCAATTTTCTCTCAGCCCCCTTAGCCCACAAGCCTCATTTCTAATGAAGAGCATATGCTTGAAATGTTGATTCTCCTACTCCTCGGCTGCTGCCTGACCTGCTGTGCTTTTCCAGCACCACACTCTCGACGCTGATCTCCAAAATCTGCAGTCCTCACTTTCTCCCACTTGAACTCAACTATCTCACTTTTAAAGGCCTCCCACTTGCAAGAGGTCCCTTTGCCTGGTGCTGTGTGACAGTTTTGTCCCTGTTTGTAATGGTGTTGTATAACAATGTTGTCCCTGACTGTAATGATACTGTGTGACAGTGTTGTTCCTGTTTGTAATGGTGCTGTGTGATAGTGTTGTCACTGTTTGTAATGGTGTTGTATGACAGTGTTGTCCCTGATTGGAATGGTGTTGTATGACAGTGTTGTCCCTGATTGTAATGGTGCTGTGTGATAGTGTTGTCCCTGATTGTAATGGTGCTGTGTGATAGTGTTGTCCCTGATTGTAATGGTGATGGGTGACAGTATTGTCTCTGTTTGTAATGGTGCTGTGTGACAGTGTTGTCCCTGATTGTAATGGTGCTGTGTGACAGTGTTGTCTCTGATTGTCATGGTGTTGTATGACAGTGTTGTCCCTTATTGTAATGGTGCTGTGTGACAGTGTTGTCCCTGATTATAATGGTGCCGTGTGACAGTGTTGTTCCTGATTGTAATGGTGTTGTGTGGCAGTTTTGTTCCTAATTGTAATGGTGCTGTGTGACAGTATTGTCCCTGATTGTAATGGTGCTGTGTGACAGTTTTGTTCCTGATTGTAATGGTGTTGTGTGACAGTGTTTTTCCTGATTGTAATGGTGTGTGACAGTGCTGTCCCTGATTGTAATGGTGCTGTGTGACAGTGTTGTCCCTGTAAGTAATAGTGCTTTGTAACAATGTGGCCTATGATACTCATAGTGCAGTTTGACAAGGCTCTTACTGATTCTCATGGTGCTCTACAATAATGTTGATGCTGATACTCAGGTGATTTTTGACTACGTTGTCCCTAATTGCCCTGGTGCCTTATAACAGTGTTGCTTCATATTCTCATAGCATCATAGAACCATTGAATAGGACAGTGCAGAAAGGGCCTTTCCATCCAACTTGACCTGACCTACCCAAAGACACCCATTACTTATTCTAATCCCACGTTCCTGCACATGGCCCTTAGCCCTGTAGCTTACAGCACTTAAGGTGCAGATCAAGTTACCTTTCAAAAGAATTTCATGCCTCTCCCTCCACCACCAACTCAGGCAGTGAATTCCAGACACCCACCACCCTCTGTGTAAAATGTGTTCTGTCACATTCCCCTAATCCTTCTGACACTTAGCTTGAATTTGTGACCCCTGGATTTTGAACTCTCTGCCAAGGGAAACAGGTTTCTTCTGTTTGCTCTATCTCTACCCCTCAAAATTTTGAATATCTCAATTATGTCACCCCTCAGCCTTCTCTGTTTCAAAGGAAAACAACCCCAACCTCTCTAATCTCTCCCCATTCTCCAGCCCTGGAAATACTATAGTAAATCCTCTCTGCACTGTCTGCAGAACAATTACATCCTTCCTATAATGTGGTGACCAGAATTACACGCGATAAATATAATACTCCAGTTGTGGCCTCACTAGTGTCTTAAGCAGTTTCATCATTATATCCTTACTTTTATTTTCTATACCTCTGTCAATGAAGGAGAGCATTCCATAGGCTTTTTTTTTACAACCTTATCTACTTGCACTGCTACCTTTTAGGGATGTGTGCACTTGCCTGCCAAGATCTCACACTCCACCAACCGCTCTCTGTATATTTACATTACTGTGTATTCCCATTTACTGTTTGACCTAGCTAAATGCATTACCTCACACCTATCAGAATTGAACTTCATCTGCCACTTTCCTGCCCACTCCACCGACCCACCTTTGTCATTTTGGAGCTTTCAGCTGTCCTGTACACAGCCAGGTTGCTGACGTGCTTCCCCAATGTAGCCCCCCACATTCAAGTCCAAATTGTTCAGTGTGTCATCAAACAGCTGGGGTACCAACACCGAGCCCTGCAGATGCCCACTTGAAACAGCTATCCATTCGCAAGGCAAGGCATCAACTATTACTCTTAAGTTCCTGTTACTTAGTTAGCTTTGGATCCAATTCAACACATTATTCTGTTTACCATGGGCTTTTACCTTTTTGACCAGTCTGCCATGTGGGACCCTGTCAAATGCTTTGCTGAATCCATTACACTACAACCATCGATCCTCCTTATCACTTCTTCAAAGAATTCAATCAAATTTGTAAGTCATGACCTTCCCTCAACAAAACCATGCTCACTATCCCTGACTAGTCCATGCCTTTCTAAGTGACCATTTATCCAATATCTCAAGATAGATTCTAACAATTTGCCCACCATCAAAGTAAGACTAACTACCCTATAATTGTTTGCCAATTTCTTTGTACCTTTTTCAAACAGTGGAAGCACATCTCCAATCCTCCAATACTTTCGGCACTTCACCTGTATCTAGTAAATATTGAGAAAAAAATCCTCAGAGGATCTGCTATTTCCTCCCTGATTTCCTTCAACATCTTAAGGAACAATCTAGCTCGCCCTTGCGACTTATCCACTTCAAGGATTGCAACTCCTCCGACACCTCCCCTCTCGTTATGATTATTTTGGCCAATGTTTCACACTGCTCTTGGATTACTATATCCACATCGTCCATTTCCATTGTGAATACAAAGACAAAATGTTCATTTAAAATTCTTCCCAAATCCTCTGCATCTTCACACAAGTTACTTTCTTCATCTCTGATAGGTCCCACTTTTTCCGTAACAATCCTTTTGTTCTTTATATACTGGTAAAACATCTTTAGATTTGCCTTTATCTTGCTTGCTAATATTTTCTCCTGATATCTCTTTAATTCTCTTTGTTTTTGAAACTTGATCCTTGGACATTCTGAACTCCTCTAGGCTATCTGCAATGTTGAGTTTTTTTTTGTGGCCATCATAAGCTGTCTTTTTCTGTTTAATTTTCCCCTGTATTTTTCTAGACAACCATGGGGATTTAGATTCGGCAGTACCATTCTAAGATTTAGAGGGGACATGTCTGCTTTGTGACCTTTTATTGTTTGTTTATTTATCGTATCACTTTTTTAGTGCTTGCCACTGGTTCACCACTGATTTATCCTTCAGGAGTCTACCTCAGCCAAATCACGTCTCAGCTGAAAATGTGTTGCTGGAAAAGCGCAGCAGGTCAGGCAGCATCCAAGGAGCAGGAGAATCGACGTTTCGGGCATTAACCTTTCTTCAGGATTCCTGAAGAAGGGCTCATGCCCGAAACATCGATTCTCCTGCTCCTTGGATGCTGCCTGACCTGCTGCGCTTTTCCAGCAACACATTTTCAGCTCTGATCTCCAGCATCTGCCGTCCTCACTTTCTCTTCAAATCACTTCTCAGTTTTGTAAATTTCTCCCTGCCCCAGTTAGAAACTTTTATTCCTTATTTATCTTTGTCCTTTTCCATAACAATACTAAATTTAACCAAATTGTAATAATTATGCCTGATATGGCCGCTCACTGTCATTTCACCCACTTGCCCGCCTTCGTTTCCCAACACTAAATCCAATATTGCATCTCCTGTTGTTTGACTTGTCACAAATCGTTTGAAATTTTTTTTTCCTGTGCACAAAAAATGAAATTGTCACCCTCCACGCTCCTGATACTGTTTGAAACCCAGTTTGATACTGGGACAGTTAAAGTCTTCTATTACCATTGCCCTTTTATTACTACAGGCAGACGTTGGTCTATTAGGTTTATTTGGAAGTGCAAGCTTTCAGAGCGCTGCTCCTTTGTCAAGACATAGTTACAGAAGTAGTCCATTCAGTCCATTGTGTCTGCTGTGCCATTTAATGAGCTCCTGTCATTTCAGTTTATTGTTTTTCCAGTCTCATCCTCTAAGGAGTCTATGTTCATTTTGGGTTCTGTTTTCCTTTTTATATATCTCAAGATGCTCTTCCTGTCCTTCGTGATACTACTTGCGAGCTTCCTCTCAATGTTTATTTTCTCCCTTTTTTATGGCTGTCTTTTTTTGGTTTCTAAAACTTCCCCTATACTCTAGCTTATCACTAATTTCTGATGGATTGTATGTTTTTCTTTCAAGCTGATACTGAAAGGGTTCAGAAAGGATTTACAAGGATGTTGCCAGGGTTGGATGATTTGAGCTACAGGGAGAGGCTGAACAGGCTGGGGCTGTTTTCCCTGGAGCGTCGGAGGCTGAAGGGTGACCTTATAGAGGCTTATAAAATTATGAGGGGCATGGATAGGATAAATAGACAAAGTCTTTTCCCTGGGGTGGGGGAGTCCAGAACTAGAGGGCATAGGTTTAGGGTGAGAGGGGAAAGATATAGCGGAGACCTAAGGGACAACCTTTTCACACAGAGGGTGGTACGTGTATGGAATGAGCTGCCAGAGGAAGTGGTGGAGGCTGGTACAATTGCAACATTTAAGAGGCATCTGGATGGGTATATGAATAGGAAGGGTTTGGAGGGATATGGGCCGGGTGCTGGCAGGTGGGACTAGATTGGGTTGGGATATCTGGTCAGCATGGACGGGTTGGACCGAAGGGTCTGTTTCTGTGCTGTACATCTCTATGACTCTATGACTCTATGTATTCTTCTATCCCCCTCTCAGCATTTGGCAGTCTGTAGTTTACTCATAGTAGTGTGCCTCCCCTTTTTATTTCTAAGCTCTACCCATAAAGCCTCATTTGTTAATCTGTTTAGTATATCATTCCTTCTCACAATTGTAGATGATTTCTTCAAACAATTCTACTACCCACCCCCACTCTATCTTTTGTCATCCATCTTATCATAGATTCATAGAGTCCCACAGCATGGAGACAGGTGCTTTTGGCCCAAGCTGGTCCATGTCGATCAAAAGGTCCATCCACGCTAACCCCATTTTCCTGCACTTGGCCCATATCCTTCAAAACCTTTCCATGTAATTGTCCAAATACCTTTTACATGTTGTTAATGTACCCACCTCAACCACTTCCACTGGCGGTTCATTCCAAATGCATACCACCCTCTGTATAAAAAAGTTGCCCTTCAGGTACCCTTTTATTCTTTCCTCTCTGACCTTAAACTGATGCCCTGTAGTCCTCAATTCCCTAACCCTGAGAAATCTCTGTGTATAGGGATATTGAGTTGCCAACTAGGCAACTCTTCTTCAACTCGGTTGTGCTGCCATGTGTCTATCTGTGCCCTTAGTTCACCTATCTTGTTTGTAATGCACTTTGCATTGATGTATAAACCGTGCAACCCATCAATTTTCTTTACTGGACACTTTTTAATCCTCATTTCTTTTGTCTTTCCAAGTAACTGACTACATCACTAACTAATGTCCTACCTTGCATTTCCTGATCTGAATCTGACCCATCTAAGCCTCCACTTTGGTTCACATCCTCATGCCAGACTAGTTTAAAACCTCACCCACTGAACTAGCAATAGCCCCCATGAGGATATTTGTCCCAACTCTGCCCGGATATGACCCTTGAGGCTTGTACACATCCCGCCTTCCCCAGAAACAGTCCCAATGCCTCAAGAAACCTGGCACATCATTTCTCCAGCCACACATTCATCTGATCTCTCCTCTTATTCCCGCTCTCGTGATCATTGGGAGTAACTCTGTGATTACTACATTTTGAGGTTCCGAATTTGAATTTAACTTTGAACTTCCTATGTTCAGCTTTCAGGTCCTCATCTTTTTGTTTGCTTATATTTTTGTTACTTACATGCACCATGACCACTTGCTGCTCCCCCTCCCCCTCCAGAATGTCTTGCAGTCACTCTGTGACATCCCTGACCCTGATAACGGGGAGTCAACATACGATCCTGGATTCACGTCTGCAGCCGCAGAAGCACCTGCCCGAACCCCTTACTATTGAATCCCCTATCCGCATAGTCCTGCCAATCATTTTCCTCCCCTTCTGTGCAGCAAAGCCACTCATGGTACCATGGAATTGGCTGTTGCTGCTTTCCCCTGAGAGTCCACAACCCCCAGCACCATTCAAAACAGTGTATCTGTTTGGGAGGGGGATGACCATAACGGACTCCTGCATTGACTTCGTGAACCTTTTATCTTGTCTGATGGTTTCCCATTCCCTTTCTACTTGTGTCGACCTCATCTTGCTAAACGTGCTATCCACAACATTCTCAGTATTGCAGACGCTCCACAGTAGTGCCCCCCCCACAGCTTCAGTTCTGAAAGGCGGTGAGCTAGTAACTGCGGCTGGATACATCTCTTGCACTTATCGTTGTCCCTTATTTTGCACATTGCACAAGAGGAGGTGTGAGGTCTCCTGTCATAACTACTTAAGCAAATTATCCCTTAAATAAAATTAATTAAGCTAGGGACCTTCCTTTGTTTCAAACACTTATAATCGAAAATCCCTATCTTTATTTATGCTAATATATTATACTTTAAAAAACTTTAACAAAAGAAATTACTCTGCAAATATCACTTATGGTCCCTAGTGGAAACAGTCAATTGGTGTCACTCTCTGAACTGCCCAGACTGAGACTGAGTGCCGCACTCAGTCTTTCAACTTTACCTCTCCCTGTCTCACCTAACTCCCTGTTTTCACCCAACTCTCCTTTAGCCAAGCAGCACTAAGGATATAGCCTTTTTAAGGCCCCTCAAAACAATGGTTTAGAACTGGTTCAGATCAAACCAGTTATTCAGATAACCAGCTTCGCCTGAGAGTGACTGGGAGCCCAGGCACTAAGAGTGAGCATCTGGCTGCCCTTCAGTCTCTCCCACTGCTGCTGGCAATGTCCAGGTCACTCATTCAGACTGGATACTTCAACTGCATCATCAGTGCCTCAAATGTAAACACATGTAAATAGTGTTCTGTGTAAGTAAGAAATGCCTCTGGCTTTTGCAACCAGAGGGAATATCAGATCCAAGGTTTGTTTTTCTTCATATGCAAAGACTGTACAGAACTGTTCTCGCACCTGTGTATGTGCATAAAGATATTTTTATGAATAAAGTATGTTTTGCAATGCAAAATTCTAAAGCTACACTGAATCAAAGAAAGCAGCTTTTAGTTACTAGGTTAAAGAACTAAATTAGCTTGAACATTAGCTCTGAAAGTAAGTTTAATTACCACTTTACTCCTTGCAATTTACCTCTTGCAATTTACCTCTGTTTTCACCCAATTCCAAAGCAATTGAGTTTAACCAAACAGCACTCAATGTCTTTGATTCTCAAGATGCTGTCTCTGATACTCATGGTACCGTCCGACAGTGTTATCCCTGGTTCTGTTGCTGGTGTATGACAGTGCTGTCCCTGATTCTCTTGGTGGTGTTATACATTATTCTGATGGTGTTCTATGACAGTGTTGTCCCTGGGAATCATTGTGCTGAACCACAACACAATGTCGTCCCTGATTCTGATCAATCTATAAAGCACTGTTGTCTTTCATTGTCATATATGACAGTGCTGCCTCTGATTCTCATGGTGCTGTTTAACAGTGTTTCCTGTGTGTCTCATGGTGCCTTACAACTGTGTTGTCCCTGATTCTCTGTATAGCATTGTTGTCCCTGATTGCAGTGGTGCTGTATGACCTGTAATCCCTGAACATCATGGAGCTGTAGCATAGCATTGTCCCTGATTATCATGATCCTGTTTGACAGTGTTACCTCTGACTTTTATTGAGGTGGACAATAACTTTGACTAAGATTCTGATGGCGCTATTTGACAGTCCTTAACAGATTCTTGGATCTGATTCGGAGGAAAGGTCACTCGACCTGAAACATTAACTCTAATTTTCCCCACAGATGTTGCCAGACCTGCTGAGCTGTTCTGTTTCTGTTCCAGATTCTCCTGGTGCTGTATGTCAGTGCTCTCCTTGATCCTCATCATGCTATCTGACCGTGTGGCCTACGACTCTGATGGTGTTGTGTGAGAGTGTTGTCTCTGATTCCAATGGCTGTTTGACATTGTCGCCTCTGAGATTCAGAGTGCTTTACGGCAGTATTATCTCCGATTGTAATGATGTTGTTTGACTGTGTTAAGCCTGATTCTCATGGAGCTGTCCAATAGTATTGTCTGTGATTCTGATGATGCTGTGTGGTGGTGTTGTGCCTGAGGCCAACTGGTATTATCTTTGGACTATTAATTCAGAGTCTCAGGTAATGGCCTGAGGACCTGGGTTTAATCCTTCATGGCAGATGTATAATTTGAATTTTAAAAATCTGGAGTTGAGACTCTATCAATGACCATGAATTCTGGTTCACTAATGTCCAATTGGTAAGGAAACTACCATCCCTACCATTCATCTGGCCTACACGTGACTCTTAACTGTTCTCTGGGCAATCAGGATGGGTAATAAATGCTGGCCTAGTCAGTGACACCCTCATCCTGTGAATGAATATTAGAAAAAGATTGCCTTTGTGTTGCCTCTGATACTCATGGTGTTGTACAACAGTGTTATCCCTTTGTAATGAGGCTGTATGTCAGTGTTGTCCTTGATCTTCATGGGTATTGTTTCACAATGTTGCCTTTTGGTTCTTATTGAGGTATATAGCAGCTTTGTTTGCGATTCTGATGGTATTTGAGAGTGTTGTCCCACATTCTCATGGTGCTGTACAACAGTGTTGCCCCAATTATATTGGTGTTGTCTGTCTGTGTTACCCCTGATTGTATTGGTGTTGTCTGTCTGTTTTGCCCCTGATTGTATTGGTATGGTCTCGCTGTGATGCTCCTGACTGTATTGGTGTTGTCTGTCTGTGTTGCTCCTGATTGTATTGGTGTTGTCTGTCTGTGTTGCTCCTGATTGTATTGGTGTTGTCCGTCTGCGTTGCCCCGGATTGTATTGGTGTTGTCCGTCTGTGTTGCTCCTGATTGTATTGGTGTTGTCTGTCTGTGTTGCTCCTGATTGTATTGGTGTTGTCCGTCTGTGTTGCTCCTGATTATATTGGTGTTGTCTATCTGTATTGCTCCTGATTGTATTGTGTTGTCCGTCTGTGTTGCCCTGACTGTATTAGTGTTGTCTGTCTGTGTTCCCCCGATTGTATTAGTGTTGTCTGTCTGTGTTGCTCCTGATTGTATTGATGTTGTCCATCTGTGTTGCTCCTGATTGTATTGGGGTTGTCCGTCTGTGTTGCCCTGACTGTATTGGTGTTGTCCGTCTGTGTTGCTCCTGATTGTATTGGGGTTGTCCGTCTGTGTTGCCCTGACTGTATTGGTGTTGTCCGTCTGTGTTGCTCCTGATTGTATTGGCGTTGTCCATCTGTGTTGCTCCTGATTGTATTAGGGTTGTCCGTCTATGTTGCCCTGACTGTATTGGTGTTGTCCGTCTGTGTTGCTCCTGATTATATTGGTGTTGACTCTGTCTGTGTTGCCCCTGATTGTATTGGTGTTGTCTGTCTGTGTTGCTCCTGATTGTATTGGTGTTGCCTGTCTGTGTTGCCCTGATTGTATTGGTGTTGCCTGTCTGTGTTGCC
>NC_057720.1:82980868-83003247 GCF_004010195.1 Chiloscyllium plagiosum | reverse complement strand
CCTGATTGTATTGGTGTTGCCTGTCTGTGTTGCCTCTGATTGTATTGGTGTTGCCTGTCTGTGTTGCCCCTGATTGTATTGGTGTTGCCTGTCTGTATTGCTTCTGATTGTATTAGTGTTGCCTGTCTGTGTTGCCCCTGATTGTATTGGTGTTGCCTGTCTGTGTTGCCTCTGATTGTATTGGTGTTGCCTGTCTGTGTTGCCTCTGATTGTATTGGTGTTGTCTGTCTGTGTTGCCTCTGATTGTATTGGTGTTGCCTGTTTGTGTTGCCCCTGATTGTATTGGTGTTGCCTGTCTGTGTTGCCTCTGATTGTATTGGTGTTGTCTGTCTATGTTGCTCCTGATTGTATTGGTGTTGCCTGTTTGTGTTGCCTCTGATTGTATTGGTGTTGCCTGTCTGTGTTGCCCCTGATTGTATTGGTGTTGTCTGTCTGTGTTGCACCTGATTGTATTGGTGTTGTCCGTCTGTGTTGCTCCTGATTGTTTTGGTGTTGTCCGTCTGTGTTGCCCCGATTGTATTGGTGTTGTCCGTCTGTGTTGCTCCTGATTGTATGTGGTGTTGTCAGTCTGTGTTGCTGCTGATTGTATCGGTGTTGTCTGTCTGTGTTGCCCTGACTGTATTGGTGCTGTCTGTCTGTGTTGCTCCTGATTGTATCGGTGTTGTCTGTCTGTATTGCTCCTGATTTTATTGCTGTTGTCTCTGTCTGTGTTGGGCCCAGATTATCATGGTGCTGTTTGACAGTGATATCTCTGATCCTCATGGTATGTTTGACAATGTTGTTCCCGATATTTGCTATGCTATATGATACAGTTGTCCATGCTTTTGATGAAGCTGTAAAACAATGTTGTCCGTGATTCTAATAGCACCATGTAACTGTGGTCCCTGATTCTCATGTTGTTGCATAAGAGTACTCTCACCGATATTCATCATGCTGTCTGACATTGTTGCCTGTCATTCTCATAGGGCTCTATGACATTGTTTCCCTTGATCATCATTGTGATGCAAGTCAGTGTTGCCATAGATTCTCATGGTATTGCATGATGGTGTTGCCTTTTATACTTATACTGCTGTCTGACAGTTGTGTCTCTGACTATGATTGAGCTGCACAATAGCTTCATTTGAGATTCTGGTGCTATTAGATAGTGTTGTCCCTCATTGTGATGATGCTGTTTGACAGTGTGTCTATGATTTTAATGATGCTATTTGACAGGGTTAAATCTGAATATCATTGAGTTGTACAGTAGTCCTTTCTGTGATTTTGATGGTGATATATGACAGCATCATTTCTGATTGTAATGGTGCTGTATGACACTGTTGTCCCTGATTGTGTTGGCGTTGTATGACAGTGTTGTCCCTGATTGTAATGGAGCTGTATGACACTGTTGACCCTGATTGTAATGGTGCTATGTGACAGTATTGTTCCTGTTTGTAATGGTGCTGTGTGACAGTGTTGTCTCTGATTGCAATGGTGCTTTGTGAAAGCATTGTCCCTGATTGTAATGGTGCTGTGTGACAGTGTTGTCCCTGATTGTAATGGTGCTCTATGACAGTATTGTCCCTGATTGTACTGGAGCTGTATGACACTGTTATCCCTGATTGTAATGGTGCTATGTGACAGTATTGTTCCTGATTGTAATGGTGCTGTGTGACAGTGTTGTCTCTGATTGCAATGGTGCTCTGCGACAGTATTGTCCCTGATTGTAATGGAGTTGTGTGACAGTGTTGTCCCTGGTTGTAATGGTGTTGGATGACACTGTTGTCCCTGATTGTAATGGTGCTTTGTGAAAGTGTTGTCCCTGATTGTAATGGTGCTGTGTGACACTGTTGTCCCTGATTGTAATGGTGCTGTGTGACTCTTTTGTTCCTGACTGTAATGGTGCTGTGTGATGGTGTTGTCTCTGATTGTAGTGGTGTTGTATGACAGTGTTGTCCCTGATTGTAATGATGCTGTGTGACAGTATTGTTCCTGATTGTAATGATGATGGGTGACAGTGTTGTCCCTGCTTGTAATGGTGCTGTGTGACTGTGCTGTCCCTGATTGTAATGGTGATGTGTGACAGTGTTGTCCCTGATTATAATAGTGCTGTGTGACAGTGTTGTCCCTGATTGTAATGGTGCTGTGTGACAGTGTTGTCTCTGATTGTAATGGTGCTCTGCGACAGTATTGTCCTGATTGTAATGGAGCTGTGTGACAGTGTTGTCTCTGACTGTAATGTGTTGTATGACACTGTTGTCCCTGATTATAATGGTGCTTTGTGACAATGATGTCCCTTATTGTAATGGTGATGGGTGACAGTCTTGTCCCCGATTATAATAGTGAGGTAAAAACATAATAGTGCTGTGTGACAGTGTTGTCTCTGATTGTCATGGTGCTCTGTGACAGTATTGTCCCTGATTGTAATGGAGCTGTGTGACAGAGTTGTCTCTGATTGTAATGGAGTTGTATGACAGTGTTGTCTCTAATTGTAATGGTGCTTTGTGACAGTGTTGTCCCTGATTGTAATGGTGATGGGTGACAGTGTTGTCCCTGATTGTAATGGTGTTGTATGACAGTGTTGTTCCTGATTGTAATGGTGATGTGTGACAGGGTTGTCCATGCTTGTAATGGTGCTGTGTGACGGTGTTGTCCCTGATTGTAATGGTGTTGTCGGATTGTGTTGACCCTGATTGTAATGGTGCTGTGTGACAGTATTGTTCCTGTTTGTAATGGTGCTGTGTGATGTTGTTGTCCCTGATTGAAATGGTGTTTTGTGACAGTGTTGTTCCTGATTGTAATGGTGCTGTGTGACAATGTTGTCTCTGATTGTAATGGTGCTGTGTGACAGTGTTGTCCCTTATTGTAATTGTGTTGTGTGACAGTGTTATCCCTGATTGTAATGGTGCTGTGTGACAATGTTGTCCCTGATTGTAATGGTGCTGTGTGATAGTGTTGTCTCTTATTGTAATTGTGCTGTGTGACAGTGTTATCCCTGATTGTAATGGTGCTGTGTGACAGTGTTGTCCCTAATTGTAATGGTGCTGTGTGACGGTGTTGTCCCTGATTGTAATGGTGCTGTGTGACAGTGTTGTCCCTGATTGGAATGGTGTTGTGTGACAGTGTTGTCCCTGATTGGAATGGTGCTGTGTGACAGTGTTGTCCCTTATTGTAATGGTGCTTTGTGACAGTGTTGTCCCTGATTGTAATGGTGCTTTGTGACAGTGTTGTCCCTGATTGGAATGGTGCTGTATGACAGTGTTGTCCCTTATTGTAATGGTGCTGTGTGACAGTGTTGTCCCTTATTGTAATGGTTCTCTGTGACAGTGTTGTTCCTGACTGTAATTGTGCTGTGTGAAAGTGTTGTCCCTGACTGTAATGATGCTATACGACAGTATTGTCCTTGATTCTCATATTACTCTGTGATAACATGGTGTTCTCCGGCAGCGTTCTTTTTGATTTTAGTGCTGTTGTTTGACAGAGTTCTGTCTGATTTTCATTGTGCTTCAGACAGTCGTGTCTGAGAATCTGATGGTGCTACGTCACCGTATTCTCCCTGATTGTCATCTTGTTGTATGATAGTATTGCCTTTGCTACTGATGGTGCTGTATGACTGTTCTGTCCCAGACTCTTATGATCCTAATGACTATTGCCAATGATCCTCATGGTGCTTTATGTCAGTGATACCCTCTTATTCTTAGGTTGCTGCTCGCCAGTGGTGCATTTGATTCACTTGGTGCTGTACAAGTGTTTTCTCCTTGTCTCCTGGTGCTAGACCAGTGTTGTGTCTGATTTTCATGACAGTGTTTGACAGTATTGCCTCTAATTCTCATGTTTCTGAAGGGGAGCACCATGCTTCATTCTCATAGTGTTGTACAACAGCGTGGCATCTGATTCTCAATGAGGTGTACAACTGTTTGCATAAGATTCTTGTCGTGCTACATGACAGTATTATCCCTGATCCTCATGGCGCCGTATGACTGCTTTATTTCTCATTCTCATGTTACTGATTCTCTTGGTGCTGTACCTTGGTGTTGCCTCTGGTTTTCATGGTGCTTTATGTTTATGTTGCCTCTTGTGGTGCGACACGCCAGCTTTCCATGGTGCTGTTATCTCTGATTCTCATAGTGATGCTTGACAGTGTTGTCCTTGATGGCCACGATGCTTTTTGGCATTGTTACCTCTCATTCCCATGTTGCCTTAGATCAGTGTTTCTTGATTCTCAGGGACAACAGTGTAGAGTCTGACTCTCATTGGGCTGTACCTCAGTTTTGTCTGTGATTCTGGTGATGCTGTATGTCAATGCTGTCTGTGACTGTCACGATGTTGTATTACAGTGAAGTCTCTGACTCTCATAGAGCTTTGTTGTGGTGCTGACTGTGATTGTCTTATTGCTGGATGAACTGTTTTCACTGATTTTTGTACCACAGTGCAGTCTCTGATTCACATAGTGTTTTCTCTGAATCACCTGATGCTGCATTAAAAAAGTTACCCTTGATGCTTATGTTTGTGCATGACTTTGTCATGGATATTGGTGGTGCTGTCTTACATTCTTGTCCCTGGTGCTCTTTCAGTCTTTATGACAGTGTTGTCCCTGATTCTAATGCTTTTCTTAAGGCATTGTTGTTTTCTGATGTTGATGGTTTTATATGTTGGTCTTTGCTTTCTGATTCACGTGACAGTTTTCTCTTTGATCCTCCTGGTGATGTGATAGCTAATGCAATATAAACATGTTTTCTACCTCACCGTCATTTTCATCCTCTCCCCCTGGGAAAAGATGAATATTTTCTGAACTGTAAACAGCCTGTGTTTAACCAACTTCATTTGCACCTTTCTAACAAGCAGAATAGATACGAGGACACTGTATCTGAGTGTTCAGCTCTTAACGATTTATTTTTGTAGTATCCCGTTACAAAGCACAGAGTGGGCAGCAGGAGATTCAGTTCTTACAGGGAATTATCCTCTAGAGGGGGACTCCTGAAGCTCGGAGATATCACATCAGGGAAACTATCCCAAGAGTTCTGGGCACTATGAAGGTGTTAGCAATTGAAGGGAAATGTCAAGGAGCCCCTTAACCCACAATAATCTAGGATTGAAAGAGAATGGATTCCACCTTGAACCATGTTCCATGGCAGATATTTAACAAGCACAATTTTAAATGGGTTGAAGTGGTCCTCATGGGATCCAGATCGAGGGCATTATTCCTTCTCCATGTAAGTTGGTCATAGGGTCCCCTATACATCTGTGAGTTCCAAACCCTCACCGAAAAGTACATGATGGAAGAAATCATGGGAAAGCTCCCAAAGTAGATTATGGTCGTGCTTCAATTGGATGTTCCAGCTATATTGACAAAGTGGTAACAAACTCCAAACCACAGAGTGGAATATTGGAGGCCAGGTGGTGGCAGTAAGCAATGTGACAGTCAATGTGATTGAACTACTGCAAGCAGTAGTAGATAGGGTAGTTCCTGAGGTAAATAGAATTTGATCTCTGAAAGCAGTCAGTCAGATTCATTTTTTACCAAATGAAGCCCGAGCCAACTAGGGGTGCAGCTGCCTAGTAGTTTTGGTTAGGTTTGTGGAGGGCCAGGCACAAGTACAGCAGGTATTCTTATATCAAGTGGGTGTCAGGGTAGCAGGTCACTGCTGCCTATCCCTCTAATCTGGATTCAGTAGTGCAGAACCTCCTGATACTTCAGGAAACAAAAGAGGCATTATTCCTTCTCCATGTAAGTTGGTCATAGGGTCCCCTATACATCTGTGAGTTCCAAACATCATGTAGCTGAGCTTCCTTTCTAATAAAGTGCAGCCGGGTGCAAAGGTGTAAACTAGGTGGGAACGCCATTTCACCTCTGACCACAGTTCTTCTTGTGTTTTGCAGGCGCAATGAAGAAGTGCTGGTCGTTGATAGTGGTGGTTGAGCTATTCACCAGTAGCAGGTGAAGGATTCACTGGTCCCGTTTCAATAACCCGAAGGGACGGAACAGAGGATCCTTTTGTGAGAACTCACACAGTCACAAAGTGGAGGATGGAATGTTGGGAGCAATCAGACTTCAAGACGTTTAGCGAAGAGTCCATTTGCTTATCGTAACGTGTGTGAAAGAAGGTAAAGGCTTCACTGTTGAATATGTCTCAAACAATAAAACAATCCTAATGAAGGATTTGAGCAATAAAACACAAATTAATTTAAATATAATTCCGGGTGGCCACTTGCACAAGAGAAATGAACCAAATTTTCCACCAAATGTTTGGTAAAAGGCTGTGAGAACTTGATAGGCCGAATGGCCTGCTTCCATACTATAGGAGTTTGATGATTCTATGAAGGATTGAAGGTAGAGATTAAAACCAAAGAAAGTATCCCTGAATGTCTGTATTCTCCAGACAGTCCCTGCCCTGCACATCAACCAACTAATGGTAGATGTTCTCATACTCCATAATACTATCTACCATAGGGTAGTGCCCATAATCAATTTGTGTTGCATCTTCGTGAGATCTCACCTGGAGTACTGAGTACAGCTTTCATCTCCTTACTGAAGGAAGGACATGTTTGTCATAGAGGGAGTGCAGCAGAGTTTGACCAGAGTAGTGAGATTGAGGAGATTGGGCCTGTATTCCCCAGTTTAGAAGAATGTAAGGTGATCACATTGAAAGTTACAAAATTCTTTAAGGACAAAACAGGTTTGGCTGCAGAAAGGATGTTATTCCTGCCTAGATGTTGGGGGCTTAGAACCAGGGGATGCAGACTCAGACCAAGAGGTGAACCATTTAGAACAGAAAATAACAGGAATTTCTTCACACATGCAGTAGTGAATGTTTGGAATTCTGTAACAGGGAGCTGTGACAGCTCAGTTACCATGTGTGTTCGAGACAGATTACTTGATTTCTGGTCACTAATGACATAGGGATAATGTGGGAAAATAATGTTAATGTAGATGAACAGCCATGATCTGAAATGGCAGAACAGGCTCAAGATTTTGAAAGACCTGTTCCTGACCTGATGTTCCTATGTTGGCAAATATGCAAGACTGGAATTTTGTAAATCAAAGTCCATCCCCTTGTTTGGAAACCTGTTGTACTGGAGTGATGGTGATTTCTGGGCTACAGTTAGATCCATCATGAGGAATATATATGTGGGAACCTGACAGGTATAAAAACCTATGGCAGAGGGAGGTGAAACTTAGTCAATAACATAGCAACCGTCTTTCATACACAGAGCATCACTTGTAAGTAGCTTAGATTTAGCTGTTTGCAATAAACAAAGTGAAGGTACAACCCAGAGCTCAAGAATATTTCTCAAAACGTGAACGGGATTGAGATCTTGGTGAAGATCACATGATGAAGTTGTGCGGTCACACGGTTGGAATTTCTCACCACAATATTACATGCAATAATCAGACAGGATAGAAATACTCTACTGAAGTAACATGTGTTCATTAAGTGAAATTGCAGATTGGTATGAGAGATTTGAAGATAGGTTAAAAAAGGTCAAAGCCCCCCTGCATTGAGGATCGATGTTTAAACACTCTGGTAAAATATCATATTAAAAACACAGTCAACATGCTTAATCTAATGCTTTGCTCTAGCTCCAAGGAAATCCCATCCCAGTTTATTGTTCTGAAAAGATCAGAATAATACAACAGCATATGATCTTGTTTAATACTTAAATGGAGTGGGCATAGAACTGTCAAGGCTGGGATTTGTTGTCTGTCCCTAGTTCCCCTTGAGAAGTTGCTGGCGAGCCACCTCCTTGAACCACTCCAGTCCAGAGTTAAAAACCTGAACAGGTCTGGCCTTACAAATACTATAGCTACAAGAGCAGGCCAGAGGCTGGAAATTCTGAGGTAAGTCATTCATCACGGGTGTAATGGAATACTCCCCACTTGACTGGATGGGTGCAGCTGTAACAATACTCAAGAAGCTTAACATTATCCAATATCCACTGCCACCTGCATGTTACCCTCTAAGCCACTCACCATCCTGACTGGAACTAACATTGTTTCACTGTCTGTGTGCTGAAATTCCCTCCCAAAGGACATCGCAGGTCTACGTGGACTACTATAATTTGGAGATGCCGGTGTTGGACTGGGTTGGACAAAGTTAAAAATCACGCAACACCAGGTTATAGTCCAACAGGTTTATTTGGAAGCATTAGCTTTGGGAGTGCTGCTCCTTCATCAGATAGGTAGTGGGGCACGATCATAGGCGACTAGCTATGTTTATGTTTAATGTGGTGGTTGGGTCACTAAACAAGCAGATTGCTCTGTCCTGGATAATGTTAAGCTTCTTGAGTATTGTTGGAGCTGCACCCATCCAGTCAATGAGGAGTATTCCATTACACTCCTGACTTGTGCCTTGTAATGGTGGGCAGGCTTTGGGGACTCAGGAGATGAATGACTTACCTCAGAATTTCCAGCCTCTGGCCTGTTCTTATAGCTATGGTATTTATATGGCTGGACCTGTTCAGCTTCTAGTCAATGGTAACACCCAGAATGCTGACAGTAGAGAATCCTGTGATGGTAATGCTATTGAACATCAAAGGAGGACAGTTAGATTCCCCATTGCCGGATTTTGTCTTTATCTGACACTTTTGTGGCACAATTGTTAGTTAGGTGTATTATAGAATATTACCAATACCTTGCTTATCTTGTGACTATCAGTGGGATTTTAGTAGGAATGCAACTACAGGTCTTGAAGAAGCATGGGCAGACCGTTGTGTGACCTTGTGATGCAGGAGCATGATGAATTGTTATGCAGATTCAGTCTGACATCAACAAACAATTACTTGTATCATGGAAGTGCTTGCGGTAGAAATTTTCATCAACTTAATTTAATCGAGACAGATAGGAATGTTGTTCATCTGGTTGTAAGTTTGCTCGCTGAGCTGGTAGGTTTGTTCTCAGACGTTTCGTCATCATGCTAGGTGACATCATCAGTGAGTCTCCGGTGAAGCGTTGGTGTTCTGTTCTGCTTGTTATTTATCTGACTCGGTCTGTTGTGGTGGGTGATATCATTTCTGGTTCTGTTTCTGAGAAGTTGGTAAATGGGGTCCAACTCGTTGTGTTTGCTGATGGAGTTCTAAGATGAATGCCAGGCCTCTAGGAATTCCCAGGCGTGTCTTTGTTTAGCCTGTTCCAGGATGGATGTGTTGTCCCAGTCGAAGTGGTGACCCTCTTTGTCTGTGTGTGTGGATACCAGTGAAAGTTGGTCATGTCCTTTGGTGGCTAGTTGGTGCTCAAGTATCTTGGTGGCTAGTGTCCTGCCCGTCTGTCCACTGTAATGTTTGCTGCAGTCCTTGCTGGATATTTTGTATATGACGTTCATTCTGCTGGTTGTTGGTGCGGGCTCCTTTAAATTCATCAGGAGCTGTTTCAGTGCGGTGGTAAGTATGTAGGCTAACATGACGCTGAGGGGCTGGAGTAGTCTGATCATCATCAAGATGTCTTTCATGTATGGCTAGAGTCTCTGGGTGTGTTGTGTCTTCTTGTTTAGGTCTGTGGTCCAGGAATCGGCGGGCTGCACTTATTAGGTACCCGTTGTTCCTGAATATGTTGCCTAGGTGTTTTTCCTCAGCTTCTCGTAGTTCCTGGGTGCTGCAGGGTGTTGTGGCACATTATAATAATGTCCCGATGCAGCTCTGTTTGTGGATGTTGGGATGACTGCTCCTGTAGTTGAGTATCTGGTCAGTGTATGTGGTTTTCCTGTAGATGCTGGTCTACAGCTCTCCCTTGGCTTTTCGTTCTACTCTGAGTCTGTTATTGTTCTCTTCCCTGTTGGTGAACTTTATCCCAGTAAGGATGTTGTTTATGTGTCTGTGGGTTTCTTCTCATTTGTTGCATTTCGTGATGACAAAGATGTCATCCACATAGCGGACCCAAAACCTGGGCCAGATCGCGGGAAGGGCTGTTCGATCTAACCTCTGCACAACCGCTTCTGCTAAGAGTTCTGATATTGGTGATCCCATGGGCGTCCCATTGATTTGTTTGCACATCTTATTGTTCAAGGTGAGGAGGGTTGTGAGACACGGGTCTACTAGTTTGAGGATGCTGTCTTTGCTGGAGTTGGTGCTGTCAGGCATTTGTGCATCTACAGTGGAACCTCAACGCAAGTATGGGACTAATGCAACTTGTCAAACTGAACGTTACAACTTTGTTTCTATCCTAAAACAGTTAGCGATGCAGAAGGTCATGAACATGATCAGTATATGCATATCTTAAAGTCAGTTTGTGCAAATATGTGGCTGAGTTTGGTTATACCATCCCAGCCATTTCCGAACATTTAATGAAGCTTAAATGAACATTGACTGGTTAGAAACGCAAACACTTAGAGAATAGAAGCAGGTGTAGGCTACTCAGCCCTTCAAACCTGCTCTGACATTCAATATGATCATGGTTGATCACCCAAATCCACACGCTGTTCCTGCTTTCTCCCCATAACTTTTGATCCGTAAGGAATATATCCAACTCCTTCTTATAAACATTCAGTATTTTGGTCTCCAATTCATTCTGGGACAGACAGTTCCATAGGTTCACCACTGTCTGGGGGAAAACATTTCTCCTCACTTCAGTCCCAAATGGCCTACCCCATATTCTTAGACTGTGACCCCTCATTGTGGAAGTATTATCAGTCACAGAGACACACACTTGTGTCTCTGTGACTTGTGTCTCTGTGACAAGACTCAACAATATAAAAATACCACATTGCAGTGTGACATTGAACGTGATGGTCCGGCCCAGAGAAGCAAGAGGAAACATACGAAAAGTGTGCTTATGCAATGAGTATGAGGTAGAGACAGGTGAAACATGACCAGACATGAGATATTTAATTTAAGAAACTGTGGAGTTTGCACATTCTCCAAGTGTCTACGAGCGTGTCTTCCGGGTTCTCTAATTTTTCTCCCACAGTCCAAAGATGTGCAGGTTAGGTGGATTAGCCATGCGAACTGCAAGGTTAGAGGGACAGGGTAGGGGGATGTCGGTCTGGGTGGGATGCTGTTTGGAGGAATGGTGTGACACAATGAGCTGAATGGGCTGCTTCCACACTGTAGGGATTCTGTAATGAAGGAAGTAGCTGAGAAGAATGTTGAAAATAGAACAGCTGAGTAGACCGCAGTACTGAAGCAATATGGTGTTCTTATTTAATATTGTGACTGGGGCATTGATCATAAAAGCTGTATATTGGGGATAGGGGGTGTAGCTTGGTTGTGTTGGATGGGGTAGATAGATTCAGTAGTGGTGTACTTTGGTCAAGTCGGGAGAGACTGGGTCTTGTAGTGGGATGTGGTTGCATTGGATCATGACCTGTCTGAAAAGGTTGGTTGGGTTAATGGGGAAGGGGGTTAGTTGGGGTAGGATCAGGACGTGGTCAGGCAGGGTAGTCCAGTTGGGGACGTGGTCAGGTCTGCTCGGGGTTGGGGCTAGTGGATGGGGGAAGCAGGCGGTTGGGGTGGATGTAAATAGATGTGAGTGGCTGGGGTAGTCTGGTCTGGTTGGGAGGATGGTTAGTTGGCAAGGTCTGGTCTGTGCAGTCAGGTTCTCTCCAAGTCGAGCAGCTTTGGCCATTATGTACTTAAAGGAGACTCAGTGTCAACAAAGAGGAATTACACTTTGATGGGAAAGTGAAACTGAAGCCTCTTCATCAAACAATCCCTATCAGCAGGTTTCCCCAGTTAGACAGTTCCATTCAAGCAACTGTGACAGTGGTCTACTCAGAATGGGACGTTACTGTTGAAGTGGAACAGACAGTGTCTTGCAGGCTTTCGATTTCAGTCAAAAAGGCAACACATACTGAATGTCATGATCGATCATCCAATGACCATTGAGGCTTTTGCCATGTCAAATCCAATTCATTATTGAAAATAAAACATATTAACAAAGGTGTTCAGGTAACCTTGTTAGTGTAGTCCGCAGTGTAACAGAGAGCTGCAGTCAAGGAACCTCGCTGGAGCAGTAAGCTACCACAGAGGACAGTATGGAATATGACCATTAAACTTCGAGTACATTTAGATTACGGTGTGGAAACAGGCCAATTCGGCCCAACAGGTCCACACCGACATGGCAAGGCGCAACCCACCCAGACCCATTCCCCCACATTTACCCCTTCACCTAGCACTACAGGCAGTTTAGCATGGCCAATTCACCTAACCTGCACATTTTTGGACTGTGGGAGGAAACCGGAGCACCCGGAAGAAACCCACGCAGACAATGTGCAAACTCCACACAGACAGTTGCCTGAGGCGGGAATTGAACCCGGGTCTTTGACACTGTGAGGCAGCAGTGCTAACCACTGTGCCACGATGCCACCCACTTTTTTTTAGATTCATTCTTGTAAACCTCCTTTGGACCCCCTCCAACACCAGCACATACCTCCTTTAGTTTGATTAGATTACTTACAGTGTGGAAACAGGCCCTTCGGCCCAACAAGTCCACACTGACCCTCCGAAGAGCAACCCACCCAGACCCATTCCCCTACATTTACCCCTTCACCTAACACTATGGGCAATTTAGGATGGCCAATTCACCTAACCTGCACATTTTTGGACTGTGGGAGGAAACCGGAGCACCCAGAGGAAGCCCACGCAGACACAGGGAGAATGTGCAAACTCCACACAGATAGTTGCCCGATCATTTATACATTACATTGCCAGAGCATTTTTATTGTTAACAGTATACTGATAAGGACGTTAATTGCCATTTTTAAACTATAAATGGTTCAATTTTCTATATGATCTATTTTGACTTGACTCCCTATGAGTATACCTGCTCATGCTGTAGGGCATCGATAGTTCCGATTCACACTGTGTGTCTGACAGGGCTGTTGCTGATTCAGAGTACTTTGTGACAATATTACAAAAACAAAATATGGCAGATGCTGGGAATCTGAAATGTAAAAATATCACATTTGGGAACCCATTTCTGTGGAGAAAAACAGTTTACATGTCTGGTTAATGATGACCCTTCATGTCTGAGACAGTCCTGCTCCTGAATCTGATGGTTGTGTCTGAGAGTGTAGTCTCTATGTCTCATGGTGATGTACGACTGTCCTGTCCCTGATCTGATGGCTGTGTCTTAGAGTTTTGTCTATGTTTCTCATGACGGTGTACGACTGTCCTGCCCCTGATTCTGATGCCAATCTCCAGACTAATGACACTATGTAGCTATATTGACAAAATATATTTTTTTTCCTGAAGCCTGAATTTTGCAGAGGGAGAGAGACTGGAGTTTAGAGATCAACACTGTGGTCTAAACATTGTTAGGAAGTATCATTGCACTAGTTCAAGAGAGTTCTATGAACATTGGGGGTGGCATGGTGGCTCAATGGTTAGCACTGCTGTCTCACAGTGCCAGGGACCCGGGTTCGATTCCAGCCTCGGGTGGTTGTTTGTATGGAGTTTGCACATTCTCCTCGTGTTTGCGTGGGTTTCCTCCCACAATCCAAAGATGTGTAGGTCAGGTGAATTGGCCATACTAAATAGCGTTTGGTGCATTAGTCAGAGGAGGGTGGATTACTCTTCAGAGGGTTGGTGTGGGCTTGTTGGTCTGAAGGGCCTGTTTCAACACTATAGGGCATCTAATCTAATGTTGAGGTGATTGGGAATAAATTGCATTATTAATTACTTTAACCACACTAAATGACTATATTTCTATGCAATAAATTCAACTTGTGTTAAACCTTTACCTTGCCTGATATTCAGTCCACCTTGGGTAATTTATAGGCCAACTTGTAAATGGGAGTTGTGTGGTTCGGTTGGCTGAGTCAGCAAAACTGGTTTGTGCCTGCACATGATTTGTCGGGAGCTTGCTGTGCATGTTCTAATTTGGAGCTGGATCTCAGTCTAGAGGGAGTGGTCTTGAAATTATACCAAAATATGACATATTGTGAATTATTGACTGATGGAAGCTGCAGTTGGATGTTGTTACTGCGGAGAAAGTGAGTTATTAAAAACTAGCAGGTAAACTTTGATATTAATATAGAATCATAGAATGATTACAGCTCTAAAGGATGCCACTCAGCCTGATATATCCGTGGCAGTTGTCTGCAAGAATAATGCATCTAGTCCCACAGCCTTATCACTTCCACAAAGGCTCTGCACATTTTCCATTTTAGATTGTAAATCCCGTTCCCTTTTGTAAGGCATTATTGAATCAGCTTTCACCACATTCTCAGAACGGTGCACATTCTAATCACTCACTGGATAAAGAGGTTTCTCCTTGCATTGCCATTGCTTCTTTTGACAGCCATTTGACACCAATATCCTGTTGTTGGCGATTCTTCCATCAATAGGAAAAGAGTTCCATTCCTTCTCAATCTCCTCCTCCCAAGGGGAGGGGGGGGGGATTTCTCAAATCTGTCATGTAACCGATGTTCTTCATCCCTGGAATCGTTCCTGTGAACCTTTTCTGCACTCTCTCCAGGGCCTTCGGTGCCTTCATCAATTGTGGAGCCCAGAACAAAAGTCAATCCTCCATTTGAGGCTGAATCAGTGAATTGCAGGTTTACGATAACTGCTTGTTCCTCTTTATAAAGCCCAGGACTCCTTGCCGTTTTTGTCCAGCTGCACTTTTCAACATGTCCTGCCACCTTCAGTAATTTATGCACATGTCCCTCTGTTCCTATGCTCCCTCTGGAATTGTGAACTTTTTCGTCGGTGTTCTTCCTGCCAAAGTTAATCATTCACACTTCTCTGCATTAGATTTCATGTGCCTGTTGTCCACTCATTCTACCAACCTCCTGATGCCATATTAAAGTTTAATCCTCACAGTTCATAATCCTTCCAACTTCTGCGAATTTTGAAATTTGACTCTATCTGAAAATCCTGAACTTGTCGCCTGTTCACTTGAGCCTAAGTCATTAATGCAGGTCCAGAAGAGTAACGGTCCTAATACTAATGCCGAGGTATCCTTGCTCCAGTCTGACAACCACCATTTTCTGTTTTTCTCACTCAACTGATTTTATTTCCTCTTCACTTTATTCTACGAGCTCCAACCTTGCACACAAATCTGTTGTAAGATACTTATTTAAGCACTTTTTGGAAGTCTGCATATACCATACCAACTGCATTACTGTCATCAACCTTCTTTCTTACTCTCTGTTCTTAAAAACTCAAGCAAGTCATGTTTAAAAAAAACAATTTTCCCTTTAAAATATCTTTGTTGGCTTCCTTTAATTAGCCTCCGTATGCCAAGTGACTATTAATTTTGATCTAACGTATCATTGCTGAAAGGTTCCTCTGTTATTGAGATTAAATTGACTGGGCTGTAATTGCAGGGATTTATCCTGGCATCCTTCCTTAAACAATCTCAATTGCAATTCTCCATTCCTCTGGCATTCCAATTGGAATGAACATGCATGAGGGAAATGGGAAAGGATAGGGTCAGGTGTGAATATGATGCTCTCTTGTGCAGAACAAGTGGCGTCTGTTGTGTCGGAGTTCACGGAAAAAAAGATTTAAAAGGTACTGAATCACTGCTGCTATCCTTGAAACTGTTGCCAAGCATAGAATGGACTGTAAAAATAGCCACTAAAATAGTCAGTGAGGGACAGTCTTCTAGAAAACTTCAGTAACACTACTGTATTTGCACTATATCAACAATATAGTGATGGGAATGCTCCCCAGTCCATCAGTCATTTTTCCATGTCGCTGTGTGAGGTACTGGCAAGCTAATATAATAACATGCTGTACAGGATGGGACAAGTTGTAGAAATCGTTTTCTTCAATATTTATCTAATTCTGATCTTAAGGTGGCCTCTTCTCTCAATTGTTCCTGTGTGTTTGCATTATTCTATTGCCCTGCTCATTGCTGTCACTGTGCAGTTAACGCAAGCAGTAATCCACTTTGAGTCACATCTTTCTCTTTTCATGAGCCAAGGTGGGAAACTCTCCTCTTTTCCCCTCCTACCTCATTGGAATCTCTGCTATTAAGTGACTGAAGTCCAAACCTTGGTTTTGAAGACGGCTGATAATTTAAGGAAAACGCCTGTTGGCTTTGTGAAAATTCATAATTTCTTCTGTGTGCATCAAAGCCTTGCAGCTGTGAGGTTGAGCTAAGGTATGTACCAGCCTCCTGACATGACAGAGGTGGGGTTTTAGACATCCTGGAGGCCCTGACAATGTCAACAATGAATGTGTTGTAGAGTGCAGAGCAAAACAAAATTTGATATATTCAGCAGAAATATAATATTCAGCAATTAGAGTTCCTCTTCCGAACAAAGTTGAGTTCGGCATCTATAGGAGTTGGGACATCTTGTTGCAGCTGTACAAGATGGTGAAGCCACACCGTGTACAGTTCTGGTCATCCTACTATAGAACTAAAGAAAGAGTTGCAGAAAAGATTTATTATGATGCTGCCTGGAATGGAAAGTTTGAGTTATAAGGAGAGGTTGGATAGAGTCATAGAGATGTACAGCACGGAAATAGACCCTTCGGTCTAACCTGTCCATGCCAACCAGATATCCCAACCCAATCTAGTCCCACCTGCCAGCACCCAGCCCATATCCCTCCAAACCCTTTCTATTCATATACCCATCCAAATGCCTTTTAAATGTTGCAATTGTACCAGCCTTCACCACTTCATCTGGCAGCTCATTCCATACACGCACCACCCTTGGCTGGGACCTCTCTCCCTGGACGCAGACACAGGGAGAATGTCCAAACTTCACACAGACAGTTGCCCAAGACGGGAATTGAACCCAGGTTTCTGGTGCTGTGAGGCAGCAGTGCTAACTATAAGAGACATAGACAAGATAGATAGCCAACAGCTTTTCCCCACAGTAGGGGAGTCTAAAACTAGAGGGCATAAGGTTTAAGGTGGGAAGGAAGAGATAGAAAAGAGTCCAGAGGGGCAATGTTTTTTTCACACCAAGGGTGGTGACAGCCTGGAATAGGCTGCAGTTGATAGTGATGGAGCTGAGTACAATTTTTTCATTTAAGAAGCATTTAGACAGGTACATGGATGGGATAGGTATGGAGGGCTATGGACCAAACATAGGCAAATGGAACTAGTTTAATTGTGAAAACTGGGCTGCATGGACAAGTTGGGCTGAAGGTCCTGCTTCCATGCTGTAAACCTCTATGACTCTATGACCTCACTTAAACATAGTGCTTGCTACCCCTGAAACATTGATAAAATCCAATCTGGTTTCCAGTGAAAATGATGGGTGAGACAAAAGCTCTGTATTCAACCTATACTGTATCGCCACCTGTACTCACATAAACTCCCAGTAATTCTTCTCTCAAACTCCTTGGCTTCCTTCAAGATAATTAATCGTGTGTCGGTGGTCCCCAATGCCTGAAGCTGATGCTAGTTCGGTGGGAACTTGCTTTCACTTGGCCCCGACCAGGGTCAGTGGTATCCCGGGGAGAGCTTAAAAACTCGGGCCTGGTTTGCAAGACCTCGGGCTTTATTTTGTGAGACAGGCCTGACAAGGTTCCTTCTCAGCTGCTGCCCTGTCTTTGACTCCAGAGCCCTCCTTTGGTGGTGTATTTACTTGTCCAGCTGTTTGAGGTCTCTGTTCTTTCATGAGTAACTAGTGGAACAAATCCCTTTACTACGGCACAGCAGCTTATGCTCACTCAATGGCTCTTGGATTACCAGGCATCATAGGAAAATTTCAATTATTTGATGTCTGCGGCTACTTTCCATCCAACCAGACCTTTTGAATGATTAGAGAATAGTCAACTAAGAGTTTAACAGGGAAAAACAATTGCACCAGAAAATTAAACTTGGGTCATATGCCTGATGGGTTCTTATGTTCTATCCTGCTATGCACTTGACACCATGATAAATCTTGTGATTATTACAACAGTATTGAAAGCTCAACATATAAAAAAGCCACCAGCGTCCACGTAAGTGCTGCTTTCCTTGTGTGACTCTCTCTTTGCTTTTCTTAGCCATCGATGGATTCCAGGAGCAAATGCTAATGTTTTCTTCTCTGCTTGAAAACCTTCTTCAACATATTTTTGAACATCAAGGCCTTGTAGAAAATGCAGAGGAGATTTACTAGAATGTTACCAGGAGCAAGGGAATTATGTGGCGAGGCTGTTGAAGCAGGATTGTTCTTCCGAGAGCAGTCGAGGTTAAGGGAGACTTTAATGGATGTTCTAACTCATGGGAATCTTGATAGAGTTTATGAGGAGAAGCTGTTTTTAGTGACAGAAGGGTCAGTAGCTGGAGCACATGGAGTAATGCGGTAATTTGCAAAAGAACCAGACAGAACTGAGAAGTTTTATTCTGCACTGGACTGTGATCTGCAATGGGCTGCCTGAAGGAATGGGGAAAGCAGAATTAGGAATAACTTTCCAAAGGGAATTGGAGCTGTACCTGAAAAGGAGAGCATTTTGCAGGCTTAAGTGCAAAAGAGAATGGGATCAATTGAATCATTTTTTCCATGAGCTGATTTTGGCATAGTGGCTGCCTCTGGTTCTATATAAATCCAGCTGAGGCTTCCATATTGAAGCACATTTTACTTAGGTTTCTGACTTTGGTTTCTCCCCCAAACTGTACCTGCCCTGGGAATGTTGGATGTTACAGTGCAAGGAAGCATTACTCTGTATCTAACCCCATGTAACCCCATGCTGTCTCTGTCCTGGGGTTTTTTGGTGGGAACAGTGTCGAGAGACCTTTACACTGTATCTAACTCCCTCCCCTCCCCCCCCCCCCCCTCCCCCTCCCCCCGGCCATTGCTGTCTCTGTCCTGGAGATATTTGATGGGGAACAGTGTAGAGAGATCTTTACTCAGTATCTAACCATATGCTGTCTCTGTCCTGGGGGTCTTTGGTAGGAGCAGTGTAGAGAGACATTTACGCTGTATCTAACCCAATGCAGTGTCAGTCCTGGGAGTATTTGATAGAGACAGTATAGCGTAAGCTTTACTCAGTATCTAACCTCGTGTGGTACCTGTCCTAGGAGTGTTTGGGTATGGTGTGCAGGGCACTTTACTTCATAATTAATTCTCTCATGTACCTGCTCATTTTTTTAATGATGGTCCAACACAGAGGAAACTTTTCTTTCTATCTAACCTGTGCTGTTGCAAGGTTTGAAGTACTTAATGTTTACATTGGCTGCCTTTAATTTGAGGAGGAAAGAGTGCAATAAAAAAGGTTTTAAATCTGTTCAGCTGTCGAGGACAGCATCAAATAGAAAGAATGTGAAACCAAAGCCTCTCCTGATTCAGTGTAATGTCAGATCACCCAGGATTACATTGATTTTATTTAGAGCTCCTACAGTGTGGAAACAGGCCCTTTAGCCCAACAGCAAACCTCCAAAGAGTAACCCACCCAGACCTATTGCCCTACTATCTTATACTTACCCCTGACTAATGCAGTAATCTAGGCATCCCTGAACGCTATGGGCAATTCACCTAACCTGCACATCTTTGGACTGTGGGAGGAAACTCACGCAGACACGGGGAGAATGTGCAAACTCCACACAGCCAGTCACCTGAGGCTGGAATCAAACCCAGGTCCCCCAACATTGTGAGGCAACATGCTAACCACTGCGCCACCATGCCACCCTTGCAAAGACCAACTGATTAGATGGTGTAACAGGTTACCTCAGGAATTTAGAGTAAGTTAGATTCATCAGTAAACATCTCCTGTCTGTCGGTGGTAAAGATGCTTTATTAACATTAATTGGCATTAAGTCACCATATTGTGTTCAATGCTCCAGAGACCAGGTCGTAATCATTGCATCTTATTGCGAAGGTGGGAGACCATTTGGCCCATTGTGCCTTTGCAAGCTCGTTGAAGTGCTTAATCTTTAAATCGCAAAAAGCTGAATTAATAAAATTCAATGTTTAGCAGGGAACACCAACCTCCCTTAGTCTAGAATAGTTTTCATCCATACTCCAGAAAGGGAAACAATGGGGTTCATTTCCGTTTGGTTTAAATCTTGAGCTGGTCTACCAGAGGACAAGGCATGTGTAATGCAGGATAGGTGACACCTCATGGCTCCTGGTGGACATCCACAGAGAACATTTCTAGAGATCTGTTCATCCTCCACTCAATTTCACACTGTTGTGACCCCAGAGGGAAATTAAGCCTCATTATTCAGTGAGTTTTCAAATGTGTGAAAAATGGCCAATTTAATCTGGAGGATGGTTACTGCCTGCCTGTGACCACTATCTAAATTCAAAGAAACTCGCGCCAGATTTCACCAATGAGCACGAAATTCAAAGATAACTTAAATCTTAAAACAAACTTATCCTCTAACATGTGGCAAAAAGAAACAGTTGATTTATTATTAATGAGAAAACTTAACCAATTCCCCCTTTAAATCCAACACTCAGACATCCATTCATAAATAGGATGGTTGAGCCAAACAAAACAAAATCTTTTAAAAAATATTGTGAGCAGAAAATATATAGGCAAAAGAGAAACAAAGTCTGCCAATCGATGTCCAACCAAAAGGCAAAATGAAGCAACTTTCTCACAATAATTTTTTAATGATATCACATTATTGTTGGCTGTAGTCATCTTTTATTTGGTAGTCGGTCAGTTGGACCTAGGTCTTGGCTTGAGTTAGAAGTTTTATTGATTGACAGTCTTTGAACGTTACTATTTCTCCACTTAAAGGAAGAAAGAGAGAGTGATTTTGCTTTTTGCTAGTCTTGAAGAATGTAGTTCTAACTGATTCCCTTCTCAGTTTGGTGACAAACTGCCACTGACAACCAATCTAAATCCTGTTGCCGGACTGTTTTTTCTTCTTCAAGAACCCAACGCCACATCATGCCCCACAAATAGCATTAAAATGCAACTTCCCACAAAGCTGTATGGTCTTATGTAACCATTTGCTGACCACGTTTTATTTTTAGATTAGATTAGATTCCCTACAGTGTGGAAATAGGCCCTTCGGCCCAACCAGTCCACACCGGCCCTCCGAAGAGTAACCCACCCAGACCCATTTCTCTCTGACTAATGCACCTAACACTATGGGCAATTTAGCATGGCCAATTCACCTGACTTGCACATCTTTGGACTGTGGGAGGAAACCGGAGCACCAAGGGGAAATCCACGCAGATATAGGGAGCATGTGCAAACTCCACACAGACAGTCACCCGAGGCTGGAATCAAACCTGGGACACTGGTGCTGTGAGGCAGCAGTGCTAACCACTGAGCCACCGTGCCACCCAAATAAAGTATGTTGGTTCTTCCAACACCCTTTGGCGGAATGAATCTGCAGTGCTCAGACCTACGGACACTCACTAATCCAATCATATTCCCTCCAGCAGCCTTGCTAGCTTCTCCTATTCCTTAAGTAACGATACTTGAGTCTAAGTTCCTCTTCACTCTTTGCACTTCAGTGTTGATCTTCTTCGGGCATTACTTTTTTTATACTTGATTGATGATATTCCAAGCTGACTAAAAAAAAGCACATGAAATAAGAAAAGATCTTTCGGCTCATCAAGACTTGCTTTCACCTTTCCAAGGTATGTAACCTGCTCAATGGACGTAATTGAATGGACAATCTAATATTTGACAATCCGTTTGTGGTGTTATGAGGGAGTCCCAAGAGATCACCTGCCTCTCTTCTTCACTTCTCTTTGTCCCATTAAATGCTTTTAAAGGAAATCTTAGAGTGCATAAACCCTTCTGTGCTTAGCTTCCGCACCCCCCCCCCACCACATCCCTCCACCACCATTCCTCTTTCACCTGGCTGATGCTTGCACAAGCACAGCTGATGAATTATTTAGAATCCAAGCATCAAAATTCATTTTCGAGCTTGCAGTAAATTAAGCTAATACTGCTTGAAGTTACAGATATGGTCTCTGCAGAACAAAGAACAAAGACCATTACAGCACAGGAACAGGCCCTTCGGCCCTCCAAGCCTGTGTCGATCCAGATCCTCTATCTAAACCTGTCTCCTCTTTTCGAAGGATCTGTGTCCCTCTGCTCCCTGCCCATTCATGTATCTGCCTAGATGCAGCTTGAAAATGTGTTGCTGGAAAAGCGCAGCAGGTCAGGCAGCATCCAAGGAGCAGGAGAATCGACGTTTTGGGCATAAGTCCTTCTTCAGGAATGAGGAAGGTGTGCCAAGCAGGTACACACATAAAAGGTAGGGAGGAGGGACTTGGGGGAGGGACTTGGGAATGCAATAGGTGGAAGGAGGTTAACGTGAGGATGATAGGCCGGAGAGGGGGTGGGGGCGGAGAGGTCAGGAAAAAGGTTGCAGGTCAAGAAGGCGGTGCTGAGTCCGAGGGTTGGGACTGAGATAAGATGGGGGGAGGGGAAATGAGGAAGCTGGAGAAATCTTGTGGTTTCATCCCTTGTGGTTGGAGGGTTCCTAGGCGGAAGATGAGTCGCTCTTCCTCCAGGCGTCGTGTTGCCATGGTCTGGCGATGGAGAAGGCCAAGGACCTGCATGTCCTTGGTGGAGTGGGAGGGGGAGTTAAAGTGTTCAGCCACGGGGCG
>NC_057720.1:82924960-82980397 GCF_004010195.1 Chiloscyllium plagiosum | reverse complement strand
GGCCGCCTCTATTGCCAGACCATGGCAACACGATGCCTGGAGGAAGAGCGCCTCATCTTTCGCCTAGGAACCCTCCAACCACAAGGGATGAATGCAGATTTCTCCAGCTTCCTCATTTCCCCTCCCCCCACCTTATCTCAGTCCCAACCCTCGGACTCAGCACTGCCTTCCTAACCTGCAATCTTCTTCCAGACCTCTCCGCCCCCACCTCCACTCTGGCCTATCACCCTCACCTTAACCTCCTTCCACCTATTGCATTCCCAAGTCCCTCCCCCAAGTCCCTCCTCCACCTTTTATGTGTGTACCTGCTTGGCACACCTTCCTCATTCCTGAAGAAGGGCTTATGCCCGAAACGTCGATTCTCCTGCTCCTTGGATGCTGCCTGACCTGCTGCGCTTTTCCAGCAACACATTTTTCAGCTCTGTTCTCCAGCATCTGCAGTCCTCACTTTCTCCTAGATGCAGCTTAAATCATGCTATCGTGCCTGCCTCTACCACCTCCACTGGCAACAATTTCCAGGCACCCACCACCCTCTGTGTAAAGAACTTTCCACAGATATTTCCCTTAAATGTTTCCCCTCTCACCTTGAACTCGTGACCCCTAGTAATTGAGTCCCCCACCCCGGGAAAAAGCTTCTTGCTATCCACCCTGTCTATACCTCTCATGATTTTGAAGACCTCAATCAAGTCTCTCCTCAGTCTCCATCTTTCTAATGAAAATAATCCTAATCTACTCAATCTCTCATCATAGCTAGTGCCCTCCATACCAGGCAATTCTAGTGAACCTCCTCTGCATCCTCTCCAAAGCATTCACATCCTTTTGGTAATGTGGCGACCAGACCTGTATGCAGTATTCCGTGGGCGGCACGGTGGCACAATGGTTAGCACTGCTGCCTCACAGCGCCAGAGACCCGGGTTCAATTCCCGACTCAGGCGACTAACTGTGTGGAGTTTGCACATTCTCCCCGTGTCTGCGTGGGTTTCCTCCGGGTGCTCCGGTTTCCTCCCACAGTCCAAAGATGTGCAGGTCAGGTGAATTGGCCATGCTAAATTGCCCGTAGTGTTAGGTCAAGGGGTAAAATGTAGGGGAATGGGTGGGTTGCGCTTCGGCGGGTCGGTGTGGACTTGTTGGGCCGAAGGGCCTGTTTCCACACTGTAAGTAATCTAATCTCTAATCTAAATGTGACCAAACCGAAGTCTTACACAACTGTAACATGATCTGCCAACTCAATATCCCGTTCAATGAAGGAAAGCATGCCGTATACCTTTTTGACTACTCTATTGACCTGCATTGCCACCTTCAGGGTACAATGGATCTGAACATCCAGATCTGCCTGTATGTCAATTTTCCTCAGGGCTTTTCCATTTACCATAATGTTTGCTCTAGAATTGGATCTTCCAAAATGCATCATCTCACATTTGCCTGCACTGAACTCCATCTGCCATTTCTTTGCCCAACTCTCCAATCTATCTATATTCTGATGCATTCTCTGACAGTCCCCTTCACTTTCTGCTTCTCCACCAATCTTGGTGTCATCTGCAAACTTGCTAATGAAACTACTTATATCTTCTTCCAGATCATTTAAGTATATCACAAACACAGTGGCCCCAGCACGGATCCCTGTGGAACACCACTGGTCACAGTTCTCCATTTTGAGTAACTCCTTTCCATTACTCCTGTTTGTCTCCTGCTACCCAGCCAGTTCTCTATCTATCTGGCTAGTACACCCTGGACCTCATGCGACTTTGCTTTCTCCATCAGCCAACCATGGGGAACCTTATCAAATGCCTTATTGAAGTTCATGTATTATGACATCTATAGCCCTTCCTTCATCAATCAACTTTGTCACTTCCTCAAAGAATTGTATTAAGTTGGCAAGACATGACCTTCCCTGCACATAACCATGTTGCCCATCACTAATAAGCCCATTTTCTTCCAAATGGAATAGATCCTATCCCTCAGTATCTACTCCAGCAGCTTCCCTACCACTGACGTCTACAATTACCTGGAGTATCTCTGCTACCCTTCTTAAACAAGTGGACAACATTAGCAATTCTCCAGTCCTCCAGAACCTCACCCATCTTCAAGGATGCTACAAAGATATCTGTTAAGGCCCCAGCTATTTTCTCTCTTATCGTTGGCATTTACTGGCAGATACATCACTCAAGATGGGAGAACAAATTCAGCCAAATGCACCCTGAATCTTGCCTTCACTTTTGATCTTTCTAAATTAGAGGGTATAAATGTAAGGTGAGAGGGGAAAGATTTAAAAGGGACATAAAGGGCAATTTTTTCCTGCAGAGAGTGCTGCATGCATGGAACGAGCTACCAGAGGAATTACAGAGGTGGGTATGATTACAATATTGAGAAGGCATTTGATTGAGTATCTGCATAGGAAGGGTTGAGAAGAAGATGGGTCAAATGCTGGAAAATGAGGCTGGATCAATCAAGGAACTCATATGCCATGAGGTCTTCTTGGCCAACCTCATTACAATCACTATGGGTTTGTTTTTGTTTCCCTCATTTACACATGGGAACAGGAGGGGTATTGGAAACTTGGAAGAAGGTTAGGGTGAGTCACGATGTTCCTTTGTGCCATCCCTAGTTTGCCACCTGCCCTTGCACTGCCAGAGCTCAGGCAGATTGTGGTTTAATGTGAACCTGCAGATGGGGAAGCTGCTGTCCTGGGCACCGGGATTGCAAATGAACAGGTTATGTCTTCAACTGACAAGAGGGAGAGAGATGGAGTCAGTGACTGGGGTAAAGTGTTTGCAGCAGGAATTGAAGCTAATGATGCCAGTCTTTCAAATACATATACGGAGGAGATTTATGCACCTCCCAGACTGGATGTTAGATGAGCTGTTTGATCATTTAGCAATAGTGGAGGATTTGGGAGAGTCAGTGGTGAGGTTGAGTTGGGTGCATTCAACAAACATGTGAAACAGGGAACCTTTGGACCATATCATTGAGGGTCAGCATGTAGGTGAGAAATGGGAGGAGCCAAGGAGAGAAATGGGAGGGACCTAGGAGAGAAATGGGAGGGACCTAGGATAGACCCTTGAAGGACATCAAAGGGAACAGTGCAGGAGCAGGAGAAAAAAGTAAGATTGTGCATTTATAATGCACTTTTCATACCCATGGTCTATCTCACATGTTTTGTAGCCAACTTAGCCCTACAGCTGTTAGACAAGTGTTTGATGTCTGGCGTGGCTAAAATCACAAACACTTTTATAAACCAGGTTATATTGTCAGTTCAGACAATCACCTGATGAAGGAGCAGCGCTCTGAAAGCCAGCACTTCCAAATAAACCTGTTGGACTGTAACCTGGTGTTGTTTGATTTTTAACTTTGTACACCCCAGTCCAGCACCGGCACCTCCAAATCATGACATTTATAAACAGGGAGCTGTGGTTACTTTTCACATTAACAGCAATGAAAGTCTTTTACTTTCTCGCATGGGACAAATTAGAGATAAATTTGCATTTCTTCAGCTCCTATGAAAGCCTGATGCTCTCATATTACTGAACAGCCAATGAAATGGTGATATCTCTGTGTCAGGAAAGGCAGCAGCCATTTTGTGCATAACAAATACCCTAAAACAGCCACAATCAAATAATAAGCAGATTCCCTGCAGCTTTGAGCGGTGTTGGTTGATAACTGAAATATTGGCTTTGACACAAGGGAGAATTTCTGTCACTCTTTTCCAAAGGTTGTCATGGGACCTCTTCCATCCTCTGAGCTGGTGGACAGAATCTGATTTAAATTTTTGCCAGGAAGCTGCTGTGTTTCCTTCCCAACAGTTCAGCATTCCTTTCTGTACTGTCAGCCGGAGCAATGTGCTCAACTACTCTGAATGGGATTTGGGTCTCTTGGACAAACACTAGGGTAAATGGCTGCCAACCGACACTCGAATGTGCAATCCTATCTCAGAGGGTTGAGGTTGGTTCAGCCTGGCCTTAGAAGCGGTTGTGCAATCTGATTTTGGCCCTGACACACATTGCTCATTTCTCTTTGGTCTCACAGGAAAGCGCGTGCTGAGCTAGATGTGACTGTAGGGATTAAAGCTAGATGAAAATCACTGAAGCAAGGGTGTAGAGGGAGTTGAGCTGCTGTAAACAGATGTGTGACAGGTAACCATTAACAGAACCTTTTCTAGCACCAATGGTTTGTGATGCATTAACCCTCACTATCACAAATAGGTTGCTCGCTTTAAAACAAAATTCTCTCTCTATTTTCACTATTGATCAATACGCAGATTGTGATTTTGATTTTTTTCCCCTTTTTTAAATATTGGGAATGTATTTTCCCCTGCTCTTTGTTTTTGTCTCTAACTTTGCAAAGTCCATAACAACACTGTGGTAAAGATAAAAACCAGAACTAGGGTTTGTTTCATGCACTCTTTGATGCAGATTATTGTCTGTTTTACAGGCCAGAGACTTTTTCCTTTGCAGGTTGGAATTATGGATTTCGATATTCAGTAGATGTTAAATGGAGCGGTGCTGACCTCTAAACTGTCTGCTCTTTCAAAATCCTGTCTTCACAAAGCAGCTGGGTTCGATACTTTCACGTTGTAAGATGCAGCAGAAGAGTACGTCTTGTAGGTTCAACCTTGTTCATTCCCATTGGAGTCATGTGACCAAGCCTTTTCCTTACGCATTTGTGGGACGTGGGCACCACTGGCTGTTCCGTCCCTCTTTGTCCTTCAGAAGGTGGTGATGAGCTGAAGGTTGACCCAACTGTAGGTTGACCCACAATGACCTTGGGGAGGGAATTCCACAGTTTTGACTCAGTGATACTGAAGGAACAGTAAGGGTTAATGCACCACAATCTGTTCAGGGACCATTAGTTCTGGTCTGTTAATGGGTATCTGTCACACGTCTGTTACCAGTGGTATAAGTCAGGATGGTGAGTGGCTTGGTGGGTGAACTTGCAGGTGGTATTGTTCTCATGTATCTGCTGCCTCTATCCTTCATGATGGAAGTGATCATGGGTTTCGAAGGTGCTATATCTTTGATGACTCTCTGCAGTCTATCTTTTAGATGGAAGGCACTGCTGCTACTGAGCATCGATGGTGCAGGGAATGGATGAGTCATAGAGTCATAGAAATGTACAGCACGGATACAGACTCTTCAGTCCAACCCATCCATACTGACCATATACCATAACCTAATCTAATCCCATTTGCCAGCACTTGGCTCAGATCCCTCCAAACCCTTCCTATTCACATACCCATCCAGATGCCTTTTAAATGTTGCAATTGTACCAGCCTCCACCACTTCCTCTGGAAGCTTCTTCCACACACGCACCACCCTCTGCATGAAAAAGTTGCCCCTTAGGTCCCTTTTAAATCTTCCCCTCTCACCCTAAACCTATGCCCTCTAGTTCTGGATTCCCCCACCCCAGAAAAGACCTTGTCTATTTACCCTATCTATGCCCCTCATGATTTTATAAACCTCTATAAGGTCACCCCTCAGCCTCTGAGACTCCAGGGAAAACAGCCCAGCCTATTCAGCCTCTCCCTACAGCTCAAATCCTCCAACCCTTGCAACATCCTTGTCAATCTTTTCTGAACCCTTTCAAGTTTGACAACATCCTTCCGATAGGAAGGAGACCAGAATTCCACACAATATTCCAAAGTGTTTAAATCAATGTCCTGTGCAGCCGCAACATGATCTCCCAACTCCAACACTCAATGCTCTGTCCGATTGGATGCTTGTGGATGTGATGCTAATTTGCACTGGATGGTGTCAAGCTTGTTGAATGTTGCTGGAGCTTCATTTATTCAGGCAGGTGGGAGTATTCCATCACATTCATGGTTTGTGCCTTATGGATAATGGACAGGCTCTGGGGAGTCAGGAGGTAAGTTACTCCCCACTGTATTCCTAGTCTCTAATCTGCTCTTGTATGCCCCAGTGTTTATGTGACAAGTCCAGTTGAGTTCCTGGTCAATGGTTAGCCCAAGGATGTTGTTACTGGAGAATTCAGTGATGGTAACCACAGAATGTTGAGGGGAGCTGGTTAGATTGAGTCTTATTGGAGATGGCCATTGCCTAGAATTTGTGTGATGTTAATGGTATTTAACACTTGTCAGCCGCAGTCTAGATGTCATCCAGATTTTGTTGCATTTGAACGTGAAATGCTTCAGTATCTGAGGAGTCATGAATGGTGCTGAATGTTGTGCAATTATTGGCAAACAGTCCCACTCTGACCGTATGATGGAGAGAAGGTCACCTTCAGGCAGATGGGGGGAGTTGGGGAGGCAGAGGCAGTTACCTTTAAAGCAAGGCTTACATTGCAGATAGGTAGTTGTCTACAGAGAATATCATTAACTGATTTTGTTGTAGGATGGGTGTAACTTGTCTAAGGTTTTCTCTTGGAGATTATCACTCTTCTGGCAGATTATACCACAATAGTGAATGTTATGGACCCATCAAGAGGTACCTGGGTGTCAGTTGTTCACTGATATCGATGATGGGGAAGGTTCTGGAAGTCCACTCACATGATTATAGCAGACACCTTTGTGGAGGGTTGATTATGTTTCACGATTTTTGTTTGGTGTTTGTGTGTGTGTGTGTGTTGCACATGTGCACACTTCCACTCCATTTGTGACATTTGTCTGAGTTTTGGATGACCACCAAATGCAGGAGACCCACACTGCCCAGCCAATCTGTGCCCATCCCAGAGGAAATGGCTGCAGAATGCAGTATCTCTCTCTGAGCATAAATGGGAGAGAACGTTAAGCTGACTGAGTTTGATTCACATTAGATAGCTTGATCTTTGAAAATGCTGGGATTATAGAAGGAGCACTAATGGAGGCTGTTTGTCCATCTGGTCTTTGCCGGCTCTCTGAAAGAGCGACTCACTCTCTAGGGTGGGCTTACTTTCTGCAAGAATCTTTAAGCAACAGGACTTTCCTTCCTGGAAGCCTTGCCCTATAATGTGGCTTGCAGTTTTCATCAAAGCTAAGTAAAAGAACTTGAGCCATGAGATTCCTGCTGGGTGAACCCAGCAGGGAAACACATAGCTAACAATCCCTTGTGGTATTCTGCGGTGGCAGGATGGCTAGTGTTGGGTAGAATATTAAGCACCAAAGCACAGTGACATGCAACCAAATGCAGGAGACCCACACTGCCCAGCCAATCTGTGCCCATCCCAGAGGAAATGGCTGCAGAATGCAGTATCTCTCTCTGAGCATAAATGGGAGAGAACGTTAAGCTGACTGAGTTTGATCCATTATTAGTTAGATCCGATCTCTACTTGCCCATCTCCCACTGCAACTCCCAGGTCATTTCCTCTGCCTTGAAGCTCTTCAACCATGTCCTGAAACAGAGTCGCTACTACAGCCACATTTGCTTCCTCAGTGCCTGCCTCCGTAACCAACTCATCCCACACAGACTCCGGACCACTTGGTAGGGGGCAAGTGTCCTATGTGACCTGTCTCTACCAGTTAGCCTCACGATTCATTGTAAATCTGGGATCAAGCTGTGTGCCCACTTTATCTTCATCCCCATGTACTGTTTCTCAAAAGAAAATAAGTACGATAGCTTTAACAATATTGTAGGGGGTGGATTGAGACAATCAATTTCCTCTGGTAGCGGGAACCCATAACCAGGAGATTAAATTTTAACATTCAATCTGGGACGTTCAGGGTGACGTCAGAGAGCACCAGGAGATTGGTTGGTTGTTTTTAAGTGAAGTTATTAAGGGTTAAGGGTAATTAAGTTACAGCTTACCTAAGGTCTAATCAGATTTTGGACTGACCTCTTCCTGATCCAAAGCTCCTATGTGAGGACAGAATTTGTACAAATGGAAGTTTGAAACAAGAATTGAAGTGTTTCGCTCATCGACTTTTACAAGTGTGATGCCTTTGTCAATGGCAGCTTTCCCAACAAGCATCTGTGTCATGGAATGGTTTGGACAAGGCTCCTGTGTATTGCCTGGAGACCTCCTTTAAAGGGAGGAGATGGCTCACCTTTATATTTGTTTGATCGGAGGCACCTTTTGGAATCTCTCAGTCAATGTGAGTCTACCACTGGCTCTAGGAGGAAGTGCATGTCAACAAGTTTAAAAAAAAGTCTTGCCCTGGCCCGTGTCCTGTTGAGGGGGTCCTGCCATTTAGCGGTTTATCTCCTGCCCCCTGGGATTTTGCCAGCATGTGTAACACGAGATGATGTGTTTCTAAAGTGGCTTTAATCATCTGCCCTGGAGTTCTTAAAGCCGCAGGGGGTTAATAATCCAGCACAAGCCTCTGGATAGTAATTCATTCAGTCTGTCAGCCCAGGATCATCCCTGTAGTCCTGAAAGAAGCTGGAGTGTAACATCTCTGACAGAATCTACATAGACAATTCCTAATATGTATAGATTTTATTTAGAGATTTCTAAATAGAGACAATTGATGCAACTTCCTGTTATTTGCCTGGATGATTATAAATATGTTTGCCTATAAAGCATATTTCTCTATCTAGCCAGATGCATAGAATGCTCATCCGGTTGAATTTTTGGATATTTGTATGATACCACGCATAACATACAGGATAAAAATGGCTTAATACTCAGAGGAGCTTTCTTGATGTCTCTCCATCTTCCAATTCTCTAAATCCCATCTTTCTTTTCTTCAATTTTTCTCAATGTAATTGTCTGTAAATCTGTGAAGCTTAGGTTGCCTAATTTGACTGGAAATGTGTTGCTGGAAAAGCGCAGCAGGTCAGGCAGCATCCAGGGAACAGGAGAATCGACGTTTCGGGCATAAGCCCTTATGCCCGAAACGTCGATTCTCCTGTTCCCTGTATGCTGCCTGACCTGCTGCGCTTTTCCAGCAACACATTTCCAGCTCTGATCTCCAGCATCTGCAGACCTCACTTTCTCCTGCCTAATTTGACTGTTTGGTTTATGCCCGAAACGTCGATTCTCCTTCTCCTTTGATGCTGCCTGACCTGCTGTGCTTTTCCAGCAACACATTTTTAAGCTCTGATCTCCAGCATCTGCAGTCCTCACTTTCTCTATGTTTATGCCTGGCTGCCTATTAGCCTGTTATTTTTGAAGCCTGTGACTATTTATGCTAGCTTTGCACTTGTAAACCTGTAGAACTAGCAGCGTGCACATCTCTATGTGTGCACGTGTTTCTCTCTCTGGATATGTGCATATGTCCCTGTTTGTGTGTCTGTCTCCGTGGGTGCTTTGTATGTCTATGAGCCTGTATATGTGTGCATCTCTATTGCTGCTATGTATTCGCATCTCTCCATGCATATGTGTCAGTCTTTTTGGATTAATGAGTATCCCTATGTATGTGTGTATGGTTCCGGGTGCGTGCATGTCTGTCTCTGGGTCCGCATGTTAGTGTATCTCTCTGAGTCTGGTATGTGTGCATCTCACTGAATGCTCGTGTGGTTTGTATGTGTGCACATGTAATGTGTACAAAGTGTGTTTGCAATTGTGGTATATATGCGTGTGTGTGTGTGTGGACATCTCCCTAGGTATTTCAATATCCTTTCTTCCACTCTCTCTTTTTCTCTCACACTCAGTGTGGTATGTTTCAATCTGGGTGGATGGATGTGCATGCGTCTCGCTGGCTGTGTATATATCTGTCGGCAAATCTGTTTCTTCCTTACCAATTTGTTCTGCTGATTTTTTTTTCTCACTTTCCCACTATTCTGAACTCTATAATGCTCTGTCCTGTCCACCCCACCGCTTGACAGTGCATAGTTACGGGGGCGGGGGGGGGTAACTGTGTTACCTCACCAAGGAACCATTACTCATTTATAAGTCTTGACAGTGAATGTAGAGCATTTGACCACAGGAGGTATGACAGGTGGTCCCCATCCTCCCTTCACTAGATATTGACACAACAAACACCTCTAGTAGGGGTCATTGAATAACTATTAGCAGCAGGAATCCGAGCTGATGATCCCCTCCCATCAAAGTCTAGCACCCCAGCTATGAACAGACTGGGTAGCAAACCTGTTTATTTGCTTGTCTATGCGACTCAGCTATTGACTGGATAAATTTACTGAGCCTGTACCGGAGAACCTAATGAGTATTCTCTCCAATTATCTCAACGTTGGCTTATCAGAATCCCTGAGTGTGTCTGTCTGTTTTGATTACCGATTCGTGCATTTGACCGTGTCAGTGTCTGTTCTTGCATCTGCCTGTCTACCTACATGTTGTTCTGTGTAGCTATTTATCTAGCCTAACGCATGTGGAACCTGCATTGGTGATGGTGCTCCAGCCTCTAAATCAAAAATTAGTTTGTTCAAATCTGCAACTCGAACCCAGATCCGGGCTGATACCTTGGCACCGCAGAGGCGGAGTGCTGCACTGTTGGAAGTGCTTACTTTCAGATGAGCTGCTAAAATGGGATCTTGTTTACCTGTTCAGCTGGACACTAGAGATCTCCTGGCATGGTTTTGGGGAAGAGCAGGGGATGCCCGATTTAGTGTTTAGTACATCTTGCCGTCACCAATTGCAAGACGGTTCGGTCATTTGCCTGGTTGGCATTTGTAGGATCTTGCTGTACTCCAATTGGCTGCTTGTTCTCTGCATTGTAACTGAAGCAATTCTTCAAAAGTATTCTTTCTGGTTGGCCACAAAGCCCCTGGGACATGCAAAGGTTATGAAAGTTTCTGTATAAATGCACATTCCTTCTGTCCTTTTTAAACTTTCATGCCACCTTTGGCTGCAATTTGGCACTGGCCTTGTTCCGGTCTATCTCCTGAAACTGTCGTCCACATCGTTTTGCCACTTTGTCTCATGCATTGCTCCCATTTTTTGGCTTTCTATCCTGCCGGGTGTGTGCAGTATTTGCGTCAATGGCAAGGAGCATGTGCAACCAAGGATTTTGAGTACCTTGACCTCTGAATGGCCTTTCACGATGACCTTTCACCCTGAGCAAATGAGTCACAATGATCTGAACTTACCACTTGGGTTATTTGAGGAAAGAATTCGCTGCAATTTCTGAATATGCCTTTAAATAAGAAAAGATTGAATCTAGGCCATTGGGCCATATGACATGGTTTTGGATACAATGGTGTTGATAATGATCAGCTTCAGGGCAGTCACTTCTCCAGGATGGAAACTTGATGGACAATGATCAGTATCCTTGGTTGTACTCAACAGTTTCCCACTGCGTGTATTTTTCTGTTTATTCCTTCATGGAATGAGGGTGCCATTGATGAAGGAGACTTTAGTTGCCCATCCTGAACTGCCTTAGATCTGAACAGTTTGTTAGGATGTTCCAGAGGTGGTTAAGCATCAACCACATTACTTTGGGTCTGGAGTCACATTAGGTAAAGATGGCAGATTTCCTTCCCTAAAGGAGTGGCACGTATAGATAGTTCAGAATTGCCACAATTACTCAGGGCCAGATTTATATTCCAGATTTATTAACTGAATTTAAATTTTACCAGTTGCCTTGGTGAACCCATGTTAACAGATCATTAGCCAGGGTCTCTGAATTGCTTGACATTGTATTTGGCAGCATGGTGGCTCAATGGTTAGCACTGCTGCCTCACAGTGCCAGGGATCTGGGTTTGATTCCCACCTTGGACGACTGTCTGAGTGGAGTGTGCACATTCTCCCGTGTCTGCATGTTTCCTCCCACAGTCCAAAGATGTTCAAGTTAGGTGAATTGGTTGTGTTAAATTGTCCGTAGTGTTCAGGGATGTGTATGCTAGATGTATTAGTCTGGGAAAATGTAGAGTAATAGGGGAATGGGTGTGGGTGGGATATTCTTTGGAGGGTCGGTGTGGTCTTGTTGGGCCAAATGGCCTGTTTCCACACTGTCGGATTTCTATGATTGTCACTAATGCTACAGTCCCCAATATGATGTACAGAAAGCTTGATTAATCAGTTACCTAAGTTTAATTTCAGTAGGCACTGCATTGGGATTCTATGGGGAGGGGGGAGAGAGTTTTAATTGTATAAGGAAAAGCTTAGATAGACAAAACACTTTCTCATCCTCAATGGTTTTTGGGCAGAAGATAGATTTCCAACTATTCAGATATTTAGCGAATACTCTTAGCATATTTGCATTATTAATGCAATGTTATAACATAGTGGTCATTCCTTTACAAATCAGCTGAGAAAGTATTTGACTGGGGCTTTTTCACCTGCCAAATGAGAGGTCTGTTGCCTAAATGAAAGCATAGTCCTACTCCTTCTATCAATCTACAGGGGCGGCGCGGTGGCTCAGTGGTTACAGCACCAGGGTCCCAGGTTCGATTCCAGCCTCGGGCGACTGTCTGTGTGAAGTTTGCCCATTCTCCCCGTGTCTGCGTGGGTTTCCTCCCACAATCCAATGAAGTGAAGGTCAGGTGAATTGGCCATGCTAAATTGCCCATAGTGTTAGATGCGTTAGTCAGAGAAGAAATGGGTCTGGGTGGGTTACTCTCCGGAGGGTCGGGGTGGACTGGTTGGGCTGAAGGGCCTGTTTCCACACTGTAGGGGAATCTAATCTACATAAATTGGATTGCAGTGTCCTGTCATTCTGAATCACCTCCTTTCTCTTTACTGCCATTTGTAATTTACATTCATTTCGATCCCAAATCCGAATTCAAGACATCAATGAAGTTCATGTTCCTTTGCTTAAAAATCTAGGAGAGCCGCTTCAGCAAGACAACATTTAGATACTTATAACCTGCTGAGCCTTTGACCTTGGAAATACAACAACTTCAAAAGTCTATCAGAAGTGTGCAATACTGACAGCTGTTTAACCTGTGTAGGATTTTCATACCATGAGTTTATTTTCACATCTGAACGTCAAATCAAGAGCCCTGTGCCTTGTCATTGATAGATTTAAAGCTTTTCTCTTGACTCTAAATGGCGCTCATGCAAAATTAAAGTCAACTTTGAGACACGCTGCTCTTCAACGGGATTAAGTTGCTTCATCCCATTGTTGTGTTTCCCCTTGGGATAGACATGAGGTTGGTTTCAGAGTCCAAGCACCGACACGTAACAGGATTCCAATGTAGATCCAAGCAGGGGAATTCAAATGCGGTTGTGTGTTTCTGAATGTGTTGCAATCTGATCTAATCTGATTCATGGCCGCTGTTTGTATTGTAGCTTTGATGCCTGTGGCAGCGCCAATTTTACTGGTGGAGCGGGAGAGGTGGTTCTCATAGAATCAAGGATAGAACAGATCAAATACATCTTTCCCTTACCTCCTCTTTCAGCATTCAGGGATGGGGTCACTTCCTCAGAGACTCCCAACAAACCATCCTCATGGCATGGAACCTTTCCATGCAAACACATGGTATATTATATCTGCTTCTGTCTAGCTCAAGACCCCAGTGGAGAAAAATGTGTTACCAGTGTTGTCTAACTGGCCAATATAACTTGTACCTATTGCTACTATGCAATAAATGACTTGTTAAGATGGACGCCTCTTTCCATTAATGCTCATTTAGTGATTTATTCTCTATCACTCTAAACAAAGTAGACCCTGTACAAAAAGGGGGATTGGTGGCAGCACTCCACCCCAGTCACTACATGAGAGGGTGTTGGTTCACAGCAAGTTCACCCTCCTCAATGCTCAAGGCCCAACCACTCCTCCCTCTCATCTATGTACTTGCTGCTGCTTGCAATGTGGTCTCCCCAAATGCACTTTGGGTGCTCGCTTTGCAGCTACGTATCCGTTGAATTAGCAGAGCACGACCCGTAGCCTCTGTTGGCCTCCAGTTCTAACACCTCACGCTACCGTCGCATACATGCTCAATGCGCCGACTGTTCAGCAGATGTTTCTCCCTGGACTTTCCCCGACCACTGGGGCTTTTTTCTGTCAGCCGTAAAAAGAAATTGCTAATTACAGCTGTCAAATTCTTGGGCAGGTGTGGGCTTGCACAGAAATGGTTATTTGCTTGTGACTGTGGGATCTGTGTTGGAACGAGTTCCGCTTCCTGGGATAACATGGAGCCTCGTTATAGTCTGTGCTTGGCCCTGCACTGTGTCTATCCCAAGGGGGTGATTGTTTTGGAGCATGAGTATCTCCAGCTGGCTCAGGATCCTGGCATGGCCTTGTAATGTTAAAGAAGTGTTACAACACGCCACATGTGTGTTTCTTCAGTGTGGTGGTGCCAAATTGCGAAAACATATCAGGAATCTGCAACTCCTTCCAATTATGTATCCTGTTGCTGAATCCTGTTATTTCCAGCGTCCAGAATGATCTCCCTGTTATAGGAAAGATGTTGTGAAACTTGAAAGGGTTCAGAAAAGATTTGCAAGGATGTTGTTGGAGTTGGAAGGTTTGGGCTATAGGGAGAGGCTGAACAGGCTGGCCTGGACTAGGGCTGGGGCTGTTTTCTATGGAGTATCGGAGGCTGAGGCATGACCTTATAGAAGTTTATAAAAGTATGAGGGGCATAGATAGGGTAAATAGACAAGATCTTTTCCCCATGGTGGGAGAGTCCAAAACTAGAGGGCATAGGTTTAAGGTGAGAGGGGAAAGATTTAAAAGGGACCTAAGAGGCAACCTTTGCATGTAGACAGTGGTATGTGTATGGAATGAGCTGCCAGAGGAAGTGGTGGAGGCTGATACAATGACACCATTTCAAAGGCATCTGGATGGGTACACGAATAGGCAGGGTTTATAGGGATATTGGCCTAATGCTGACAAATTGGACTAGGTTAATTTGGGGTATCTGGTTGGCATGGACGAGTTGGAACGAAGGGTCTCTTTCTTGCCATACAACTCTATGCATCTATGAGTGCACCTTTTCATTGAACTTATGCAATCAATGTGTCGACATTAAGTGTGTGGTTTTCTTGTCTATAGGTCTGAAGGTTATGGGTTCAAGTCTCTGTCCATAAATCTCCACATAAAGACTACTGTAGACTGTCTTACTGCCTGTGATCAGATTTTCTTTATCATGAGAGAAGTGTATTTTTTTCATATCCACAGAATGTGTAACACAATTACATTTTCCAGCAGCATTATTTTGAGAGTTCAAAAGTAAAGGAGGTTATTTCACCCCTTTACCCCAAAAGTAATGCAGCCTTTCATTCTTTGGTCTCATCCACACAAAGATTAAATTCAGATGAAAATATGATATTGTTACAGATTGTAATGATCTTTAATCCATTTTGCTAAAAGCCAGTATTTTCTTAGGTGATTTCGATGCTTTGAGATTGAAGACAGGATTATCTAAAGTGAAGGATTCTCAGGAGGCTCAGGATTCTTGTATTCAAATTATTGGGATGTGGGTTTTTCAGATGATCTTGCAGTTGTAATAGGTTGTGGGAGCACTTCATTACATGACGCTCTGCTTTTTTCAAGATGTTACAATTATTGTGTAGGTGACTTGCAACCAGTGAGGCTGCCTTCTGATAAAACCCTGTTTGCAAACTAGCCTTTTCTGTTTTTAAAAGCATGGCTGCATCGCCAAATTGCAAAAACATATCAGGAATCTGCAACTCCTTCCAATTATGTATCCTGTTGCTGAATCCTGTTATTTCCAGCGTCCAGAATGATCTCCCTGTTATAGGAAAGATGTTGTGAAACTTGAAAGGACCTTTTCCAAGTCCAAAACAAATAAAGGTGGTGCGTATGTTGATTCCAGAATCCTATGCTGTTGTTCAACGCTATAGGAATTTGAAACAAGCCAACACTTTTGTTTTTGAATAACTCAAATTGCTTTTGTAATTCACATCTATCTGGAATGTGCCTGTCCGTTCTCTCTTGAGACAGGGGAGTGATTTCAATCCACCAAATAAGTCAGATGACCTTTGGGCAGCCATCATTGTCAGATGTTTGAGTTCAGTTTTACATTATAAATATTGACTGAAAGTTCATTATATGCTGGGACATGACTTGATCTAAGTTAATGCTCCAGTACAGTGCTAAAGTGCTGCGGCAATGTCTGAAATGCCATTGTTTTCAGCTCTTTTTGTTTTGCAAAAGGAGCTATAGCAGTATTTCAAAGAAATGTGTTGGTGGATCCTTTTGGTGTGTTGGCCAATTTTTATCTCTTAATCAGAACCACTTAAAAAAAAAACCCTGGTGCTGGCAGGTGGGACTGGATTGGGTTGGGATATCTGGTCGGCATGGACGAGTTGGACCGACGGGTCTGTTTCCCGTGCTGTACATCTCTATGACTCTATGGTCATTATCACGTTGCTACTTATGTAAAATAAAAACAGTGTGGAGAAACTCAGCATGTCTGGCAGCATCCATGGAGAGAGAAACCGAGTTAACACATGGGAGCTTGCTGTGTACACAATTGGCTGCTGTGTTTCCAATGTCGCTCATGACTGTTACAGATTTGATTCTCAAGTGCTTGGGCAGGGTTCTGGGGGTTGTGGAAGGTGCCAAATAGGTGCAAAAAAACATTTCTCTTACTTTTTTTGTCAGATCAGTCAGTCACTGAAAGTCAAAGGGAGGGTGGGAGTGTTGGAGAGATGGGGACAGGGTTACTTGTAACTTCCCACTTCACTCGGGCTAAGCTGTCCCATTGCGGTCGCTGGCTGCTAACCTAGTCTCTTATCAGCTGCGATACACCCGGGGGAGTTAGGGTGGCGGTGGTGGAGGAGGTGGTGAAAGTGGCGGGGGCTGACTGTTGCTGTCAGAAACTTGCCCTTTGAGCCGGCACTGACAGCTTACTCCTGACAGTAATTGCTCCATTCTCTCATTTCTTAATCATTGATTTTCCTTTGCCAAGAGTCCTGGGGGAGAGGCGCCTCTCTCTCGCAGCTACAACACCATGTAATGAAACAAAAAAAAAGGACAGCCAGTGGCCTGAAGCTGGGCTGGCCATAGGGCATCCTCTTTATTGCTTTGTTCTTCAGGGCAGGCACTGGGTACCTCCACAGGGAGCAGCAATAGGAATATTACAGTGATTTGGAGGAGGGGGGGACGGTGGGAGTGTTGGAACATCTCCACATGCAGGCAGCAATAATACCATTTCCCTGCTTTTATTAAGTTAAGCGAGTCTTTGTTCATCTCCCTGATGCCTCGGGGCTATTGGTTTGTCTGAGTAAACTCCCTGGCCCTCCACTTTGATAAATAAAAGTGTTGTGATTTCAAGCAATTAGGGAGATTATTAAACACACTGAATTCAAAATGAGCTGCTTTGAATTGTTAATCAGGTCGGCAGTGTAATATATTTTAATGTTATGTTTTTTTTAAAGAAAAAATATAAAAGGCGATTCACAATTCAAGGCTGCAGAGCAATGTCTAATGTGGTTTAAAAGTATTTGAATGTGGCAACGTGTTTTATACTGTATGTAATGTCTACTTGCACAGTGACAGGTAAACCACATGCATGCGATCCTATATGTAACTGTTCACAGACTTCATTGATTCATTTACCGCTGGGGTTTTATCTTGTCTGCCCATTCACCTTACCTCCACAGGTTTTATATCAGTCAAAGTCCAAACCTCCTGTGTTTATAACTCGTCCGCCTCTGCATTCATTTGTCAACCTACCTTCCATTCAGCCGTTCACATACTTGTTGCTGACAAGTTGCTGGCACCTCCCTTGAACATTTTCACTCTTTAGATTTGGAACAACTTTGGGTAGAAGGAGGAAGAATTGTTTCCTAGCCTGGAATTTACACCCTTTTCTTTTTACGAGAGAGCTGTTAACAGGAAATTGAGGCTTTGAAATTTCAAAGTGCAAATTCAGAGGCAGGATTCCTCACTTCCACACCTACCCTGTTCATTGCAAGGTGCACCCCAACTCCACAGTAACAGTGGGTGCCATCTTGCAGTGTCTTTGGGGAAGTGCGAGAGAAAATCAAACAAGCCAGATCATTGTTTAATACCTGGGTGTCAGGGAGTAAGAAGTTCGGGCCAGACTGTGACAGCCCACATTGTTGAATAGCCCACTGGAGTTCACTGTTGTTGCAAGTCACAAAATAGCAAGTAGTGCCCATGGATTCACGTCCACAGGCCTTGAGGTGAAATGAGAGGGAAGTTGACCAAAAATGTTTTCATTTAAAATAAGTAATTTGGAGATATGAGTTCAAAGTATGTGACGTAGAACTGAATTATTTCATTTGAAAGTATTAACCTAGAAATTCTTCAGAACTTTTGTCCCTTGTTTATCACCCATCATACTGTGCATTTGCCAAGAGGGTCAGTCCCAAGCATATATTGCCAGCGTCCTATGGCAAGTTCGAATGGGCTAGCTAGAAACTTACACTATGCAGTCTTCCCCTTCTCCGTCCAATAGACTGAAGGGAAGAGAAAAAAAATGTACATTTCTGTAGTGCCTTGCACAGCCTTTACAGCCAATGAAATACTTCTGAAGTTGAATGATGGTAGAGATGTAGGGAAAGGTGGTAATGAATTTGTGCACAGGAAGCCCCCACAAATTGCAGTGTGGAAGTGATCAGATAGCCTGCTGTAGTGAAGCTAGTTGAAGGAGTAGTCCGACAAGCATTGGGAAGTGCCAGTTTCCAGGTGGTAAACTGCAGCAGTGGGCCTCCACAGTGTTTGTGGTCTTTAAGCCTTGGCTTTTGTCATTCTGCACCCAATGTTGAGCTATTTAAGCAACAGGAAGAGGGCACCCTGGTCTTGTAGTTGACCGACCTGATGAAGGGCTTATGCCCGAAATGTCCTCTCTCCTGCTCCTTGGATGCTGCCTGACCTGCTGTGCTTTTCCAGCGCCACATGTTTCGACCGAAACTCTATCCATGTAGGGATTTTCAGTTTGATTTAGCTGCAGGCAAGCATAGACTGCCGGGTATCCGTGCACATTGGACACTCAGATAACCAGCTAACACATCTCTTTCACACATTTGCTGACTCTCTGTCTCTCTCCCTTTCTCTCCAAGGTGCTTTCTTCCCATTGTAAGTTCTTAACCATGCTATGCAGTTGGAAGGATTTTGGAGGCAAAGCATGATGCCTCTTGAATTGCAATGACTTTCGATGTTGCTGATGTTCCATAGCGTAGCCCTCTTTTTTTTAACGACAGTGAAAAAGGGTGAAAGAGAAGCAATCTCACCTTTTACTTGAGAATGAATTCCAACTAATGGAATGGCAATCTTCTCTGTTTGCCTGCGAGTAAAATGGCTCATACTTTACCCTTTTTCCAATTACCTCATGGTGGTGGAGCTACCCCAGCCTTAAAACTCAATTGAAAGGACTGTACTAATTCCTGAAAGAGATGTCTGCACAGACCGTCAGAGATGAAAAATAAACCGAAGGAAACACACAGGAAGGAGAGACTAAATACAAAAACAAGCGAGGGAGGAAATGAATCAGAAATATTGATTATGGACTTATATTTATATTGCATCTTCCCTGGTCTCAGGATGCCACTTAACACCTCACAGTTAGTGTTGGATTTTAGAAACATTACAGCCCCATCCCACAAACAGCAATGTGATATAATGACTAGATAATCTTATTTTGTGATGTTAATTGAGGGATAAAGGCAGTCAAGGAATCAAGTGGACCAACCACTTAGCTGTGGCCACAACAGTAGGTCAAAGGCAAGAATACTGTCGTGAGTAACTCACCTCCTGACTCATCCAAGGTTGTTCATCATCGACGAGGCATGTAAGGGGTGTGATAGAACACACCCACTTGCTTGGATTGATGCAGCTCCAACAAAACTCAAGATTGACACCATCCAAGACAGTGCACTTAATTGGCACCACATCCATGCCTTGCATCGTTGATGCTCAGGAGCAGCACTGTGTACCATCTACAGGATGAATGTTTCATCCCATTAAGGCTACTTTGATAGCATCTTTCAAACCCTTCCAATGGTAACTTCTACCATCTAAGGAGGACAAGTGCAACAGTTACATTGGAAAGCCACCACCTGCAAGCTCCCCTCCAACCACTAACAATTGTCAATTGAAAACATATCGCCGTTCCTTCACTGTCCCTGAGACAGTAATCTGGAACTCCCTTCCCAAGGGCTCTGTCGGTGTCCCTCTGCCCCAAGAACTGAAACAGTTCAAGAACACAGCTCTCCAACACCTTGTCATGGGCAATTAAGGATGCCAATAGATGTTGGCTGATCCAATATTGCCCACATCTTCAAAGAAATATAGAAAAAGGAGAATTTCCCTACTATTGAACTGGAGGCCAAACTTTGAGAGAGAGGAATAAGGAGTGCAGTGATCTTTGGTGGTGATATAGTGAGGGGGAGTGGAGTTGACATTGTTTTGGCAGCAAAGTGCATGAGAAGTCTGCTGCATTGTCTGCGGGTCCTGAGGTTCAGAGATTTCTCCCTGGGCTAGAGAATAATTCGCAGTGGGAAGAAGAGTATGTTTATGGTTCATATCCCATACTGCACAACAGTAGAAAAGAGGTTCACCTGAGACAGTATGACAAGTTCTGAATTTAAAAAGCAATGAAGTGCTAATGTGGTTAGATGGTGGTAGGAAGGGACAGAGAGAAGAAACCTAAGAATTTACAAGAGGCCAAGACTAGATGCCGAGAAGATAACAAATAAAACAAAAGGCTCTGTATCTGAATTCATGCAACATTCATAACAAAGTAAATGGCTTGACAGCACACACTGAAGTGAATAAACATAATGTGATCATTATTATGGAGTCTTGGGTGCAGAAAGACTGGGATTGCATTCTGAATATTGAGGGATATATGATACTGAAGAAGAATGGGCAGCCAGGTAAAAGTGGAGAGGCAGCGGTGTTCATCAAGGGTGGCATTTATGATGACTTATACTTATAAATGACCTTAGTTCAGAATGTCGAATCAGATTTGGTGGAGATGAGGATTGAACAGTTCAACGAATTAACTAGCGGGAGTGATTTACAGATCACTGAATAGCAACCACAATGAAAGACAAAAGATTAGGTGCTTGTGATAACGCAATGGCAATAATCATAGGTGATTTTAGTCATTTACAAGCTGGAAGATCAGATTGGTAATGGTAGCCTTGATGAAGAATTCATAGAATACATAGAACATAGAACAGTACAGCACAGAACAGGCCCTTCAGCCCACGATGTTGTGCCGACCACTGATCCTCATGTATGCACCCTCAAATTTCTGTGACCATATGCATGTCCAGGAGTCTCTTAAATGTCCCCAATGACCTTGCTTCCACAACTGCTGCTGGCAACGCATTCCATGCTCTCACAACTCTCTGTGTAAAGAACTCGCCTCTGACATCCCCTCTATACTTTCCTCCAACCAGCTTAATACTATGACCCCTTGCATTAGTCATTTCTGCCCTGGGAAATAGTCTCTGGCTATCAACTCTATCTACGCCTCTCATACCTTCAAGCTAGCTCTGGAACTAACCAGAGAACAGGCTATATTAGATTTCTTATTGTGTAATGTGACAGGGTTAACTAACGGCCTTAGAGTAAAGGCAGTCTGAAGTAACAGTGACTTGAATTGTACATCCCGTTTGAAAAGGAGAAGATTGGGTCAGAGACTAATATTTTATTGTTAAAAATGGCAACTGTTTTGGCATGAAAGCTGAACCTTGTTGAAGTGAATGAGGAGATTAGGCTAGGAGATAGAACATAGAGCATAGAGCACAGAACAGTACAGGCCCTTCGGCCCATGATGGTTGTGCCAAGCATTTACCTTAATCTAATATCAACCTGACCTACACCTCCGTCAATTTACTGCTGTCCATGTGCTTGTCCAGCAGTTGCTTAAATGTCCCTAATGTCTCTGACTCTACTACCACCGCGGGCAGTGCATTCCACGCACCCACCACTCTCTGCGTGAATAACCCACCTCTGCCAGCTTCCCTATACCTTGCTCCAATCACCTTGAAATTATGACCCCCCTCGAGACGGCCATTTATGCTCTGGGGTAAAGTCTCTGGCTATCTATCTATGCCTCTCATTACCTTGTACATCTATATCAAGTCACCTCTCTTCCTTCTTCTGTCCAGTGTGAAAAGACCGAGCTCACTCAACCTCTCTTCATAGGACAAGCCCTCCAAGCCAGGCAACATCCTGGTAAATCTCCTCTGTACCCTCTCTAAAGCATCTACATCCTTCCTATAATGGGGCGACCAGAACTGGACACAATATTCCAAGTGTGGTCTAACCAGGGTTTTATAGAGCTGCAGCAAAACCTCATTGTTCTTAATCTCCCTGTTAATGAAGGCCAAAGCACCATATGCCTTCTTAACAATCCTACCAACTTGGATGGCAACTTTGAGGGATCTATGTACATGGACACCAAGATCCTGCTATTCCTCCACACTGCCAAGAATCCTGTCATTAACCCTGTATTCAGCATTCAAATTCGACCTTACAAAATCAATCACTTCACATTTATCCAGGTTGAACTCCATCTGCCACTTCTGAGCCCCAGCACTGCATCCAGCAACAATAGACATTTCAGGGAATATTTCAGAATACTCCAGGTAAGTACCTAATATGAAGAAAAGTTCTAAGGTTAACTGTCAATGTTAAGGAAAGCATCAAGCTTAAGCAAAAGCATACTTGTCCAAACATGAGTGGCAGGTCAGAGGACTAGTCAGAACATATCAAAACAAGCAGAGAATAACTAAAAGGTTTATCAGGACAAATAAGTTAGAGCACAAGAGAAAGCTAGCTAGAAACATAAGCACGGATAACAAGAGTTTCTATTGGTATCTAAAATGGAAAAGAATAAGTAAAGCGATTGTTGTTTGGCCAGAGAGTGACTTGGAGAATTAGATGTAGATAATAAAGAAATTACAGATATAATGAGTTAATAATTTCCTGCTGTCTTCACTGTGGAGGATATAAAAAATGTTTCAGTAATATCTCTAATTCAAGAGGTTGAAGGAAGAGAGGAACTTAATCCAATTACAATTGCTATAGAAGCAGTAGTGAGCACAATGATGGAACTGCTGGTTCAAGCATCTTGGGATCCTGGTAGATTTCAACTCATGGTCTTCAAGGAGGTGGCTAATGATGCGCTGGAGTTAATTTTCCAAAATTCTCTAGACTTGGATTTGCAGAAGATATTTGGCAAGCTTCCACCTAAAAGGTTATTGCACAAAGTAGCAATTCAGACTGTAGGACAGTTATTCCCAAACATTTCGCTATTGCAAAACCATTTTGAGGCTTGAAAATTATTAGCTGTCCTTGTTGAGAACTGAGAGAATGGTATTTGGTGTCAGTGAGAGTAGGAGCCCATTAGAGTGGGAGTGTAGCTCTTTTAATTCACGTAGAGTTCCAGAGCGCTATTGTTGCCTGAGAGCATACAACACCGAAATTCCAGCTTGTGACTTCATTTGGGGTCGTGATCCCAACTTTGGGAAGCACTGGTGTAGTGTATAATATATCAACATGAATAGAAGACTGGCTGGCTGAACAGAAAACAAACAAAATGAATAATTTGTTTTTCAGGTTGTCAGGGTATGATGAGTGGCATCTACAAGGATTTGTACTGAGCCCTCAACATTTTACAATATATATCAGTGACTTGGATGGGGGTTCGAAGGCATGATGGCAAATAGAGATAGGTGGGAAAGCATGTTGTAAAGATAACGTAACAGGGACACAGGCTGACAGATAGATCAAGTTAATGGGGGGAGAAAATCTGTCAGATGGAGAACATTGTGGAAAATGTGGAAGTTGTTTACTTTGGTAGGAAGAAGAATAAAGGTGTAATGTTTTGGAATTATAGGGCATTGGTGAAACCACATCTTGAATACTGTGTGCAGTTCTCAGTTCCTTACTTAAGGAAAGATATGAATGTATTGGAGGTGGTTCAGAGGAGGTTGATACTTGGGGAGTAAGCAGGTTGTCTTATGAAGAAGGATTGGGCTTATTTTCACTGGAATTTAGAGTGAGGAGTGATGTGATCTTAAATGGTCTTGACAAGGTAGATGTGGAAAGAAGGTTTCCTCTTGCGAGTGAGTCCAGAACTGGGGGGTGGGGCACTGTTTTAAAATCAAAGGTCACCCTTTTAGGACAGAAATGAGGAGACATTTATTGTTTGTGGGTTATGTGATTCTGGCACGCTCTGCATCAAGAGCTGGTGGGATGTGGCTCATTGAGTATTTTTAAAGTGGAGGTAGGTATATTTAGTTAGAGAAGTCTGGGGTTGGGGTGGGTAAGATGGGAAATCCAAACACAAAGAGATCAGCCATGATGTTACTGAATGTTGGAGCAGGCCGAATGGCCTACTGCTGCTTCAGTTCGTTGGTTTGCATGTAGTCTTCTTTGAAAAACATTACCATGGATCACATTATGGTTAGGTTAGAAGGTGGAAGGGAACTCAGTTTAATCTTATCGGAAAAGCGGCATCACTCAAAGTGCTGGATTCCCTCAGCACCTCACTGGAGTGTCACCCTTGATTGCACACTCCCCCTCTTCACTACATCAGCATTACCTTCAAAGATTGGTGGTTTATTCATGATTATCAGATCTGTCAGTACAGTCAAACCCGTTTCAGTTGCGCCATAGCAAGATTCCACATAACACTGGAACAGAAAGGAAGAAGGATTGTGCCCATTCTCTGGCTGTAAACTCTTGGTGAAGACGAGGGAGGCTGAACATTGTTGGGTTTTGTGGGCAGGTCATGCTGAGTGGTCTGCTTGCTACACATTGAGGAAAAATAATGATGCTGTTTGGTGGGGGAGGGGGGTGCAGTTGGAGTGACAACTGAGTCTCTGCAGCTTTCGGAGATGTATAAACTTCAGGACCTTACATCGTTTGATCCAACTGAATGATTTGCTAACCCATTTCAGAGGGCATATTAGAGTCACCCATGTTGCTGTGGATCTGGAGTCACATACGAATAAGGAACAAGAATAGGCCATTCGGCCCTTCAAGCCTGCTGCACTGTTCAATGAGATCGTGGCTGATCTGATTTTGACCTCAAATGTATATCTTCACATCATTAATAATCACACAACATTAGGTTTATTTGGCAGTACTAGCTTTCGGAGCATTGCTCCTTTGTGAGGTAGCTGAGGCGCAGGATCATCATACACAGAATTTATAGCAAAAGATCACAAGCAATTACAACAATATATTTGAACAAACCCAGATTGCTGATAAGTCTTTCATCTTTCAGAATGGGTTGCAAGTTTCGATTCATTAATATGTAAATCCCAGATCTTCTTTTAAGTCACATTCTCAAAATAACTTAAGGTTTTATAAAAAAAAAGTGACATCTTAGCTCAGACAATACTTTGAAGGTGTGAGGTTAGAGTTTGTCTTGAGTCAGACTGGTTCTGTTTCCAAAGTAGGAATTTCTAAAATGCTATATGGATTGTGTGCCTGCATTGACTGCCTGCAGGCTGTGTGCTTTTTGAGCAAAATAGAATGGTATCTGCAAATTCAACTCTGCAAATGCAAATTCACCCCATAGACTTGTGTGTGTGTGTGTCAGCGAGAGAGAGTGAGTGTGTGCATGTGAGTGCACGTGAGAGTGTGTGTTTGCATGTGTGTGTACTTGGTAGAGTGTGTGCGTGAGTGTGACAGAGTATAAGCCTGTGAGAGAGTGTGTGCATGGGTGTGAGTGTGGGGAGTGTATGTGTGTGTGTGTATGAGAGACAGCATGTGTATGAGAGATAATCTGTGTGAGTATTTAAGAGTGTGTGTGTATGTGTGCTTGTATATGTGTGAGTGTATAGTTCAGTGGGGTCACCTGCAGTGTGACATGAACCCAAGGTCCCAGTTGAGGCCAGCCTCATGGATACCAAACATGGCTATCAGACTGTGCTCAGCCACTCTGTGCTGTTGCGTATCCAGAAGTCTGCCTTGGAGGGTGGTCACCCAAAGATCCAAGGCCGAATGACCCTGTCCGCAGAAGTGTTCCCCGACTAGGGTAGCCACCTCATAGCTACCATTGACACCACTAACTGCCATCTTCACATATCCCTGTTAATCTTTCATTCTCCTGGTAATCAAGAATCTATCTCCTGTACCTCTGTCTTAAAAATATCTAAAGATTTTGCATCCACTGTCTTTGAGGAAGGGAATTTCAAAGGCTCTCCACCCTCAGAGAAAAAAAAGTTTCCTAATCTCTGTCTTAAATGGGTGATCCCCTTTTTTAAATGATGACTTCTTATTTTTAACCTATGTAGGACAGACCAGATAAGGCCAGCTGATTTCCCCCTGATGGGTTTTTACAATAATGGCTTCATCGTCAGCAAACAACTAGCTTTTATTTCCAGGCATTTACTGAATTTAAACATCGCCGGTTGGTCTGGTGGGATTCAGACTCTCCAGAGCAGTAGGCCGGCCCAGTAGGTTTACTAGCCTAGTGTCATAACCACGGTGCTACTGCTCCTCCTGCTACCATTGGCAGACTCCCGAGGTTGGAACGTGCAGGAGTATGTTTGATCCTGCCAACCTTCTGCACTTTGAGCGTTGCGTCATACTGTGTGAGGTCTGAACATCTCTCTGATAGGACTTTTAGACAGGCAATCTGGTGCTAGCATTGACTGGGACACCTTTAGTGCTCTCCCCCCTTAAATCACCCAGGGGAAATAGGAGCTGATTGACAAGGAGAGCTCCTCACGTTGACCATTCACACGAAACCCTGACAGACTCAGGAGGTAAACAATTTCTCGGCAGCTCGGCTTATGCTGTCGCTGGGTCAGAATCCCACCCTAACGGCATTGTGGGTCAACCCACAGCAAGTGCACGGCAGCAGTTCAAGAAGGCAACTCACCACCACCTTCTCAAGGGGCAACTAGGGTTGGGTTGGGCGATAAATGCTGGCCCGGCCAGCGACACCCACATGCAATGAATTAATAATTTTAAAAACACCTCAGCGTTATTGGAGTCGACTGATGTGTTCTGCGGTGAATTCCAGGAAGTGGCTTTGCTCACTTACGCAGGTGAAGCATGACCTGCCTCAGATGTGAGGGGCTGATGCTGTTGGAGTTCAAGGCGGTGTTAATAATTTATGGACTGTTATGATTTAAGCAGTGGCTTTCATTTTGAGTAAAGACTGAGAGGAATGCATCCGACATTTGGTAATGCAAAATCTTCATGGCAAGAGCATGCAATTAAATTGCGGTGAGACCACCATTCTCCATGAGTGTCAGTCTAATCTCGATGCTTGTTACAATAATGCAACTTTGGCATTCATTAACTGCTGAGCTCTCAGGTGGATAAGTGGACTGTATATTTGTAATCCTGAACCATGGGGATTGAGCGGAAATAGGTTTACATTAAATTCCTGGTCCCTTCTGAGTTTCAAAGGCGTATGGGTGAAGTAAGAATCCCACATGTAGTAAGGAAGCAAAGCAGAGAGAAAAATAATACCCTTGACAAAAATGAGAAATTACATTTTCCCTCTTGTGTTCTTCTCTTACCCTTCACCTTCCTCCATTCCACCTCAGGGCACCATTCCACACTTATAGAGTCATAGAGTTGTACAGCACTGAAACAGACCCTTCAGCCCAACTTGTCCATGCCGACCAGATATCCTAAATTAATTGAGTCCCATTTGGCCCATATCCCTCGAAACCCGACCCATTCATATATCCATCCAGGTGCTTTTTAAATATTATAATTGTACCAGCCTCCACCATCTCCTATGGCAGCTTGTTCCATACAAACACCACCTTTTGCGTGAAAAGGTTGCCCTTAGGTACCTTTTATCTTTCCCTTCCACATTTAACCTATGCCCTCTAGTTTTGAACTCCGATACCCTGGGGAAAAGACCTTGGCTGTTCACCCTGCGAATGTCCTTCATGATTTTATAAACTTCTATAAGGTCACCCTTCAGCCTCTGACACTCCGGGGAAATTGCCCCAGCCTATTTAGCCTCTCCCTATGGTGGAAACCCCCCAACCCCAGCTAAATCCTTGTAAATCTTCTCTGAACCATGCTAGTATCTTGTTCAAATTTCCATTTTACTGATTGGATTAGTTCAATAGATAAATCTGGTTGAATGGGGCCTTTTGTCTTATTCACTCTCATTATCCCAGAATTTCCCATTGCAGAAACTACATTGTCCTGTCCTTAACCATTCTTCCTGATAGGCACCCTGAGATTCACCATCCTCTGTGTCAAGGAATTTTTCCTGATATCTGTAATATCTTTACTGCCCCCCCATCTATCTAGGTTGGTGTCCTCTCGAATTACTGCCCTGCATTATCAAAGCAAAATCTTAGATTTAATTTTTCAATTCCTTTAAATATCTTCCACAGCTCCTCTGAGATACCCACCTTTCAAAGGGAGAAGAGTCATCGTCATTATCCAGACATTGCTCAGAGCTCTTAGCACTGGGGTATCAGGCTGCCTGTCCTCTGTTCTGTCTCTCAGGTGTGAGTGACTGTGTTATGCCAGGGAATGATTTGCAGCAGCGGTGATGTAGCCTGAAAACTTTGGCACTATTCTTGAAGAGGTGAACATGACTGTTTCATCTACGTATCCTTTTGACCCTTCATCTCCCCTTCCCACTCCGTCAAGGGCATGAAAGTCCTGGGCCTTCTCCATCGCCAAACCCTTACCACCTGACACCTGGAGGAAGAACGACTCATATTCTGCCTTGGGACCCTGCAAACACATGGGATCAATGTGGATTTCAACAGCTTCCTCATTTCCCCTCCCCTCCACATTACCCCAGTCCCTAGCCTTCAACTCGGCACCGCCCTCCTGACCTGTCCATCACCTCTCGACTCTGATCTCCAGCATCTGCTGTCCTCACTTTCTTTCTTTTGACTCATCAGCCCTACACCCGCTAACCTATGTCAGGGTTGGCTATCATCCCTGTCTCAGGTTTGCTGCAGTGCTCCAGTGAGCGTAGTGCAAGCACGCTCTCTGAATATTGATTATATCAAAGATTGCATGCATATTCACATGCACAGTATACATACACGACACACATCTCTTGCCCTCTCTCTCTCTCTCTCTCCTTTCGGGGTGACATGGTGGCTCAGTGGTTAGCACTGCTGCCTCACAGGGACCCGGGTTTGATTCCAGCCTCGGGTGACAGTATGGAGTTTGCACACTCTCCCCGTGTCTGTGTGAGTTTCCTCTGGTGCTCTGGTTTCCTCCCACAATCCAAAAATGTGTAGCTTAGGTGAATTAGCCATGTTATAGTGCCCATAGTGTTCAGGGATGTGTAAGTTAGGTGGATAGGGCAGGGAGGAGAAAGTGAGGATTGCAGATACTGGAGATCAGAGCTTAAAAATGTGTTGCTGGAAAAGCGCAGCAGGTCAGGCAGCATCAAAGGAGCAGGAGAATCGATGTTTCGGGCATGAGCCCTTCTTCAGGAATAGGGAGGGGACTGGTTGGGATGCTCTTCCGAGAGTTGGTGTGGACTCGATGGACTGAATGGCCTGTTTCCACACTGTAGGGATTCTATGATGCAGAATGAGGGATGTTAGTTTTGTGGAGAGATTAGGGAACAACATAGGAAAATAGGAAATAGAAGCAGGATTAGGAATTCAGCCTATTATGCTATTCACTTTGATCATGACTGATTATCTACCTCAGTACCACTTTCCTGTGCTGTCCCCTCATTTCTTGATGTCATCCTCGTTAATAAGGTCAAGGACAGAGGGTGGTGTTAAAATTGTGAAGGTCTTTGATCAATTAAATTGGGCAAAAGATGTTTCCACTGTCAGAAGGCTCAGTAACCCTTAGGAACCAGATTGAAGCTAATTGGCAAAAGAATGAGAGTAGAGATGAAGACTTTTCATTTTGGTTTGAAATGCACTGCCTAAAAGGATGGCAGAAGCAGATTCAATGCTAATCTTCAAAATTTCAATTAAATAGGACAAAAATTTAAAAGGGACCTGAGGGGCAACTTTTTCACATAGAGGGCGGTGCTTGTATGGAATGAGCTGCCAGAGGAAGTGGTGGAGATTGGTATAATTACAACATTTAAAAGGCATCTGGATGAGTATATGAATAGGAAGGGTTTAGAGGGGTATGGGCCAAGTGCTGGCAAGTGGGACTAGATTAGGTTAGAATATCGGGTCGGCATGGAAGAGTTGGACTGAAGGGTTTGTTTCCGTGTTGTACATCTCTATGACTCTATGACTCTAGATTTTTGGGGTGGCATGGTGGCTCAGTGGTTAGCACTGCTGCCTCACAGCACCTGGTTCGATTCCAGCCTTTGACGACTGTCTGTGTGGAGTTTGCACATTCTCCCCATATCTGCGTGGGTTTCCTCCGGGTGCTCTGGTTTCCTCCCACAGTCCAAAGGTGTGCAGGTCAGGTGGATTGGCCGTGCTAAATTGCCCGTAGTGTTAGGTCAATTAGTCAGAGGGAAATGGATCTGGGTGGGTTATCTTCGGAGGGTGGGTGTGGACTAGTTGGGCCGAAGGGCCTGCTTCCACACTGTAGGGAATCTAATCTAAATGCTTGAAAATGAAATATAAGTAATTGTTTGGTAGTAAAAGTTTGCATAAAGCTGAAAAAAGACGTAATTTGTCAGTTTGGACTCATCAGGATAATTTATAAGAAGATGAATGTAAAGAGAAAATAACTTGTATACCTTATGGGAGGAGAGTGCTCATTGGTTGGCAAGACATGGTATAGATTTTTAAGGAATGCCTTAAACAGGAAAAGGAGATAGAAAATACCTGTCTGCTGTAATTAAAAAGGAAACATTTGCAGAGCGATGGAGAGAGAGCACGTGAGTTGCACAAATTGAAAAGTTCTTTTGAAGATTTGGCACGGGTCTTATGGGCTGAATGGCCTCTCTTTGTGCTATCCGATTCCATACATAAGTCTCAGTCAGAATGAGTAAGGAGAGGGAATCTTAACCGTGGTCTTTTTCTCTTCGCCCCTGTGGCTCAGGATTGCTGAGGCCCCGTCTGTTCTTCGTCCAGACCCAGCTGAGATGAGTGAACTGAGCATGGGGAATCGTGGGGACCTCAGCTGGGAATTACACCAGAGAACCGAGCAGATCTGAATGTGTACTTCCATATTCTGTGCACCCATAGCAACTGCATCATCGCTGAGTTGAGCCTCATTGTTTGAGCAAACTGTTCCAGTTAAATCAGTGTTTATCTCTGGCTTAAAACGGAATAAATTGAGTTTACAGCCTATGCTCATTGTTTCACGCTTAGGTACTCCGCATCAGCTTGTAATTTGATTGATAAATAAAGATAATTGCCTTTGTCATCAAAGCAGAAAGTTTGGAAAGGCAGCACGCTCCATGGTGAACGAAAGGGAAATGGCTCCCATGTGCATTCATCCTATGAACAGAATAGCCATGCAGTCTTGTTTCCATATGTCAGCCCACTCAATTGTTCATTTTGCAGCCAGACTGGGAGTCGTTCTGCTGCAAGTTATTATGCTGCTGTCTGAGCTGTGTTTCCTCTTCTATAATATGTTGTGATGTGACTTTGGAATTAACCCTTTGAATGCTGCACTTGTGACCTGCAAGCAGTGAGCCACTGAAATTTGAGATTGGACAGAAGTGGATAATTGCGAAAGGCCAGGGCATTTTACAATTCTTTCCTGAGATATTGGACCAGTAATTATTGCCTGTCCCTAGTTGTCCTTGAGAAGGTGGTGGTGAGTTACCTTCTTGAAGGACCCAAACATACCCTCTCTGAGAATGAGTGCCACTACTCTGAGTGCTTGTGTAATCTGTTGTAATGACAGGTAGGGTGATAATTGCTCTTTCTTTGTATAACTTCACCCCCAGGCTATTGTTGGAAAGAAAACAAAGTTAATGTTTTGGCTCCAGTGACCCTTCTTCAGAACTGGACTGGAAATGTTAAATCTGCTTTCTCTCCTCAGATCCTGCCAGGCCTGCTGAGTCTTCACAGCAATTTCTGTTTGCATTTCTTATTTCCACTTTCCACAGTCTCTTTCTTTTCTTTTTGAATGTTAGTATCGAAACTGCTACCACAACCCTTTCAGACAGTTACTTTCCAGATTTTAGCAACTTGCTGTGGTTGAAAATAACCCCCTTAACTTTCCTCAGAAGCGTAACCAATTTGCCAATCTCTGTCCAAAGGTTACACACCCTCTGTAAAAGGAACAGATCACCCCTGCGTAAAACCCTTCCTGTTTGTCAACGCTTTGCTAAAGTCGACAGTGTTAGCTGTGACTCTCTTGATATTGATCTTGCCTAAGTCAAATGGCTGTGGAATCAAATCCCATTCTAGGGCTTGCATTAACAATTAAGGGCAACATTCAACTGCAATGATGAGGGACTGCTGCACCGTTGGAGGTATTGTTTCTCAGATGAATTGTCTACTTTCTCACATACACATAAGGATCCCATGACGTTTTCCAAGTGCAAGATGGAAATTCTCTCCAATGTCCTGGGCAAAATTTGTTCATTTATGTTTAGCAATCCAATGCTATTTGTGAGATCTTGCTGTGTGGGGACTGCACTGCAACCAGAGTCTGCACTTCACACAGAACTTCATTGGCTGTTTGGGATGTCTTGGGATTGGGAAAGGTATTTTCAAAACTTAAGTCATTCTTCAGCTTATTAATTCAATTTCTTCTTAATTTCTTACTTTACCCTTTATTGTATTATTGTGGAAGAACTGTGATTCTGAACTTCTGTTCTCTTTATTTATCTAATTCATTACTATGATTTTATACTTTTGAAGATCTGTAATGCTGAGTGTTCTATTTCTCTGTTTTCTATCGTTTTTTCTTAAGGATCAGCACCTGTACCTATGTGCCGAGGATGGCGCCTTACGTGGTGGCTTGTAAACGTTTCACTGTACTCACATGAGTACATGTGACAATAAAGCTAATTCTAATTCTAATTCAGTTCTCTAGCCTCTCAAGAAACCTTACATTTATATAGCACTTTAATGAAACATCCAAAGTATAAAGCATAGTATTGAATCACTGAGCAAAGACATTGAACCACATGAGATATTAAGTCAAATGATCAATAAATTTGTGCAAGAGGTGTTTTAATCAGAAACAGCGTAGAGCACAGATATGATTGGGGACTGAGGACTGTAGGGACTGTTATTCAGACAATACCTTGCCATTCAATACAATCATTACCAATCAAACACTTCAATACCTCTTGCTCACTTCATTCCCATAACCCAGTATGTCACTTGTAATCGGAAATCTTTTAATCTCTAACTTGAACATACTCAAAGATGACTTCGGGTTGGAGAAGGCCTTCTCTGCACAGATGCTGCCAGCTCTGCTGAGTTCTGACAGCAATTTCTGTTTTTAATTACAGAAGGTAGAATGTGCGAGGTCATCCCAGGAATGTGCTGGAAGCATTGATAATGGAAGCACGGATGAGGATTTCAGCACCAGCTGAGCTAAGATGTGAGAAAAACAGAGCGATGTGCTGGAGGTGGAAAGATGCAGTCTCAGGAATGACATGAAAGTCAGTGACGTAGGATCAAAAGCAAGGTCAAGGCTGTTCCACTTAACTGAAGTCCTCATCCTAACATTTTGGGGGGTTCTGTTTGAAACATTGGAGTAATATTCATGCCTGGAAGTCAGTTTGAAGATGTGGGTTCAATCGATGACATCCAAATCAGCAGTCCTGGGATTTGCAGATGCCAGCAGTGTGTCTCTGAGACAAAATTACAACTTCCAACCCAAAACCAAACGTTTGGTCTTCATTATAAAACATCATCTATAATTTAAGACAACAGTCATTATGTGAGAGAGATGGTGCTGAATACGATACTGGCTGAACAAGGTAACTGAATGGGTAATGAAGCTGGCAGTGATATCTGAAACTGCTATCAGCCATTAGTTGGCACATGATGATATAGTTTCACAGGTCTTCTCTTGCCAACTGATTATATGGATGCATACCGAATATTATTCAGTATAACGCCCAATGTATGTTAAATCGTCACTCACATTATGTGTTAACATTGCAGACTCAACAGTTCCAATGCATTTCTGACTGGTCGCCCATCCTTGGTAAACTAAAACACATCCAAATCTTTGAATCCAACAGTGTGGAGACAGGCCATTTGGCCCAACAAGTCCGCACCGACTCTCTGAAGAGTGCCCCACCCAGACCCATAACTCTACATTCCCCTGACTAATGCACCTAGCTTACACATCCCTGAATACTATCAGCAACACAGCGTGGCCAATCCACTTAACCTGCACATCTTTGTGACTGTGGGAGGAAACCTGCGCAGTCTCAGAGAGGATGTGCAAACTCCACACAGGCAGTCGAGGCTGGAATCGAACCCGGGTCCCTGGTGCTGTGAGGCAGCAGTGCTAACCACTGAGCCACCGTGCTGCCCATGTTTAAATTTGCATCACGTCCTGTTCATCTGTTACTTCTGCATTTGCTGAAATGGACTGACTCCTGGTCTCTGACCACCCCTGACTTTAAAATTCTCATCCTTGTTGCTGATGTTGCCCCTTGACATTGCTATAATCACCGTGAGATAACCCCCTTCCCACCCTCTGGGATCTCTGCACTGCTCCAATTATGACCTCTGGTGGAATTCTTCTTATTTCAAAAATATACTTTTTCATAAAAATCTTTGTACGAATACATTGACACAAAAACAGTTCGGTTCTGTACAGTTACACATAAAGAAAACAATCAAAACTTTGACTATCTCGAAAAAAAAACCAAAGACCTCTCCTACACAACACTAATATTTACATATATTTGAGGCACTAGGAAGGTCTAATAACTGAACAGACCTCCATACACCTTTAGCAGCAAGGCCTCAGATAGTGGTCTTTCCCCATTGTCCTTTGGTGCGTCTCTCAGCACTTAGTCCTGGACCAAGGTCTTGAGGAACGTTGCTGAACAACAAGGCCTTGGAGTGCACATTCATACCTCCTTGAAAGTTGAGTCGCAGATAGATAGATGTTCAAAGTTTGGGTGAAGATTTGTAGCTCGGGTGCTCGTTGTTTTGGTTCTGTTCGCCGAGCTGGAAATTTTTGTTGCAAACGTTTCGTCCCCTGTCTAGGTGACATCCTCAGTGCTTGGGAGCCTCCTGTGAAGCGCTTCTGTGGTGTTTCCTCCGGCATTTATAGTGGCCTGTCCCTGCCACCCACTTCATTGTACCTATCCAAGAGTCATTATATGTTCCTAGTGTATCTGATTCTATTACCGCTGGGGACAGTGCATTACATGCACCCACCACTCCCTGTGTAAAGAACCTCCCTCTGACATCTCCCCTAAACTTTCCTCCAATCACCTTGAAATTATGCCCCCTTGAGATAGACATTTCCACCCTGGGAAAAGGTCCTTGGCTATCCACTCTATCTGTGCCTCTCAACATCTTGTACACCTTTATCAAGTCACCCCTCATCCTTCTTTGTTCCAATGAGAAAAGCCCTAGCTCACTCAACCTTTCTTCATAAGACATACCCTCCAGTCCAGGCCGCATCCTGGTATATCTTCCCTACACCCTCTTGAAGCTTCCACATCCTTCCTATAATGAGGTGACCAGAACTGAACACAATATTCCAAGTGAGGTCTAACCAAGGCTCTGTAGAGCTGCAGCATAACTTCACAGCTCTTAAACTCAATCTCCCATAAATAAAAGCCAACACACCATACGCCTTCTTAACAACTCTATCAACCTGGGTGCCAACTTTGAGGGATCTATGGATATGGACCCCAAGATCCCTGTGTTCCTCCATGAATCCAGCCTTTAATTCTGTATTTTGCATTCAAATTCAACTTTCCAAAGTGAATGACTTCACATGTTTCCAGGTTGAACTCCATCTGCCACTTATCAGCCCAGTTCTGCATCCTGTCAATGTCGCGTTGCAACCTACAACAGCCCTCCACACTCTCCACAACTCCACCAACCTTTGTGTCATTGGCAAACTTACTAACCCACCCTTCCACTTTCTCATCCAAGTCATTTATGAAAATCACAAAGAGCAGAGGTCCCAGAACTGATCCCTGCGGAACATCAGTGGTCACCGAGGTCCAGGCTGAATACTTTCCCTATACCACCACCCTCACTTCTATGGGCCAGCCAATTCTGTATTCAGACAGACAGATTTCCTTGTAGCCCATGCCTCCTTACTTTCATGGGGAATCTTATCAAACGCTTACTAAAATCCATGTATATTACATCCACTGCTCTACCTTCATCAATCTGTTCTGTCACAGAATCATGGAGTCATAGAGATGTACAGCATGGAAACAGACCGTTCGGTCCAATTTGTCCAACCCAATCTAGTCCCACCTGCCAGCACCCGGCCCATATCCCTCCAAACCCTTCCTATTCATATACCAGTTGCCTTTTAAATGTTGCAATTGTACTCGCCTCCACCACTTCCTCTGGCAGCTCATTCCATACATGGTGAAAGTGACTATTGCAGATGCTGGAGATGAGAGTCAAGATGAGAGTGGTGCTGGAAAAGGACAGTAGGTCAGGTAGCATCTGAGGAGCAGGAAAACCGACGTTTTGCGCAAACGCCCTTCATCAAAAATACACATTCCATACACGTACCACCTTCAGTGTGAAAAAGTTGCCCTTTTTAGGTCTTTTTTATGTCTTTCCCCTCTCACCCTAAACCTATGCCCTCTAGTTCTGGACTCCCCCACCCCAAGGAAAAGACTTTGTCTGTTTATCCTATCCAAGCCCCTTATAATTTTGTAAACCTTTATAAGGTCACCCCTCAACTTCCAATGTTCCAGGCAAAACAGCCCCAGCCTGTTCAACCTCTCTCTGTCAGCTCAAATCCTCCAACCCTGGCAACATCCTTGTAAATCTTTTCTGAACCCTTTCAAGTTTCACAACACCCTTCTGATAGGAATTCAATAAAATTTGTGAGGGATGACCTGCCCCTCACAAAACCATGCTGACTATCTCTAATCAAACTATGGTTTTCCAAGTGATCCTAAATCCTGTCTCTCAGAATCCTCTCCAAAACTTTCCCACCACTAATGTAAGACTGACTGGTCTGTAATTCCCAGGATTATCCCTATTCCCTTTCTTGAACAAAGGAGTAACATTTGCCATCCTCCAATCATCTGGCACTATCCAGTGGACAGTGAGGTCTCAAAGATCATTGTCAAAGGCACAACAATCTCTCCCTCCCTTCCTGTAGTAACCAAGGGTATATCCCGTCTGTTCCAAGGGATTGATCTACCCTTATGTTTTTCAAACTTTTCAGCACATCCTCCTTCCTGACATCAACCTATTCGAGCATATCAGCCTGTTTCATGCTGTCCTCACAAACGACAAGGTCCCTCTCAGTGGTGAATACTGAAGCAAAGTATTCATTAGGAACTTCCCCTACTTCCTCTGACTCTAGGCACAAGTTCCCTCCACTATCACTGATTGGCCCTCCCCTTGCTCTAAGTTAGAACTCCTTAGGGTTTTCCTTAATCCTACCTTGTAATGCTATTTCATGCCCCCTTCTAGCTCTCCTAAGTCCATTCTTCAGTTGCTTCCTGGCTACCTTGTAACCCTCTACAACCCTGTCTGATCCTTGCCTCCTCCAGCTTAAGTTAGCTTCCTTCTTCCTCTTGACCAGATGTTCCACATCCCTTGTCACCCAAAGTTCCTTCACCCCACCATCCCTTCCATGCCTCAGTGGGACAAACCTGTCCAGCACTATCAGCAGGTGCTTCCTAATCAACTTCCACATTTCTATTGTGCATTTCCCTGAGGACATCTATTCCCAATTTAGGCGCCCCAGTCCCTGCCTATTAGCATTGTAATTTCCCCTCCCTCAATTAAATAATTTCCCATACCATCTGTTCCTATCCCTCTCCATTACGATAGTAAAGCTCAGGGAGTAGTGATCACTATCACCGAAATGCTCTCCCACTGAGAAATCTGACACCTGGCATGGTTCGTTGCCAAGCACCAAATCCAATACGGCCTCCCCTCTCGTCGGCCTATCTACATAGTGCGTCAGAAATCCTTCCTGGACACACCTGACAAAAACTGCTCCATCCAAACTATTTGAACTAAGGAGGTTCCAATCAATATTAGGTACGTTAAAGTCACCCATGACAACAACGCTGTTACTTCTACACATTTCCAAAAATATGAATCTCAATCTGTTCCCTCTTGTTTCTGTTGCTATTGGGGACCCTGTAGACAACGCCCAATAAAGTAACTGTTCCATTCCTGTTTCTGACTTCCACCCATACTGACTCTGTAGACAAACCCTCCTCGACGATGAAGATTTCTACAGATTTCTGCAGTTGTGGTACTATCCCTGATTAGCAATGCCACTCCCCCACCTCTTTTCCCTTTCCCCCTGTTCTTTTTGAAATATCTAAACCCTGGAACATCCAGCAACCTTTCCTGCGCCTGTGATCTCCAAGTCTCCTTAATGACCACAACATCATAGTTCCAAGTACTGATCCATGCTCTGAGTTCATCACCCTTATACCTGATACTTCTTGCATTAAAATAGACACACTTCATTCCATCACACTGACTGCACTTTTGCCCTATCAAGTGCCTATCCTTCCTCACAGACTCTCTGCACGCTGTATCTGGCTGTTCACTATCTACTCCATCATGTGATCCATAGCTCAGATTCCCACCCTCCTGCCAATCTAGTTTAAACCCTACTGGTTGGGGCTTGAAGAGTTGGACTGAAGGGTCTGTTTCTATGCTGTATGTCTCCATGACTCTTACTCTTAATAACGCGATTCCAGCCGCAATCGTTTTGCACGTTTCGTTCTGCACATGTGCCAATGTCAGTGCTGAAGTCTCCGCATCGATCTGTGCATACACCGATGTCAGTTGCCGTTAGAGTATGTGAGAGGTACAGTGCTACACATTGAGCTCTATCAGCTCAAAAATTAAACTGATGAATGTTCATTGCTCTCCTGCTGAGACAAGAATATTCTTGTATAATTCCTGTATAAGCCCCGTCTCATTCCTACAGGACTGTATTACTCTTATACGTACCATTTACCCTTCTAATTTGGTCTTGTACCTGCATATCACACAATCTACTCCTAAGTTATCCCGTTTTTGGCAAAAAATGGGGGAGGGGCATAGTGTCAAGAATGTTTGCAAGAAATTGAGGGAAATTGAGAGGCAGTTGCAACTCTTAGAGGGCAATGTTTAGAATGCAGAACGCAACAGGGTTACAGATTGTTCAGTAAGGTGTCATCTGCACCCTTTAGCTTCTTCCAGACAGGAGAAAAAGGGCAAAGCAGCAAAAACTCAATGTCCCTTTTTAAACCAACCCACAGGAATGGAGGATTTGAGCGAAAGGGAGAGGCTGAACAGGCTTGGGCTGTTTTCCCTGGAGCGTTGGAGGCTGAGGGGTGACCTTATATAGGTTTAAAAATCATGAGGGGCATGGATACAATAAATAGACATAGTCTTTTCCCTGGGGTGGGGGAGCCCAGAACTAGAGGGCATAGGTTTAGGGTGAGAGGGGAAACATAGAAAAGAGACCTTCAGGGCAACCTTTTCACGCAGAGGGTGGTGCGTGTATGGAATGAGCTGCCAGAGGAAGTGGTGGTGGCTGGTACAATTGCAACATTTAAAAGGCAACTGGATGGGTATATGAATAGGAAGGATTTAGAGGGATCTGGGCCAGATGCTGGCAGGTGGGACTAGATTGGGTTAGGCTATCTGGTCAGCATGGACAAGTTGGACCGAAGGGTCTGTTTCTGCGCTGTACATCTCTGTAACTCTAAGACTAGTGACCGCAGCCATCCACTTCTACAACCACAACCACACCTGAAGGTGGTGATGATGATGATGATGACCCCACATTAACAATTTTTTTTTTCAATGTAACGTGTTAAATTTATTTTTGTTAATAAATATGATTTCAACCTTCATTCAGGCAGTGTTATACTTTGTGTTAGGCTTTTGGGTGATTTTTAAGCAATCATGAAGTGATCCTTTTACCGATCTGCCCTAACCCTACTTTTCCCACAGGCCCCATTATTTCTATTAAGTGATATTCTATTAAGCAAGTAACTATGGCGTTATAGGAGAACTACCTGTATAGACACCTGCCATGAAATTGCACTTTGATTCAACTGAACATTGGATTCCAGCCCTGTGTTCCCACTGTAGAACAACCGAGGGACACCACACCTGGTTTACAATTTTGGTCTTCTTGCTAATAGAAGAGAGTTCAGGGAAGGGTGCACTTAGCCATTCCCTGATGAAAGAATTAGATTAGATTACCTACAGTGTGGAAACAGGCCTTTTGGCCCAACAAATCCACACCGACCTTCCAACGTGTAACCCACCCAGACCCATTTCCCTCTGACTAATGCACCTAGCACTATGGGGAATTTAGCATGGCCAACTCACCTGACCTGCACATCTTTGGAGTGTGGGAGGAAACGGGAGCACCCAGAGGAAACCCACACAGACACGGGTAGAACGTGCAAACTCCACACAGACCGTCGCCCCAGGCTGGAACCGAACCTGAGACCCTGCTGTTGTGAGGCAGCAGTGCTAACCACTGAGCCACTGTGCCACCCAATTGTCTTATAAGGAAAGGTCGACCAGGTTGAGAGATGATCTTATTAAAAAATAAAGGATCCTAAGGGACTTGACAGGGTAGATCATGAGAAGACTTTAGATCTAGGTGGATAAAAGATGAGGGGAATCCCATTTAATACAGCGATGAGGGGAAATTTCTTCTGAGTTTTTCCATTCCCCAGGGAGCAGTATATTGATTAGATCATTAAATGTATTCAAAGCTGAATGAGTGACACTTTTGGACTCAAAGGGAGTTTTGGATTGTTGACAGCAGACAGGTATGTGGCATTTAGGTCCTGGTCAAGAAAGCCATGAATCTATTGAACAGCAGAACAAACTCAAAGGGCTGAATGGCTTTTTTGTGGTCTTTCTGTCATTCATCAGCACTTCCACCTGAATCACACAGCCGTTTACAAAATATTTGATTGTTATACCGGAATTTACACTGGGATATTTGTGATGTTTTTGACAGCCTTTGTGGGGAGTTACACTGTGAGATTAGTCAGTACTTTAAGTGGCACTGACCTGAAATTTACAGCCGAGAAATGTTGATGTTTTTGCAAGGACAGCCCTGCATAATGCAACGATATAATTGCTGAATGACTACAGATAATCTTCCATCTGAGCAGTGGCAGACCCAAGAAGATATTGTGTCTAGTGGTAGCCTTGAGATATGTGATGTATAATTCTGTGGCCTGTTATGGATTGAACTTTGTTGAAAAGGGCAGAGTGACTACGGTGAAATTGCTTTGTTCTACATTGGGTTACAGTAGTCCCCAGCTGGTGATCCCTGCTGCAGGAGGATGCGTGTGGATGTCAGCCGGGACTCCGGGATAAATGTTCACTAACGGCATAGGTCAAACATCCCGTCCGGTCTCACTCTAGGCTCATTTTAAAGAACTCAGCTAGGGCTTCAAAGGACACTGCAGGGCTGTGGAGTCATATCCCAGTAAGAGCCAGTAGCGTCAGAGAGGCACTGTCAAAAAAAAAATCAATTTCATAGTGAGAAACTAGAAGAAAATTGCAGAAGATTCGTAGGTGGTTGTAATGAGGTTGTGACGGTACGCACGGACTGGATTTACTGCCGTTTCCTCTGATCTTTTGCCCTCTCACCTTCTCATTCCATCAATCCTTTGACTCCCTGATTGCATTCACCGCGCACACCCCCCCTACAATCTGACCTTCTAATACTCTGACCCATTCCCTCTCAAGCCCTCTCAGCCTTAGCTCGCTGCATTTTAGAATTGGAATCAATCCTCCTGACATGCCAGGATGGAATTAGGAGTTAGTGCTGTTCTTTACCCAAGCCTCCCATTATCCTGTCAGGGGGGAAACCATTGCCCCAGTTTTCACGCCTGATATTGTCTGAGGGATTTTTCCACCTCTGTGAAACTTTCTGTGATTCATTCTGGGGGTGTGGGTATTGCTGGCTATGCCAAGATTTATTGCCCATCCCAGGTTGCCCTGGAGAAGGTGGTGGTGAGATACCTTATTGAATCACTGCAGAGTGTAGCGATACTCAAAATGCTGTTAAGAAAGGAGTTCCAGAATTTTTTCCACAAATGGGGAATAGTATCAGGTAAGCATAGAGTCAAAGAGTCATACATGATGGAAACAGACCCTTCGGTCCAACATAGTTTCCGAAACTGAACTAGTCCCATTTGCCTGCAAATGGCCCATATCGCTTTAAACCTTTCCTATTCATGTACCTATCCAAATGTCTTTTAAATGTTGTAATTGTACTTGCCTCTACCACTTCCTCTGGCAGCTTGTTCCATATACCCATCACCCTCTGAGAAAATATTGCCACTCAGGTCCCATTTATGTCTTTCCCCTCTTAGAGTCCTAGAGTCATAGAGATGTACAGCACGGAAACAGACCCTTTGGTCCAACCCGTCCATGCCGACCAGATATCCCAACCTATCTAGTCCCACCTGCCAGCACTCGGCCCATATCCCTCCAAACCCTTCCTATTCATATACCCATCCAAGTGCCTTTTAAATGTTGCAATTGTACCAGCCTCCACCACATCCTCTGGTAGCTCATTCCATACACGTACCAACCTCTGTGTGAAAAAGTTGCCCCTCAGGTCTCTTTTATATTTTTCCCCTCTCACCCTAAACCTATGCCCTCTAGTTCTGGACACCCCTACTCTGGGGAAAAGACCTTTGCTATTCGTCCTATCCATGCCCCGCATGATTTTATAAACCTCTATAAGGTCACCCCTCAGTTTCTTTTGCTCTAGGGGGATACGACCCAGCTTAGCCAAACTCTCTGCATAACTCAAACCCTTCAGTCCCGGTAACATCCTTGTAAATCTTTGCATGCTTTCCAGTTTAATAACATCTTTCCAACAGCAGTATAAAATCACTGCTCCACCCAGTCCTGTGAATTCTCTGTCTGGTATGTTTAAGTTAACATAGAGTTGATCGAACATCCTGATGACTCTTGTATCTTCTGCAAGCCCTCTCCCATTTCACTTTCAACCCTGTGCCAAATTCGTCAGGCGTCTTCAAGTAAAATATAGTTTTCATCAGCCAGAACAGAAGAATATTCAGGGGTCGCCAGTTTTCAGATGCTGACTGTGAGGAGTAAGGGAATATGTGATAAGAAGGGTCTGGATGTAGGTTTGCTCTCTGAGCTGGAAGGTTCATTTCCAGATGTTTCATCACCCTACCGGGTAACATCTTCACTGGGCCTCAGGCGAAGCACTGTACATGATTCCTGCTTTCTACTTATATGTTTGGGTTTCTTTGGGTTGGTGATGTCATTTCCTGTGGTGATGCCATTTCCTGTGGCGATGCTATTTTCGATGGTGATGTCATTTCCTGTTCTTTTTTCTCGGGGGTGGTAAATGGGGTCTAACTCGATGTGTTTCTTCTCAAAACTCGGCATGATAAGAAGGATACATTGTCAAGAGTGTTGGCCCATTATTCAAATCTTGGCGATTTGTTGGGATCTCGTTCTGCATAGGCCTTTCTTTGTAAACTGCAGGTGGTGTTAAGCAAGGGGCATCATTGTCAGGCTCCCAATCCACCTTCAGCTGTTAGTAAATTCACCCAGTTTTGGACAGGATGCACAAACATTGAGCTAAATTATAACAAAGAACGGTGGGTGCTGGAGGAAATTGCTGGAGAAACTCAGCAGGTGGAGAGAGAAGTAGAGATGGGGGTTGCTGGTCCCTCAGGACTTTGAGACCAATGGCAGCAAGACTCACCCCATGGTTCTCTTTGAGGGCACCGGCCTGAACTCCATCAATGAGGAGAAAGTGAGGTCTGCAGATGCTGGAGATCAGAGATGGAAATGTGTTGCTGGAAAAGCGCAGCAGGTCAGGCAGCATCTAGGGAACAGGAAGAAGGGCTAATGCCCGAAACGTCGATTCTCCTGTTCCCTAGATGCTGCCTGACCTGCTGAACTCCATCAATGCCAAGAGAGTGACCATCGTGCCCCAAGTAATCCGACTGCTGTGCTGCCTAGAATCAGCCAAGTCAGACGGGTCTATTTTCTTTGTCGAAAGGAACTTTCTACATGTGGGAAGAATCAAAGAGCATTCCAACACTCCCCTAGCCTAATAATAGTGAGGGTGTGTCAGCAAGTCCATGGCTGCATTCTCACTATCGTGCTGCATGGAGGAGACCACATTATGGGTCAACAAGCCTTTTTGTAAATTCATTTACCGGGATGCGGGCGTTACTGGTTAGGCCAGCGTTTTTATTGCCCATCCCAGATGGCAGTTAGGAGTCAACCACGTTGCTCTGTAAGCCGGACCAGGTAAGGAAAAGCAGTTTGATTCCCTAAAGGACATCAGTGAACCAGGTGGGTTTTCCCAACAACATACATTCTCCCTTATCACACACTCTACCCACCAATGCATACCGCCGAGGGAGCTGAAACTGTGGGGGTATGTTTCAGGGCAGTGCAATGTCAGGACATATTTGAGAGAGCTGTAATGGTGAGGATGTAATTGAGGGAGCTGCAAAGGATGTGTATGTGTATGTGGGGTATATTGGAAGGGCCTGTAGCAGTAGTGAAAGAGCTGTAATGGCAAGGTGTATTTGAGGGAGCTGTATGGCTGGATGGTTGCAACAGTGGGAAGTTTTTTGAGGGTGCTGTAACAGTGGGGATGTATTTACGGGAGCTGTAATGGTGGGGATGTACTGCTCAGAAGGTACTAATAGAGTTCATCATTACCAGTTGTAAGATCACTGTGGAGTTGTTGATTCAACATGACAGTGCCTGTGCTGAGGCCGAAGGCTACACTCCTACCAGAAAATGATCAAGAGACAAACCATCTTGCGTTATTAAGAAATAAGAAGAGGCTTGTTCTTTGTCAGGGAATGTTTTGGGAGACGGTTTGTTGAATGAAGTTTCCCAAGGTGGAATGATACAATAACAGACAGCTGTCTGGTTTGTGTCTCGAAGAGCAAATTAATTAAAGAACAGCAGTGCAGGTGGAAGCCTTCTCTAAGCTTCTATTCCTCTATTCCCTTGCACAGTATTGCTCAGACTATGATTATAAGTTCATCAGTTTGAAGAAATTGTTGCTTATTGACCTGTTGCCTGTGACTGTGACGAGTCTTTGGTGTGGAGGACAGCTGCTTGGGAAGGACTGAGGTTTGATGCATAATCCACATATTGTTTTCACAAAGTCTGGGTGGGTTAAATCTCAAAAATATAATATTTGTTGTTGTCTCTCCCTCTCTCTCTCTCTCTCTCTCTCAAGCAGACTTCTCCTCTTCTCAATTTTCTTTCGACTTCCAACTCTCTCCCTCAACCCTCTCTTCCTCGACCCTTTCTTAAGCCACTCCCTCTTTACACTCTCCCTCACCGTCAGTCACATCTCCTACCTGTCTGTACGTTTTTACAAGGTCTGACTAAAACAGCCCTCCTCCCATCGAGAATATTAGGGTGAAAGATTTCCCAGGTTCTCACACACTGCCACTTATGACTTTAGATGAGGGGAAGATTATTTCACTGAAATTTGGCAAAATTTTAAATATTGGGGAGGTGAACGCACAGTCACTGATGCTTCTTGGTTTTCTAATGCTCCCATGTTTTATCTATTTAAACTGTGGGTCAGAAGCTGCTGTGCTATGCGGATGTTCTGCTTTGGACTGGTGTATCTGTGTGGCTTCATTTGCATTGGAAAGTGAAGAACAATTGCCAAATAAAGTGACTGCTGCTGGACTCTCGAGAGGCTATACTGTCAGTTCTCTGCCTGTGATTTTCATAGAATGACACAATTGAGAAAGAGATCGTTTGGCTCATCATGCCCATGCTAGCTGTTTTCGAATTAGCCCTTGTTTTTATCCCATTGCCCTGGGAAGGTTCTCCATCCCATTTCTGTACAATTCCCTTTTGAATGTTACTCTTGAATCTCTTGTACTAATCTACCGAGCAGTGCATTCCAACTCACAAAGTTGTCTGTAGCACAAATTCTTCTCATCTTCCCTCTGGGTCCGCTGTCAATCACCTTCAGTCGAAATCCTTTGCTTACTGACCCACCTGTCAGGGGAAACAGTTTCTCCCCTATGTGCTGCTTCAAAGCCCTCATTATTCTGACACCTCGTAGCCTAATTTTACCTTTTCTGCTCTGACGAGAACAGTCCTGGCTTTTCCAGTCTGTCCATATAGTTGAAGTCCCTCCTCTTTAGTTCCATTCTGGTAAAACTCCTGTGCTCCCTCTTCAAACCCTTAGCATCTTTACCAGTGTTTGCTCCCCTGAATTTTACAAAATGAGGTTGAAACTGTGGTTTATCAAGATGTAGCATTATCTCCCTTGTTTTTACATTTGACTCACCTGTTGTGATTTTGTTTTTTTAAAAGTTTAAAGGCATTGACAGCCCATGTGATTGGCGATGGGCAGTTGGAGGGATGTTCCATGCTGGTTAGTTATTGCTGGTATTCAGCGGTTATCAATTCATCAGGCCTGCATATCGCTGATCTCCTCAATGTTAAATCCCCAGATTATTACATTTCACTAACCCATCAGTCTTTTCACAAAATCTCCCGGAGTCTGTATTCTGCAGATTTAATACTGCTGGTCACTAATTGATTTCAATTGCCATTCAAATACTGAACAATCCGTACTTTGGTATCTCAGCATGTGACTGGGTCCAGAACTCAAAGATTTGTCACGGTAATTTCCTGGAATAGAAACACTGAATGTTATTTTAATGGAGAGGTACTGTAACATTGCTGTGATACAGAGGGCGTCCACATATATGAATCATTAAAGGTTAGTGTGTAGGTTCAGCAAGTAATTCAGAAGGTAGTTGGAAAGTTGGCCTTTATTACAAGAACTTTGAAGAATAAATGTAAGCAAATCTTGCTACAACTGCACAGGGTCTTGGTGACTTGGTTTACTTTCTCAATGGGGTATATGCTGGTATTGGACACAGCTTACTTGGCTGATGAAGGGCTGTCTTAGGAGAAAAGATTGACCAGTTTGGAGCTATTCCCAATGGACTTTCGAAGAATGAGATTCTGGGGGGACTTGACAGGGTAGGTGCTAATAAGATTCTAGATTAGGAGGCATGGTGCAAACATATGGGACCTCCCATTTAAGACAGCGACAAAGGGAGTTTGTTTTATTCTAAGGTCAGTTGGACATTCCCAACCCCCAGAGATCAGTGCAGACTAGCTCATTAGACGTATTCAAAGTTGACTCAGACGGATTTTTGAATGATGTGGAAGTTATGAATTATTGGCAGCAGAGAGAAATGAGGAAATAAGGCTGCAGTCAAATCAGCCCTGATCCCATTGAGCAGTAAAACAAACCTGAAGGGATGCACCTTACTACTACTTTTTATGATATTGTATTGGGAGCATTTCTGAGAAGGCATGCTTGCCTGATGAAAAGTTGAAAAATGACTCTCATAAATCTTGGCAGGGTGGATGCTGTAGTAGATGGAACATAATGCCCACACTCATGGTGGGTTTAGCGGGTGGGAAGGTATTTAAGCAAGCTGGGGTTGATGGATCTTGCAAAAGTCAGCAGTAGCTAGGCCCATGGACAAATGCATCCAAGGGTATTAACCCATTGGCAGGAGAGGAGGCTTATTGTGAGGGGGACATGTCAAGCGAATCGACATAGGGTTGGTTGCAGGCAGCTAGGGTAGGGCTTGTTCAAAGGCACTCAATACCTTATTGAATGACCTGAAATCGGGGAGGGTGAGTTGCTGAGAACTTCCCGCTGCCTTTTAACATCTCTCCCCAGGATCTCTACCGCAGCCCCTTCACTCACCTATGGGTTGGGATCCAGTGATTTAGCGTAAGCCTTGGGTGGGTGTAGTATGGGCAGTGGCCATTGCCTACCCGATGGCATTATGACTCAGTAGAAACAGTGGGCATCTCCCATTCTGTGATTCTTAATCCTGAAGAAGGATTGCCATTTCTAATTCCCTAAAAATGCCAGTATGGGACTACCACTAGCTCTTGACATGGCGGGCAAAATCACTGTTGCCTGCATTAAGTACAGCTGGAGGATCTTGAGATCTGGAGGCATAGTTTCCAAACAAGGGGCCTCATATTTAAGGTGGAGACAAGCAGGAACCTCATTTCTGATGGTTATTCCCTTTTCGAAATTGATCAGAGTTTGTTTGGAACCCTCTTCCTCAGGGAGCAGCGGAGGCTGAGTCATGGAATATTATGAAGCAAGGCTTTGGCAGATCTTTGATCAGTAAGGTGGGGCAGGGAAGCAAGAGGGTGGAATTGTGACAGCAGTCAGATCAATGATGCTTGGAGTGGGGGCTGAGGGCAGAATGGTCATCTGCTGCTACTTTTAAAAATGTTTTTATGCTATCTTCTTATGTCGCTAGACTCAAACCTTTGGATTTAGTGGGAGTCTTGCTTGAGTGAACGCAAACTTTGAACCGACAGACATAGGGCATCGAGACAAATTTTCTCACAAGAGGCAAGCTCAGGCAGGCTGTGGAGAGCAGGGAATACAGGATGAGAGAGAGAAACTAACACCATCAGTTCTGAGGGAGCGTGGGTAGACGGGAGGAGCTGGGCTTATTCCTCTCAGAGCAGAGAAGGTGAAGCAAAGATTTGACAGAGGTGTCGAAAATGGTGAAGGGGTCAGCAAAGAGACGCTCCTTCTCGAGGCAGCAAGATCGATAACCAGACGACATGAGTTTAAGGTGATTGACAAAAGAGGAAAGCAAGGGGAGAAACATTTTTGTATGGCAAGAGCTTAAGATGTGAAATGCACTTCCTGTTGGGGAATAGATTCCATTATAACCTTGAAAAGGAAATTAGATAAATGTTTGAAAGTTAAAAAAAAAATGCAGGGATTGATGGAAGAGTGGACAATAGAACGAACTGGATTGCTTTAAGAACTAATGGCCCAATGAGCTACTTTCTAATTTTGCACTATTTCCCGGTTATAACACAGCAGGTGACAGCTGTAACTTTCAGCTTTTAAATGCCAGTTTTGAATGCCAGTTGTTTGTTTGATCTTAAAAGTTCTATGTCTCACATTGTGTGTGTGAGCGTGTATATACACACTCACACACACACACACTCACACAGACACAGACACACACACATATAAAAGTACACACAGTAATGCACATACACCCACCCTTTAGGGTTCTGGATGAACAATCTAGAGATTGTGAATCAGTAATCAATAAATCTCATCACTTATGGGTAAACACCAGGAAATAACCATTAAGAGGCTGATTCACCCATGCCACTCCTTGGTGGTAAATAGCTGATATTTCACATTAAGAAATAAGCCACAGAGTTGTTCAAACAATTGCTTCTTGGAACAATTAGGGATGTGCAGTAAACATAATCCTGTCAGGATTGCTGACATCCTGAACTCTCAATATCAGAGTGTGAATGCTTTGCATTCAACAAGTGAGTATGGGAGCAGTGTTAACTGTTCTTTTATTATAACAAATAGTGCAGACCATCATTGGCACAAGTTCATATTCTGTGGTTGCAATACTCCCACATTGATACCAAAGTAACCCTGAATGGGGTAGGCTTCTGTCAGTAAGTGTGGTTTTCTTGTCCTTGGCTATTTCTCCTCCCTCATTGTCCCTCCAGTCTCTCATCTCTTTCATTCTCTACAATCAAACCCCCTTCCTCTCCATTTCTGTGTCCAGTCCTGTAGAAGTCCGACTGATGTATATTTACAAAATTACACACAGAGGAAAATGATTGAAGCCTCCATTTTGAATATGACTCTCTAACTGATCATGCAACAGGTTGTGTGGATTTTGAGTCTGTGTTGAATTGAAGGGTAGCTATGTGGTAATCTCAGCCGAATAGAGTCATACAAGTTCAGATTCCTGTTTGGTCAAATTTATCAGTGTCAATTAGTAGGGGTCTGGGCAGTGTTCTCGAACAAAGAGATCTGGAGAAACAGGTTCATAGCTCCCTGAAAGTGGAGTCACAGGAAGATAGGGTGGCGAAGAAGGCTTTCGGCATGTTTGCTTTGCTCGGTCACAGCATTGAGTGTAGGAGTTGGGACATCTTGTTGCGGTCATACAAGACGTTGTTAAAGCTACATCTGGAGTACTGTATGCAATTCTGGTCGCCCTACTATGAGAAGGATATTATTAAAGTGGAAGGAGTGCAGAAAATATTTACTAGGATGCTACCTGGACTGGAAGGTTTGAGTTATAAGGAGAGAGTTTGGATCGGCTGGGATATTTATTCCCTGGAGGGTAGGAGACTGAGTGGTGATCTTGTAGAGATCTATGAAATCATGAGAGGCATAGATAAGGTACATAGCCAGCAGCTTTTCCCCATGCTAGGGAAGTCTAAAACTAGGGGGCAGACGGTCAAGGTGAGGGGGGAGAAATGCAAAAGGGTCTTCATGGGGAATTTTCTGACACTGGTGTTGGTGAGTGTCTGGAATGGGATTCCAGAGGAGGTGAGCACAATTTTGTTATTTAAGAAACATTTGGACAGGGACAAGGATGGGGTAGGTATGGAGAGACCTGGACCAAATGCAGGCAAATGAGTTAAGTTTAATTGTGAAAGCTGAATGGTATGGGCAAATTAGACTGAAGAGCCTGTTTCCATGCTGTAAACCTCTATCACTCGATAATGCGGCTGTCCCTGTATTGGCTCTTACTAATTTAAAGCAAGTCCTGTGCACTGGCCATTTCTCTGCTTGTTGACCTACATTAGCTCCTGATTGAGCAATACCTTTTTAAAAAAATTTCATCCCTTCCTTACAAATTACTTCATGGCCTCACCTTCCCTGCCTTTGTCACCTTTACCAGCCCCACTGCCCACTCAAGAGGTCTGGACTTATCCAATTTTAATCTGCTCATTCCCAATTTATATCAGACCACTGTGTCTCCAGCTCTCCAGACCCTAAATTCTGGAATTCTGTCTCTAAATGCTTCCACCTCTCCTTCCCCTTTTTATGCTGTGATTTGATTTGGTTTGTTATTGTCGTATGTACTTAGATACAGTGAAAAGTTTTGTTTTGCATACAATACAGGCAGATCATAACACACAAAGTGCATTAGGGTAATAGAACAGAGCGTGGGATACAATGTTACGGCTGCAGAGAAGGTGCACAAAAAGCACGATCAGCATTAACTTTGAAATTTGTGAGGCCCATTCAGGAATCTAATAACAGCAGGGAAGAAGCTGCTCTTGAATCTGTTGGTCTGTGTGTTCAAGCTGCTCCGTACAACTTGTCTTTTCATCACAAGTGTTTTGTTGCCTTTTCAAATATTTCCTGATGTGTCGCATTGTGTTTGAAAACCCTGTGGAAGGCCTGAAGCTGGTCTCTGCCAGGTATCTCAACTCTAGTTATTGCAAAGCTGGTGGTTGAATCACAACTGCGATATAACAGCAGTGGAATGGATTTGGATCCCATAAATGATCTTTCTGATCAGTTGAAAAATTGTACATGTGTCAAACTGGCCTGGATCTGAAAGAGCTGCTGATGGGGACACTGGGCTCTTTTAAGTTATTGGTAACAGTATTGTCAGCTTCTGTCAATAGGCCATTGATAGAAAGATAAAACTCTGCCAATGCCCCAGGTGTGTCATGATCACTGTTTAATCTTGTGTGGCAAACACTCTCTCTAAGACAGAGATGAGGAAGAATTTGTTTTTCTCTCAGTCAGTAGTAAAGCTGTGAAATTCTTTACTGCAGAGGGCTATCGATCCTGAGTCATTAAGCGTATTTAAGGTTGAAGTGGGCAGATATTTAATCAGTAAGGGAATTAGGGGTTATGAGGAAAAGGCAGGACAGTGGATTATCAGATCAGCCACGGTCTTATTGAATGGTAGAGACAAAGCGATGGGCTGAATGGCCCATTTCTGCCCCAAGTCTCATGCTCTTTTCATTGCAGTGCAGAAGCAGGCCATTCACCCCATTGAGTCTACACCGATCCTCCAAGGAGCATCCCACTTTAACCCTGTAACCCTGCATTTCCCATGGCTAATCCACGTAACCTACACACTTCTGGACAATTTATCACGGCCAGTCGACCTACTATGCACATCTTTGGATTGTGAAAGGAAACCCGCACAGACACAGGGAGAATGTGAATCTCTACTCAGGCAGTTGCCCGAGGCTGGATTTGAACCTGGGTCCCTAGCACTGTAAGGCAGCAGTGCTAACCACTGATCCACCATGCCGGGTCAGCCAGATGCCTATCTCACAGGGCACACACCTCTGCACAGAGCAGTATAGGCCCATGTGAGTTTTGACATGTGATGGTTCATGGGTGGTCAGCCATTCTCCTCTTAAAAATTATTGCAACTCAGCTCCACTTCCTCTGCAGCCCTGCAGGAGTGAAAGAAAGAAAGAAAGAAAGAAACATAGTGCATCATTTGTAAAAGATGGTGGGAAAAACAGGCTGTGTTAACAATAATAAGCAAATTACTGCGGATGCTGGAATCTGAAACCAAAAGAGAAAATGCTGGAAAATCTCAGCAGGTCTGGCAGCATTTGTAAAGGAGAGAAAAGAGTTGACGTTTTGAGTCTAACTGACCCTTTGTAAAAACTCTGGTTTCAGATTCCAGCATCCGCAGTAATTTGTTTTTAATCCACTGCCACCTCTTCCAGGAATCCTTACCCTGAAGAAGTACTGCTCTTCTCTCCGACATGATTTTCATTTGTCTCTCTCCCCTGTCCACCTTCACTGCTTTCCTTTTCTCTCTCAGTGTTAGCTTTGACAAAAGGTCAGTTAGACTCGAAACGTCAGCTCTTTTCTCTCCTTACAGATGCTGCCAGACCTGCTGAGATTTTCCAGCATTTTCTCTTTTGGTTTGTGCTAACAATAGGCCCTTTCAGTGTATTGATTAGATTACCTAAAGTATGGAAACAGGCCCTTCAGCCCAACAAGTCCGAAGAGTAACCCACCCAGACCCATACCCTACCCTATATTTACCTGTGACTAATGCACCTAACACTACTGGCAATTTAGCATGGCTAATTCACCTGACCTGCACATCTTTGGATTGTGGGAGGAAACCCACGCAGACATGGGGAGAATGTGCAAACTCCACACAGACAGTCGCCCAAGGCAGGAATTGAACCCGGGTTCCTGGTGCTATGAGACAGCAGTGCTAACCACTGAACCACCATGCTGCCGACTGAGACCACTTTGAGGTATTTACTGACAAAGTGCCTGATGAGCAATAACCGAAACCCACGAAGACAACCCCAGCCGGAATCTCAAAAGGAAGATTGTGTGTGTGACAGAGCTTTGAGGACATGACAGAGAAAAATAACTAATGAGCACCCAACCCAAACTCCTCACAATGAACATTTCAGGCAAAATTCCATCTGAAAAACTTCTGATTCATCAGAAAGGAATACCAAACCAGACTAAAACAGAAAATAATACAGAAGAGCCTCAATTATCCAAATATCAATTATCTGAGCGAGTTTTGAGAAGATTTGTAGCTCAGGTTGAGGTTTTGGATGTAGGTTTGCTTGCTGAGCTTGAAGGTTCATTTCCAGATGTTTCATCACCCTACTAGGTAACATCTTCAGTGGGCCTCAGGTAAAGCACTGTTGATAATTCCTGCTTTCTATTTCTAACTAGAAAGCAGGAATTATCAATAGTGCTTCGTCCAGAGACCCACTGAAGATGTCACCTCGTAGGATGACAAAACATCCAGAAATGAACCTTCCAGCTCAGCGAGCAAACCGACATCCATCAATTATCCGAATTTTGGATTATAGGAAGAAGATCTCAAGCTCCTGTAAAAATGTGACAGGGTCCTGTAAAAACGTAAAAAGAGAGGTAAGTGAATTTGGCTTACCTGTACTGAAGAACGTGTGAAAATACTGGCAAAAACAAAGAAACACAAGTCCCTCAAGCATCAGCGACTGAATTTATTTTACGTAAGGGTTAGTTACACGGCCCTTTGCAAGAGTAAGTGTTTTATTCCCGTCATTTTACTGGGCCGTTCATGAAAAAAATGGCAGAGAAAGTAAAGTATGTAGTGGGCAGCACGGTGGCACAGTGGTTAGCACTGCTGCCTCACAGCGCCAGAAACCCGGGTTCAATTCCCGCCTCAGGTGACTCTCTGTGTGGAGTTTGCACATTCTCCCCGTGTCTGCGTGGGTTTCCTCCGGGTGCTCCGGTTTCCTCCCACAGTCCAAAGATGTGCAGATTAGGTGAATTGGCCATGCTAAATTGCCCATAGTATTAGGTAAGGGGTAAGTGTAGGGGAATGGGTCTGGGTGGGTTGTGCTTTGGCGGGTCGGTGTGGACTTGTTGGGCCTGTTTCCACACTGTACGTAATCTCATCTAAACACACACGCGAGATAGTACTTCTACCTTTCTAGCACAGCACTGAGTTCACAAAAACTGACAAATGCTCTTGCGATTATAGAAGCTGTTCAGGACCTTGTTTAATGCTGAGACTTCATATATTTATGTGATGGGAAGGGCTTAGTCCTTCTCAGTTTAACCTGCAATTTGCAGGATGCAAAGATTAAGTTTGCTTAAATAGCAGACTCATTAAAATTATGGATTTAAATAAACTCTCTGGTAAAGCACAGTGTTAGATTAGCATGGCTTCCCTTGTTTTAAGTTAAATTGATTATCTGAATAATCAATTATCTGAACAAAATACTGCCCACCGACTCATTCGGATAATTGAGGTTCCTCTGTATGGAAAGCGAGAGCAGTAGTGCCAAGTTGGAGGAATCCCAGGTTGGGTATATTTTGAGTTTGACCATATTAACCTGCTGTTGAAAAGTGTGGTGCTGGAAAAGCACAGCAGGCCAGGCAGCATCCGAGGAGCAGGACAATCGACGTTTCGGACTATTGTCCTGCTCTTCGGATGCTGCCTGGCCTGCTATGTTTTTCCAGCACCACAATTTTCAACTCTGGTGTCCAGCATCTGCAGTCCTCACTTTCTCCATATCAACCTGCTATTCACCCATTTACTGAAGTAGGAGGCAGCAGTTAGTCTGCCTTCCTCAAATACTCTTTTTTTATGCATTTCACACCTCAGTAGAGACTCCAGTCTGCTTTCTCTTACCGAAACAAAATACTGTGGGTGCTGAAACATGCACAGAAAGTTGTCCAGAAACCTTGCTGCAGAACGCTAACTAACTAACAAATAGAGATATTGTCTTAACAATGTGATAATAGGTAATACAATACCAGTCATACGTTCTGGTCTGGAAAGGGAATAAATTAAACTGTTCAAGTCTTATTTCTGCAGCAAGAAAATTGTTCCTGGAGCTCCCTTTTTGTTGCCAGCTATTTCATTTCTTTTCTTTCCCTTTTAATTCAATCTTTCTTTTCCCCTCTTTGTTTCTCACTCTGTAGCTGATGATTCCAGATGCCCAATTTTATTCATTATCCCTCTGTTTCCTTCTAAAATGGTTAAATTCGGGAAATCATGTCTCACAAACTTGATTGAGTTTTTTTGAAGAAGTAACAAAGAAGATTGATGAGGCAGAGCAGTAGATGTGATCTATATGGACTTCAATAAGATGTTTGACAAGGTTCCCCATGGGAGACTGATTAGCAAGGTTAGATCTCATGGAATACAGGGAGAACTAGCCATTTGGATACAGAACTGGCTCAAAGGTAGAAGACAGAGGGTGGTGGTGGAGGATTGTTTTTCAGACTGGAGGCCAGTGACCAGTGGAGTGCCACAAGGATCGGTGCTAGGTCCTCTACATTTTGTCATTTAGATAAATGATTTGGATGCGAGCATAAGAGGTACAGTTAGTAAGTTTGCAGATGACACC
>NC_057720.1:82881392-82924955 GCF_004010195.1 Chiloscyllium plagiosum | reverse complement strand
CGGAAAGATGTTGTGAAACTTGAAAGGGTTCAGAAAAGATTTACAAGGATGTTGCCAGGGTTGGAGGATTTGAGCTATTGGGAGAAGCTGAACAGGCTGGGTCTGTTTTCCCTGGAGCGTCTGAGGCTGAGGGGTGACCTTATAGAGGTTTACAAAATTATGAGGGGCATGGATAGGATAAATAGATAAAGTCTTTCCCCTGGGATTGGGGAGTCCAGAACTAGAGGGCATACATTTAGGGTGAGAGGGGAAAGATATAAAAGGGAACTAAGGGGCAACCTTTTCATGCAGAGGGTGGTACGTGTATGGAATGAGCTGCCAGAGGATGTGGTGGAGACTGGTACAATTGCAACATTTAAGAGGCATTTGGATGGGTATATGAATAGGAAGGGTTTGGAGGGATATGTGCCGGTACTGGCAGGTGGGACTAGCTTGCGTTGGGATATCTGGTCGGCATGGACGGGTTGGACCGAAGGGTCTGTTTCCATGCTGTACATCTCTATGACTCTATGACTCTTGTAAATTGGAGTAGAGCAGAGAGGGCCGAGGGAGGTCTGATTGAGGTGGATAAAGTTGTTGAGGGGCATAGATCGGGGGTAACCTGCCCCCTGTAGTCGAAGCCTCAATGATCAGAAGGCACCGTTTTGTAATAAAGGGCAGGAGGTTGAGAGGGGATATGAGGAAAATCGTTTCACCCTGTTCTGGTGGGATTCTGGAATGCACTGCCTGAAAGAGTGGTAGAGACAAGCACCTTCAGGACGTATAAGCAAATGGCTCAGTGGTTAGCAGTAATGGTTCACAGTGTCAGGGACCTGGTTTCGATTCCACTCTTGATCTGTGGGGAGCTTACACGTTCTCCCTTGGGTTTCTGCTGGGTGCTCTGATTTCCTCCCATGGTCCAAAGATGTGCAAGTTAGGTGGATTTGCCCTGGGAAAGATGTTGGGGGGGGGGGAGCAGGTGGGTCTGGGTGGGCTGCTCTTTAGAGCTGAAAATGTGTTGCTGGAAAAGTGCAGCAGGTCAGGCAGCATCCAGGGAACAGGAGAATCGACGTTTCGGGCATCAGCCCTTCTTCAGGAATGGTATGCTTTCTTGGGCTGCTCTTTAGTCAAATGGCCTGCTTCCACACTGTAGGGAGTCTATGATACTAAAAACTAATTAGCTGAACACTTGAAATCCAAAGTATTCAAGGTGACAGGTTAAATGCTGGAAACTGGGATTAGAATAGATGGATGTTTGATTGCTGGTGTGGATGTAATGGGCTGAAGGGCCTCTTTCCATGCTGAAAAAAACCACTCTCTGTGAGAAACTGTTGGTCCGATCATGAACTAACGTCACAGATATCAGGTTACAGATTGTTTTCAATGCGCACTTTCAGTGGACTATGGAGCAAAATCATTCCGGTTGTAGGCACAAGAAAAGGTGGACTTCATGGAACACGACGCGAGATATTCCATTCAGGCAAAATCCCACCCTTCATTCTTGGAAATCACAGAGAATGTGTCGAGCTGCCAGCACTTGAATGGTTAAAATGTATGCAAGCAATTTACTGGGTCTGGAGGTGCTTGACTGATCTTTTAAAATAAAGTCCTCCATTGTCTCCCTTGCAGACTCACCCCCTTTGCCTCCTTCCATTCTGATCACTTTTCCTTGGCCTCAGACAGCAACCTCCCCGACACCCCCCCCAAATTTCTGCACTGAGCAACTCGCCCCTCCTTCAGCTTGAAGGCTGCCTTGTTATGGAGAAAGGCAGTCACTTTATATTGTTTAAATAATTGCCTGACCTTTTGTTTCCCGTCTTCTGGCATTTTGTACATTGACTATTGATATTTATTCGTCCCTTATTTGTGTAAGGTGGTGGGGGTGGGGGGGGGCTCAGAAATGATTCACTACGCTGATCAGTACGAAGAGGGATATGTCCAATGAGGAAAGGTTGAGCAGATTGGCATCAGGTTGGAGTTGAGAAGCATGTCAGATGACTTTATTGAAATATGTAAGATTCTGAGGAGCTTCAGGAACTGGATGCTGAGCGTCTGGTCCCCCTTTTGGGGCAAACTAGAAATAAGGGGCACAGTCTAAAGAGGAGGCCTCCCATTTAAGATGGGGAAGGGTTTTTTCTCTCAGAAGAACATTTGTGTTTGGGATTCTCTTTGCCAGAGACTGGGCCATTGATTACAATCACGGCCAAGTTAGATAGATGACAAAGGGAGTTGAGGACTTTTGGGGACGGGTAAGAAAGTGGTGTGGCGGAGCAGGCTTTGAGGGGCTGAATGGGCCTCCTCTTGCTCTTAACTTGTAAGTCATTCTACTAATGAAGGCGTTTAACAGAGGGAAAATGTTTCCACTTGTAACAAAACTAATACCAATAGCGAGGTGGGCCTGAAGCGGACTCATGTTTGGAGCGGTGTGTTAACTGACATCAGTGGCATCTGCATTGGTGAGGTACAGTGAAGGCTCATAGTGGCGAGGGCATCAGTGGAGGTGAGATGGCATCCAAAAATGGCGACATTCATTCTGATGGTGGTAGCGTGGCGAAGGGGACGTGTGCCTGGCCACCAGGCCCATGCCCCACAGCAGAGCATTTAACAAGAAGGACTGCAACGTTGGTCACTTTATCTTTATTTCTATATTCTTCTATATTCTACATTTTGGTTTAACTTTTTCTGTGTTTTAAGACACTGCCGGAGAGTGGCGATACAATGCAGCACTTTTCACTGTATTTTGTGACAAAAGACACGCGACAATAAATAAATCCAACCAAATAAGTAGACATTCATCATTAATAAACACAGCTGGGAATTCAGGAGGAACTGTTTTTACGTAGAACATGTGTAGAATACAGAAGTCACAAAAATACGGAGTGGTTGGGATTGATCAGCGTCATTTCACTGTTTGTGGGAGCGTGCTGATTGTAAATTGACTGCCGTGCATTTTAAGGTTACAACAGCGAACACAGCTCAGAAGTAGTTAATTGACTCTAAAAGGGAACATGTCCTGGATTGTGAAAGGTGCTATCTAAATGCATTCTATCCCTGCATTATGTACAAACTAGGTTTGATGGCCTGCCCTGTGCCCTGTTCGTCAAAGCACTTTGAAGAAGCTGGAAGACAAGAACTAATATTAAGTGTCAGGCTAACAGAGCAGCAGCTTAGCATTAGGTAATACCAGCATCAGAGGGTAAATCATCAATGACCCTCCAACAATGCCCCACGGTTTGAAAGTTTCCCAAAGCAAGCTCTATTTGAACATTGGATAAATTGAACTGTCCAATACTTTTAAAAGGACTATTCATGAGGATGGGTTGTCAATTGTTGATCAAGTTGTGTCATCCCAAAATAACCACTTTCTATTTCCACTGAACGCTCACCTTTTCTCTCCTCATTGTGCCTCTTTAGCCTTCGGCATGCCTGGCCAGACCTGAAGCAGCATTCCTCCATGTTATAATTATGATCCAACTTTTGTTGTCGGGATTCCACTGCCCGTAATTAAAGTGAAGGGTCTGTTAACCTGGTCACACCTAGCTTGCAGTCAGGGTCTGCACCCAGGGCTCGGGGGTCAAAGGGTTACATAGTTGGAATGACTCAGTGAACAATCAGAAGACCACCTGAGATGGGGCTATGGTGTTGAACCTCCCCGAGCGCTGTGTGGCCTTTCTAGTCTCGCTGGCTCAGGGGCCTCTGAGTTTGCTTAGGTTTGGGCAGTTTCCATCTGAGTGATTAAAGGCAGTGTTTCCCTCCGAGAGCTGTGTGGATTTGAAACTACAAAGCCCTGAGGATCGGCTGATCGGGGTTGTGCAGGACATGGACGCGAGTGTGTTCTCTGGCCATCTGATAGGTGGGTTATTCATTGAGGCTAGTGAATAGAGAGTGGGAGGAACCAAGCCAAATTAATTGTAATTTTTTGCCATTTGCTGTCCTGTGCTGTAGAAAATAAAGTGACATCTTCCAGTCTCCTGGATAACATTTCCCTGGGAACTAACCATAGAAAATGCAGGGTAAAAACAATGACTGCAGATGCTGGAAACCAGATTCTGGATTAGTGGTGCTGGAAGAGTGCAGCAGTTCAGGCAGCATCCGAGGAGCAGCAAAATCGACATTTCGGGCAAAAGCCCTTCATCAGGAGGGCTTTTGCCCGAAACGTCGATTTTGCTGCTCCTCAGATGCTGCCTGAACTGCTGTGCTCTTCCAGCACCACTAATAGAAAATGCAGACTTAACTTGGCTGTCCCAATGATGCTGGTGAATAAGTAATGCCCCACTGGCTGACATAACAACAATTACTGCATGTTGCATCATAAATCCAGAGGGAGCTTTATCAGCCCATCCCTTTGCGAGCTAACTCTTCCAAAGAGCTATCGAATTGGTCCAACTGCCCTGTTCTTTCCCCCAGTTTACCCTTCAGATCATAACAACTTGCTGAGTGAAAAAAAATTCTTCTCATTCCCCTCGATAATCTCAGAACGTCAAAACCCTATTGCGTGTGGAAACAATTTCTCCTTTTTTTAAATGCATCCAAAAGTAATTTAGGAATGCTTTGCTCAAATCTCCTTTTAACCTTTTCTGCAACTTTCCCTCTAAGCTGCATGGTCATATACCTGCTGGGAAGTTCCATGCAGGTTGATCACTATGCCATTGAATGACTTGTGCGCTTTTGGGGACTACAGTGGCAGAGTAAATTATACGATAGCTTCTCTGCTCCAAGGTAAGCTGTCATATCTTCTGTAGTCTGCCTACAGAACTGAAGCTCCTCGTCCTCTGGTGAGTCTGGTTGGCAGCATTTCTGAAGCCTTGACATCTTTCTGAAAATGTGACGCCCACATTTGTCAGAACACTCCCATCGGATCTAACCAATGTCTGCTTCCATTTTCGCAAAGGGATTCTCTGTGTAGCCTGCTGTCAGATTGCTTTGGACAAGACGATGTGTAAGGTGAATGGAGATGCCGGTGTTGGACTTGGGTGGACAACGGCAGAAGTCACATGACACCAGGTTGTAGTCCGATCAGCTTCTAGAGTGTTGATCCTTCATCAGGTGAAGATGTCACCTAACAAAGGCACAGCACTCCAATAGCTTGTGATTTTAAATAAACCGATTGGACTATAACCTGGTGTTGTGTGACTTCTGAGATAAATAGAAATGCCAAATGGGGTATCTTCGTTCAACAGTATGAAGTGGATTTATACACCATTGGTAGGGAATGAGTTCAGTTGTCGCTCTCTGTCTGTGCAAAGCTGCACTCTTGAGGAGCAGCCTCCAGTTGCTAGTGGAGCCAGACCACGTCCGGACACAGCACATCCTACACCTATCTGAACTCAACAACATGCAGAAGCTTGCTAGACTGTCATCCCGCAAGTAGTGTTGGTCTCCCAATCCCCCTGGCAGCACCCCCCCTCCCCCTCCGCGCTTGTGCTGACTTTGAGGTGTTTATGCTGCAGTTTGGAGTCACCAGGGTCATTGCCACTGTGACTGTCTGGATCTGAGGGAGGAGCTACATTTGAGCTCTCAGTATGGAGGAGTGGTGGTGCTGGTCAGGCACCTGGTGTTCAGTGTTGCTAGCGGCAGCCAGGCAGGCGCACTGCTGCAAGATAAGAGGAGGCTTTATCACTCCCTCTTGCATCTGAAGGTCCTACAACATATTAATAACACAGTTTGAAGAGCAAGAGCTGATAGAGAAGGGAGGAAAGCTTTTCTTTTAGTCTTGACGGAAGTTTGCAATTATCACAAGATTGGAGGAACAGGACATCCTAGGCACTGGCCAGCTGGCAATGGCAGCTGAACAGCACTAAGAATTATGCCGGATCCACTGCACAGAAACAGGCCATTTGGCCCAACTGGTTCATACTGGCATTTTCTCACCCTATCAGCATATCCTTTTGGTATTTTCTACCTCCTTTTCCTGCCTGGGAATGTGGCAGAGGCTGGTACAAATGAGGCATCCGAGATGGCATTGGATGATTACTTGAATAGAAATGATGTGCAGGAAATTGGCTCCAGGTAATAGAACTGGCGCCGAGACAATGGGCCAGATAGCTTCCCTCTGCACCATCTTGATTCCGTGCTTCACTACTGATGGATTTTCCCCTTCAATGAACCGGGACTGTTCACCACCATTACACATTGCAGACATACACTGTCCCTAATGCTCAGACCAGGGTCATTCCACAGTCAGCAACAAGCTGATCAACAACAATGGCTTCGCTGCTGACAGTGAGCCATTTGTCTGCACATCCTTACTCCAGGGCAAGAGACAGCAACACCCAGATTCCACTTTTCACTAATACCATTCACTGAGCCCCTTGGTCAGTGCTAACCCCTGGCACAGCGCAAGTGCCTGCTGCCCATTCTTACTCATGAGCAATGATTACTCGGGTGAAGTAGTGGTGCCAGTTGGCCCAGGGGAGTTAAATCTCCTGCACCGTATCGGGGATGACGGACTAACCTTTTGCATTGCCGAAGTGCCAGAATTTCCAGATTATTCTCATGGATTGCCCTTAATGTCAGGCATTAAACAAAAGGCCCAGATTAACTCAGTTGCCTTTGGAGTGTGATTGTGAGCTAACAATAAAAGTAACGGGGTTTAGGCTGACTTGCAGAAGTCTGGCCAAGTGAGAATTTTTTCTTATTCACTCAGGGGTGTGGGCATCACTGGCTGAGCCATCATTTATAATCCATCCGAGCTATCCTTGAGAAGTTAATGGTGAGCTGCCTTCTTGAACCATTGCAGTCCATAAACTCTAGGTAGACCCACAATGCCACTAGGGTTTGACCCAGCGACAGTGAAGGATATATTTCCAAGTCAGGATGGTGAGTGGCTTGGAGGGGAACTTGAAGGTGGTGATGTTCTGCTGCCCTTATCCTTCCAGATGGATGTGTTCGTGGCTTTGGAAGATGCTGTGTAAGGAACTTTGGTAAATTTCTGTAGTCCATCTTGTAGATAGTACACATTGCTGCTGCTCAGCATCAGTGGTGGAGGGAGTGGATGTTTGTGGATGTGGTGCCAATCAAGCGGCTGCTTTGTCCTGGATGGTGTCAAGCTTCTTGAGTGATGTTGGAGCTGGACCCATCCAGGGCAAGTGGGGAATATTCTATCACACTTCTGACTTGTGCCTTGTAGATTGGAGATAGGCATTGGACAGTCAGCAGATGAGTTACTTGTCACAGTATTCCTAGCATCTGACTTGCTCTTGTAGCCACTGTCTATATTTCACTTGGAATTCGATAGTTCCACCAAAGGTTCTGGCATTTGCTTGTCTGGCTCGAGTTTTGCAAGACTTGAGTTTTAGGGTTTTTATGGTAAATGGCCACGTGTCTCTGACTCATGCTGTTCCTTCACAGCTCGGTGAAAATTAGAAATTGATGCAGTGGTCAGGCTTGTAACAAAAATAAACCACACACACAGAAGGTGTAGGGAGGTGGCTGGAGAGTAGGTGTTGCCCAGGTGACCATGTCGTGCGGCAACGGGATCCCGAGTTCTCAGCAAAGGCTGAAAGTTCACAGTGGGCTGCCAACCCTGGTCAAATAGCAATACGCGTTCCAAACCAGCTGTGAAGTGGTTCCTCTCGCTGGATTGGTAGGCATTGGATGTCAAGTTTCGCAGCCTGACAGAATGAGGTGGCACCAAAGTGTGAGGCTCTACACTGAGCCGAGAAACAGAGAGAGAGAGAGAGAGAGAGAGAGATGAATCTTTCGGGTCTCTGAAGTGTTTTCCACCTTACCATGTTGGCGTCTCCCATGGTGAGCTGGAGAGTCTTCGAGAGCTGGATTCACTGACAGATCCACAATGTCGTCTCTCCATGCTCAGGTTCTGAACTAGTCTTTTGTCTCTCACTGCAGTAACTGGGCTGTCAGGGAGACTCTACATAGCCAGATCCTGGGAGCTCCTCCTATGCGTCTTCCACCACATATGAGGATAGAAGGGCGAGATCAAGCCCCCTCCTTCACTTGATATCATCGGGATAGCTAAAGAAAGGAAGGCATTCCCACTTATCCAGCCCCTCAAGATGTTCCAAAGTGTTTTGCTGCTACTTCTGCAGTGCAGGAAACAAGGCACTTATAGTCATAGAAGCCTGGCTGCTTGATTAACACCCCTTTGACATCCCTCTCTTTCTCCACTGACACTCAGTAGCCACAATATATAGAAGATACACTGCAGACATTCATCAAGGCTCCTTAGAAAGTACCAATTTGGAAGGACAAGGGCAGCATAAACACCACACCACATGCATGTTTGCCTCCAAGCCACTGACTTAGGAAACATATAAATAAGTGAAGTTTGCAACTTTATTGTATTGTATCGCTGGGCTGTTTGACCAAACATGTCCTGGAGATCTACTGGAGTTTTCAGGGCAGGCCAGGAGTTGGCAACCCTCTTGGTCAGTGGAATTGATTCCCCTAGAGGTTCCCAGCCCTGAAGTCTTTGAGTCTCCGAAACATTGCTTTGGGAGGAACTCCTGAAGAAAAGTTATTTTAACATTTTAAAGACATTTTTGCTCAGTTTTCATCCTTAGAGGAAATGTGCGAAAATCATTGAAGGTGGTAGGGCAGATTGAGAGTGGTACATTAAGCATATGGAAGCCTGGGATTTATAAGCAAGTGTAGAGAGTACAAAAACCAGGAAGCTATGATGAAGCTGAATCAACTCCTTTTTGAGTATTGCATCCAGTTCCGGACAGTGCAGGATGTGAAGACATCGCAGAGTGTTCAGACAAGAGTTTGGAGAAGCTAGACCCATGCGAACGGTCAGTCATGGCTTTCAGAAGAAAATTGTTTGAAGAGAATAAAGGTTAAACATTAAAGGTTAAAAGACAGGAAATGACACGAGATGAGTTGCTCCTTCAGAGAGCCAGTACAGCCATGATGGGTTGGATAGTTTCCAATGGTTCTATTATCCTTCTCTGTAACTAGTGAAATCTAGGAGTTGCTGGGGAACTGGCTGCCTGAGAGTCAACAGTCAACAATTTGAGTCACGAGAAATCTGTCCGTTGCCAAACGAGGCAGGAAGGTGGAGCGCCGTGAGTATGTGTGTGTTGGTCCTGAAGGGGGCAGGGCAGTTGGAGGCCAGAACGGAAAAGTAGTGAGGGTATGGTCAACCTGTCTGGAACCTTGGTTAGACCACACTTGGATACTGTGTGCAGTTCTGGTGCCACGTTATAAACAGGAGACAGAGGCACAGGAGACGGGGCAGAGGAGGTTCCCAGCAATGAGTGGGTTTACACATTCGCAAAGGTCTGACAGGCTGGGCTTCTTCCTTCTCGAGATAATGCTGAGCAGTGACCTCATTGAGGTCTTTACAAATGTTGAGAGGTTTTGATTAAATGGAGAGAGAGAGAGAGAGAGAGAGCGAGAATGTTTCCTCTTGTGGTAAGCGTATAACCAGACACCGTCAATATCAGCTACATAGTCCCCAAGAAATCCAACAGGGAATTCAGGAGTTCACCCAGAGAGCAGAGAGAACGTGGAACCCACTCCCACAGGGAGTGGATGAAGTGAACAGTATCAATGCGGTTAGGGGGAAACTGGACAAGTAAGTGAGGGAGAAGGGAATTGGTTAGGATGGGGAATCTAAATGGGGAAAGATGGGTGGAGGCTGGAGTGGAGAGTAAACACCAACATGTTCTGCTTGGGCTGGATCGGCTTTCTCTCTGCTATATATTTCATGTGAGGAAACCTCCAGGAATAAGAGAGGCCAGTGTTAAAACACCTAATGCCATGGCGACCTAGAAAAGACAGCAATGGTTGCACTGTTAACTCAGCCCAGACTGAACTACACTAATACAGAACTAGCCCAAGTGAGCCAGAGAGCTGAGTCACTCCTGGTTACAACCTCAATCTCCCCAGTTCACACCAAACAGACATGGGTCCTTTGCCCTCGCATGTCACCTTCTGTCTGTTGATTTGAGAAAAGGCTGCGATTTCTGACACTGACGGCACACATTTAGCGACCTGCAGCCACTTCTCTGCACACGCGAAGGCCTCACTTACGGCCGGAAACACACGTACGCAAAAGTGAGCTGGCCCATGGAGAGGGGGTGGGGGCTGCAGCGCAGCAGTGGGAAGCAAGAAGTTCAACACCCATTCCCTAAGGAGCCTGAAACCCCCTTTAACCAGCAGGCTTGTCAATACTGGCTGAATTTTGCCAACATGGCCCTAAACTTGGGTTGAGACATGGTGCTCACAAAAGAGCAATCCCTGCACGCTTTATTGCTTTCGGTGCTGATTTGTACAGTTAAGTTAATGCAAACAGTTTTACAGAAGGCCAGTGTTTCTCCAATAGCTCTATGGAGGCTGAACCTATGTTTGTTAAGTGCCTTCAACCTACAGTTACTGGCTCAATGGCAGCTATGTTTGGGCCAGTGACTGAAACCTCCATCACAAAGTGGGCATTGAAAATCAGGGCTCAGGCAGAAGGAATTCCAGAATTTCAGGTCTGGTGGACTGATTGGGTTGGGTAAGTGGGCAGAATCAACGAAGCGTAGATATTTCGAAGTTTGTGGGGTCCTGTTGTTGTAGTGTCCCTATCTCTGAGCCAGGAGACTCGGGTCCAATTCCCACCTGCTCCGGCAGTGTGTAATGACATCTCTGAACAGGCTGATTGGAAAAATACGCACCTCGAAGGTTATGGGAGATGTGGTGACAGGGAGGTATAAGGCCATTTGAAAATAATGATGAAAATTTTAAAAAATTGCGGCATTGCTGTTCTGGGATATGTTGTATGTTAGTTTTTCTGATGTGTCAGACATGGGGTTGTAAGCATCGAAAGCCTCCTACAAGACTGGAGGCTGTTTGGCCCATTATTCCTGTGCTAGACCCTGTGTATCATTGAGTAGCACCCTTGCCTTTGGGTCTGAAGGATATATCTATGTTCAAGAACAGCTCGAAGCGCTGGTGCATGACTGATTCTCCTGGAGGTGCAATCCAGGTCCTGTCGGGCTGAGGCTCTGCCAGCCCTCTCAGTGAGATGTAAAAGATACCACGACACTCGTCATAGAAATGCAGGGCCACTCTCCTTAGGTATCCTGGCTGACACTTAACCCACAGCTGAAAATGTGTTGCTGGAAAAGCGCAGCAGGTCAAGCAGCATCCAAGGAACAGGAGAATCGTTGTTTTGGGCATAAGCCCTTCTTCAGGAATGCTGAAGAAGGGCTTATGCCCGAAACATCGATTCTCCTGCTCCTTGGATGCTGCCTGACCTGCTGCGCTTTTCCAGCAACACATTTTCAGCTCTGATCTCCAGCATCTGCAGACCTCACTTTCTCCTCAAAGACTTAACCCACAGCCAAAGATTCCAGAAACGGGTTCACATTGACACTTGTGGGATCTTGCTGGGTACAAACATCGCTGCCTGGGATAAAAAAAGAGTGATTGCTGTTTGAAACGACCTCATTAGCTGCAAATGTGGTAATAAAAGGTGCTACCTTCAAGGCAAGTTATGTCTTTGATAGTGTAAAACAAAATTAGTCCCATTAAAATTTATCTTTAGTTAACTACAGCCCATAATTCTCACAACAGAACTCTTTTTATGTATCCGTGGACTTCAATCTCTGTACCTTTGACAGCAATTAGCAATATTGACTGTGCAAAGCATCACATCTCAGTGATACCACTCTAATCTGGAAGGGTGGCATAGATAAAGTAAATATATATGAATGTACACTTTTTAAATTACTGAAATAATTAAATTTACAATGACATCCGCGGCTCAGTGATTAAACACTGATAGAAAGTTCTGGAAACCCTGGTATCTGGGGGGGGGCTGAAGAAAAAGGAAGAAGATTTAATTAATTTTGAAATTCTTGTACGCCGGCTTATCAGTGCGAGGCCTACCGCTGGAGGCCCTCGGCAGAAAATTCTCCGAAACAAAATATTACAGGTATCAGCTCCAATAATATTCATCAAAAAAGAGAGGAAATGAAATGGACGCAAGGAGAGATGCCCAAAGCCTGAGGCAAACCGGCTGCTTGAGTCGGTGCTTCCCCTCAGAAGTCAGAACGACCGATGTTATCAGGAGCATCCCTTGAGTCTGCGTGGCACAGGTTTTAGCTGGTGGCTATTGTCCCAGGTGCATCCTGGGCTGTCGAGCAGGGACGCGCGAGGTCTGTTCCAGTCACAGGTCGGAGCTAATCAATCAGTGGGAGGCCGCAGACCCCCATAATCATTCTTTAATTGTCGCCACTCAATCCTGTGTGGCCTCCGCTGTTGACTTAAACCCATTGAGAATCAATTGGCAATAAAGGAGTAGGCTATAAAGAGAGGTGTGAAATTCCCCAGCTAATTAAACTAATGACTGTTTAGCCTTCCTTTGAGGGGTGGGGGCAGGGGGGGGGCGCGGGGGGTCCAGGGAGAATGAAGAATGTGAAGCCAGCAGCTGTGAGTCGATAGCAGTGTTTAGATGTTAAAGGGCTCTCACCACCTTGTGGATACACCACACAAATAGACAACTCGGAAAATCCCATCATCCTCTGTTCGGGGAGAGCATGCACCGTGACAGCACAGGCTCGACTGATGTTCTTCAAATGAGTGCAAGTAGAGTCGTTTGTCAAATGTGTTTTTTTTAAAAAAATGCTGAGAAAAGTTGTCCAGTGGCAGCTATTGTTCCTGATTTTGGTTGTGAGACTGACTGCGGAGTGCCAGTGGCAGTGTAACATAGAATTACAGAGAATATATTGATCTGCCATCTTTTGCCTCCAGCAGGGTAATTGTATCTGATGAGGCAGTACTTATGTTAGCTCCTGTAACATAAGAATGAGACATGGGTAATGTAGTATAGGAAGATTTGATAAATGTTTATTACACATTGTACACATATATACATAAAATGATGACTTGTTAAAGTTTGCCATCTGGTTCCCGAGATAACGCTGAGTTAAATGGTCACAGTCAGTAGTGCACTTCCAATGTGTCATGTTTCAACTGTACCTCTCCCCAGTTAAGATCTAGTGATGATACCGCAAGGCAGAAGTCACAAGGACCCCCTGGTCCTCACCTTCCACCCCACCAACCTCCACATAAATCGCATCATCCGCCAACATTTCCGCCACCTACAAACAGACCCCTCCTCCACCAAAGGTATATTTCCCACCCCACCCCTATCCACTTTCCATAAAGACCGTTCCCTCCGTGACTACCTGGTCAGGTCGACAACCCCCCACCCTCCCGTCCTGGCACTTTCCCCTGCCACCGCAGGAACTGTAAAACCTTGCGCCCACACCTCCTCCCTCACCTCCGTCCAAGGCCCCAAAGGAGCCTTCCACATCCATCAAAGTTTTACCTGCACATCCACACACCATTTATTGTATCCGTTGCTCCCGATGCGGTCTCCTCCACATTGGGGAGCCTGGACGCCTCCTCGCAGAGCACTTCAGGGAACATCTCCGGGACACCCGCACCAATCAACCACACCACCCCCTGGCCGAACATTTCACCTCCCCCTCCCTCTCTGCCGAGGACATGCAGGTCCTGGGCCTCCTCCACCGCCGCTCCCTCACCACCCGATGCCTGGAGGAAGAAAGCCTCATCTTATGCCTCGGGACCCTTAGATCCCAGGGCATCAATGTAGACTTCACCAGGTTCCTCATTCCCCCCACTTTATCCCAGTTCCAACCTTCCAGCTCAGCACCATCCTCATGACTTGCCCCACTTGTCAATCTTCCTGTCCCACCTATCTACTCCACCCTCCTCTCTGACCTATCACCTTCACCCCCACCTCTATCCACCTATTGCACTCTCAGCTACCTTTGCCCCAGCCCTACCCCCCCTCCCATTTATCTCTCCACCCTGAGGCTCCCAGGATGCTGCCTGACCTGCTGTACTTTTCCAGCACCACTCTAATCTTGACTCTGATGATACCACGAGCACATTCCTTAAAAGTACATGACATACTAGCTATAAGACTTAACACAACATCCCCCTTTTGTTTCAGTGGAGAAAATAAATCCAAAACTGGTATGCATGGTTGCATTTTGGCATGTGTTGTCAATTTGAAAACAATACAAACAGGTAAAAACAGAGTTAGCAAAAGTAACAATTCAAACTACAATGCCACATTTTGAAGATGTGAGACCTCACCCTGATCTGATCATCATTAGCACTGCTGTCTCACAGCACCAGGGACCTGGGTTCCATTCCACCCTTGGGTGGCTGTCTGTGTGAAGTTTGCACATTGTCCCCATGTCCATGTGGGTTTCATCCAGTTTCCTCCCACAATCTAGAGATGTGCAGATTAGGTGGATTGACCATGCTAAATTGCCCATAATGTTCAGGGATGTGCAGGCTAGGTGGATTAGCCATGGGAAATGCAGGGTTACAGGGATAGGATAGGGGGGGGTCTGGGTGGGATGCTGTTTGAAGGGTTGGTGCAGACTCAATGGGCCGAACAGTCTCTTTCCGCACATTAGGGATTCGATGATTCTATATATCCATCTAGAGAGGTTCGTGCTGTTCTCAATTACACTTAAAGTTTGACAACTTGATTGCAACATTCCCTTGCATTTTTTTTACCAGTATTATGGGTGACTGAGGTCTGTGCACAGCAGTAATCTGAACGCGATGGTTGGCATGGGGATGCTGATCATGGAACATTGGAGTGGTTGCACACGCATATCCATGTAGTGTAGAGAGAAGATTACTTGATTGTCTTGCTGCTGGTTGCTGTCACTTAACGTTATCACACAGTCACCGGAGATTTCTTCCTTATTCCCTTTGTTGGAAATGTAGCACCATGATCACTAATGGTTTTGTATGATCTGAGTTGGTTTCATATTTGAGAAACCATCGCTGGTTTCCAAGGTATTTAGGATTGGGATTTCTGATTCGTCCTCCCTGACCAGTGTATACTTGTGATAGTTCTCTGTCTGGCTGCTGGTTATGAAAGTTTTTTGTTCTTCTCTATCTTTCAAGAAGAATGCCCTGGTTAGACAACGGGAAACTAGGCGAGGTCATCTGCACTTGCCTTCCAACCAAACATACGTTGTGTTGGGGATACCCGTCCCTTCTCCACTGGTGTTGCATGAAAATGTAGCAAATCAATTTTAAAATTTGATTATTGTACGTTTGATGGTATAACTTGAACATGCCAACCAGATATCCTCAATTAATCTAGTCCTAGCATTTAGCCATATCCCACAAGACCCTTCCTATCCATGTACCCATCCAGATACCTTTCGAATGTTGTTGTAATTGTACCAGCCTCCACCACTTCCTCTGGCAGCTCATTCCATACACACACCACCTTCTGCGTGAAAACGTTGCCCCTGAGGTCCCTTTTCAATCTTTTCTCTCTCACCTTAACGCTATGCCCGCTAGTTTTGGACTCCCCTACCCTGGGGAAAAGACCTTGGCTATTCACCCTATCCAGGCCCCCTCATGATTTTATAAACTTCGATAAGGTCATCCCTTAGCCTCCAGGGCTTAGGGAAAATAACCTCAGCCTATTCAGCCTCTCCCTGTAGCTCAAACCCTCCAGCACCGGCAACATCCTTGTGAATCTTTTTTGAACCCTTTCAAGTTTCACAATATCCTTCCTGCAGCAGGGAGACCAGAATTGAACACAGTATTCCAAAAGTGGCCCAATCAATGTCCTGTACAGCCACAACATGACGTCATTCAATAGACATTTCTTGCAACTCCTGACAAATTATAGTCACAGACATTTTGGTGTCTGGACAAATAAATAAGCTACTCAGTTATAAGCAGTAGTGCACTTTTTGCCAGCATGTGGCACATCAAGGGGCCCAGGTAAGATGGAGGTGGAGATCTTTTATACCTCAGGTAATAAGCTGTGATACAGATGATAATATCATGTGCATGTCTCTTCAAGATTTACTAGCTGTGAACCAATATATATGTAATACTGAAATAGGCCATTCGGTCTGATAATTCTGGTATTTAAACACTCCAGACGAACCTCACTTCTCTGAAGTACATCTACCCTATAAGCACATCCTTCTGTCCATTTCTTCTTCAGCCACTCATCTAGCTTACCTCAACTCTCCATGCGGTAGTGAGTGAGTACTATAACCTAACCGCAGTCTAGGATATAGAAGAAGAAAGCTGTTTCATGTAGCAATTAAACAGAAAAAATATTTTAAAAAATCATGCTAATCAAACTTCACTCTTCTTGGTCTCATTTAAGCATTCACCTTTATTAAAGGTATATTAATTATTCTTGTCCAATCTAAGGCCATGTTTATATAATATGGAGTGGTTCTGGGGGCATGACATTCACTCGGGGTACTCTGTTCTTGTCTCCTGTCTTTTGCCAAAGGAATTGAAAGCATATGTATCATCTCTCAAAACCTCAGAACATCTGTTCAATCAATGGAGAGTGGTTTGAAATGTAATCATTTGTATTACTTCTATTTGTTCATGAGTGACAAGGCCAGAATTTATTGGCTGTCCCTCATTGCCCTGAGGAAGGCGGTGGTGAGCTGCTTTCCTGAACCACTGCAGTCCTTTTGGTGTAGGATACCCACAGAGCTGTTAGGGAGAGAGTTCCGAGATCTTGACCCAGTGGCAGTAAAGAAACGGTGATACATTTCCAGTCCAGGATGGTGAGTGGCTTGGCGGGGAACTTGCAGAGGGTGGTGTTCCCATGTATCTCCTGCCCTTGCTCTTCCAGATGGTAGTCATTCAAAATTTGGAAGTTGCTATCTAAGGAGCATTGCAGTATATCTTGGAGATTGTACACACTGCTGCTACTGAGCAATGGTGGCGGACGGAGTGAATGTGTGTGGATGTGGTGCCAATCAAATGGGCTGCTTTGTCCTGAATGGTGTCAAACTCTTGAGCATAGTTGGTACTGTAGGCTACATCATGATATTCCATTACACTCCTGACTTGCATGTTGTAGGCAAAGGACAAGATTCGCAGGATCAGAAAGTGGAGTATTTCTAGCCTCTGATCTTACATTATGATTATAACATTTATACGGCCAGTTGAGTTTCTGGGCAATGATGCTGATAGTGATGGATTTAGCCATTATAAATTAGAAATGTTCATATTCTGGTATTTGTGTGGCATGAATGTCACTTACCACTTATCAGCCCAAGCTTGGATATTGTCCAGCTCTTGATGCATAGGGAATTCAGTGACTGAGGAATCATAAATGGCACTAAACATTGTGCAATCATGGGCGCACATCCCCACTTCTAACCTTATGCTGGAGGGAAGGTCATCGAAGCTGAAGATGGTTGGTGCTGGGAAACTCCCTCAGTGCTGCAACTCCAGAAACAGGGCTGTTATTTTGCACATGGCAAGTTCCTGTAGATGTGACATGACCAGGCAGCCTGGTGAAGGCACCACAAAAATTCAAGACCTTCCTGTCCTCCTCATTAATGTTGTTGACTGCTCTCCTTGCCCTGCCCCGCCCTCCCCTCCTGCATTACATAAAGGGAGTGTTTATTCAATATCCTGAGCTTTTTGAAAAGCGTAAACCGTCAGCAGGATGCGGCAATCAATGTGGATCAGGAAATTAAACTTCCTTTTCACTGGAGTGAGTGTCCCTGCTTTACAGCTGTATGTAAATATTGACAATAGTGCACCTAGCAGAATTCATTCGCTTTGGGAAGCTTCATGCTGCTTATCTCTCTCTTTTTGTTTATCAGCAAGCAGGGTGGTTAAATTACAAAACTTCACCCTCACTCAAGATGGCTCAATGGCTAAATGCCCCTTTCTGTGTGACAAAGAGCACAGCTTTGATCATGACTGGGCTGGTGCTAAAATCATCCAGAGTTTACACTGTCGCACATCTGATAATTCCTATTATGAGGATGCCAGGTCATGTCAGTGTAAGACTGGACCTTCTAACACTCAGGGCAGGAGACTGAAGCACTTCCAATGCCGAGGATTTTTCATAATGTGTCCAAGTGTATCACCCATGACCTAACTCACACTCTCAATATCCCTGGACCCACTGACCTCCCTGCTCCAGTAAAGACTCAGTTTTAAAATGTTTCTGCTTATGTTCAAATGCTTCCCTTTCTGGGCTGCACCAATTCTGAGTTTTTATGTACCCGACCACTGGTTGGACTGTACCTTCACTTCCCTCGGTCCAAAGCTTCCAAATTTTGAAATGGTTTTCCTACTGCATTAGAATTTCCGGGAAGGGGGTTACTAAAGACCAGGAAAAATGAGCTCACTTCCCATCCTGGCAGTTGGGGAATGTGAATTTAATTCACGATAGGCAATAGCAGCCTTCGAACGATCAGCCTACCGTCAAAACCCCACATGATTCACTGATGCCCTTTAGAGTAGGAAATCTGCTGTCCTTACCCTGGTCTGAGCTACATGTGACTCCAGATTCACAGCAAGATGGCTGCCTCTTAACTGGCCCAGCAGGCCCTTCCGTTGTGTAGGGTTGGACAATAAACTTTGGTCTTGCCATCGTTGTCCTCGTATTGTGAAGGAATAAGTAAGATCCTCTCCATTTCTCTCTCCTTCTTGAACTCACTCCTTTCAACCTACATCTTTGACCAGGTGTTTGGTTATCTGATATCTCCCTATATAGATTTTTTTTTAGATTACATTCCCTACAGTGTGGAAACAGGCCCTTTGGCCCAACCAGTCCACACCCACCCTCCGAAGAGTAACCCACCCAGACCCATTCCCCTCTGACTAACGCACCTAAAGCTAAGGGCAATTTAGCATGGCCAATTCACCTGACCTGCACATCTTTGGACTGTGGGAGGAAACCTGAGCACCCGGAGGAAACCCATGCAGACACGGGGAGAATGTGCAAACTCCACACAGACAGTCACCCGAGGCTGGAATCGAACCTGGGATCCTGGCACTGTGAGGCAGCAGTGCTAACCACTGAGCCACCGTGCCATGTTGGACGTTGCTCCTGTGATGTGCCTTGAGGAATTTCTCTACATTAGTTGTGCTACAGAAACACAAGTTGGGACAGGCATTGCCATTCTCTGAGGCTGTCGATAAAATGGGTAGGTTTGGTTTTGAAAGGAGTGTGGCAGCATTGTCAGGGAGTTGGTTAAAGGACAGAAAGCAGAGATTAGTGATTAATAGATGTTTTTCAGACTAGAAGGATGCAAACAATGGTGTCCCCTTGGGACCTATAAAGTGAAAAGGGCTTGAGTAAACGGAGCACAATACTGAAGATTACAAAAGTAGAAAGCATTGTTAACACTGAAGGGGGCTCTAAGTGTCTTCAGAAAGAGATAGTTGGTTATTGGAATGTGCAGCTAAGTGTTTGCTGAAACACAAGGTGGAGAAGTTTGAGTTAACACATGGAAGCCAAATAAGAGTGAATAGCCGAACTTAGAAAGCACAGAGGGATTTGAAGCGTTCAGATACACACATCTTTCACATTAGGTTAGCAAATTGATGGCCTATCAGAAGTAAAACTTAATTCTGTAAATAAGGCCATTGCGTTCATAAGCAAAAAGAGACTAATACAAACCAATTGTCAGAGTTCTGTTATAGAATTGTGGCCAGTATTGGGCACCTTGCCTCTACATTGCATTGCCTGATAGAAGTTGCTGACCAGCTATGGGTATATTAGCCACAAGCATGATTTTGCTAGAGACAGCCTTTTACACAATCCAGGTAAATAGGGGTACCTTATGTGCAAAGTTACTAATACTTACTGATATATTTTGTACCATACTGTGAAATGTAGTCTTGTTCTGTTATCGTAGTTTGTAATTCTGGTCTGGATTTATTTGATACAGTATTTTTTGCAAAAAAAATACAGTGGCTCAGTGGTTAGCACTGCTACCTCACAGTGCCAGGGACCCAGGTTCAATTCCCGCCTCGGGTGACTGTCTGTGTGGAGTTTGCACATTCTCCCTGTGTCTGCGTGGGTTTCCTCCAGGTGCTCCAGTTTCCTCCCACAGTCCAAAGATGTGCAAGTCAGGTGAATTGGCCGTGCTAAATTGCCTATAGTGTTCAAGGTAAATTTAGGGGAATGGATCTAGGTGGTTTACTCTTCGGAGGGTCAGTGTGGACTTGTTGGGCTGAAGGGCCAGGTTCCATACTGTAGGTAATCTAATACAACGCTGCTGCAAGAAATCACAAGGGTTTGCTATTTAGAGGGGACTCTGGTAGTTCTTAGAGGTAGATCCATGGACCTCACGCATTGAGGGATCCTTTTCTTGTCCTGATCTTCCATACATTAGGCATGCTAGCTGCCTAATGCACTTGGGTTCACCATTTATCATTTTGTCATTAAGGAAAACAATAGGCTGTAACTTAAGAGTGGTGCAACTTGACTATGTCTCAACAAAGCAGAGAACATAAATGTGAATCTCACCAAGGCAGCCTGAACATTTGAATTCCTGTTATTGCAATCGCTGAGACTACGGAAGCTTTCAACGCTTGAGATTTTTTGCTGGGTAAAGGTGTTGACAGGATCAGAAAATGGCATTGTGTTGCAGATCAGAAATGATCTAACTTAATGGCGGAGAAGACTGTGCGACCTCCTCCTGTTCCAGTTCTCCAAAGACCCTTCACTGCTTGCCAAGAGCTGGCCGGATATCGGTTTAGTGGAAGATTGAAGTTCCTGGTGGCGACGAGCTAAGTTAAGCCTCCTGGAGGATTCTGAATCACCCACCAGCTCTTCCAAATACCAGTCTCCGAGAACCTGAGTCTGAAACCCAAAGTCGGGCTCATCCATTACTTGTCAAAGGGACTATTGCCTTCTGTGTAAGCCTCAACGCCATCTCCCATCACGATGTTGGCAGTGATCGGAAATTAAAATCCATTTTTCACATTAATCTCAAGGCTAATCCATTCTTTTCTTTGCCCCAAGAAATAGTCTTAAACAGCCTAAATCTGTATATCTCGTTGCCGTGGTGACTTCTATGGCTACTGGCCCCTGACAGGAAATGACAGCCGAATCCAACAGGATATTGCATGCGTTTCTGCTCCCGACCTGGATGCAAAATTGTCCAAAAATTCTGATAAGGAGGCAGCAGCCGCATGGATCCAATAATGAAGTGTCATTTTCAGAAGACTTTCAAAGCAATGATAGCAGGGAATGTTATCCTGCTGCTTATTTATCAGATCAGGAGAGCAATCGTGCACAGCCAACATAATATATTGCAGAGCTTTCAAAAGGACTTCATCGCCTCACTGTGTGCTGTGGCTGTGACTGATGAGATCAGATTATGAATGGGCACCAGGCAGTTATCACTGCAGTTATAGCAATCCGCTAATCGCAGAGAATGTAATGAGAGGCTTTGCTGGGTTACCCTTCCTTCCCAAGCAGTCAAGAGCCTGGCTTTAAAGTGAGAGCATCTTATGACATATTGAGTTAGTGGGGCCCACTGACTTGCTAAGCCTGCATGAAACTAAACCTGGGGGAGAATAATATAAAGACCACCATTTAAACAACACTTCTCACAACTGTCAGTCATCTCAGTGCTTCACTGTCAATTGAGTCTGTTTGGTAGTGGTGTCGTTGTCATGTGAGAAACGTGGCAGCTAATTTTCACACAGCACATTCCTAGCCAAAACAAAGTGATAATGACCAGGTCGGCTCTTTTTTGTGATGTTGATTGAGGGGTGGATGTTGGCGGGACACCAGGGGGAGCTCCTCCGCACTTCTTCAGACAAGTCCCATAGGATCTCTTACATCCAGTTGAGCAAGCAAATGGAGTTACAGTTTAACCTTTCATCCAAAAGACAGCATCTCTGACAGTGCGGCATTCCTTCAGTACTGCACTGAAGTCATCACTTTGATGTTTGGGCTCGGTTTCCTGGTGTTGGAATTGAGCCTGGAATCTGGAAGCAAGGGTGCTAGCAACCCATGGCTGCTTTCAAAGAGTTAATGTCAGGTCGAACAGGGGCACTAACTTGCATTTGCGTTGTGCTTATAACATGGTAAGATACCCCATGATACTCAGCAAAAGTGTTGACAAAATCTGGAGTCAAGAGATTGAACACATGACCAAAAGGTTTAAAGAGATCAGCTTTTGGTAACACAGAAATGGAGGAAGAGCAAAGTGAAGACATGAATTCCAAGCTCTGGGCCATGACAGCAAAATGCCTGGCTGCCAACGACTGGACAGTGAAAATCAGGATGAGCAAGAGGCCAGAATTGAGGGTACAGAGCTTGCAGAGGACTGTAGGCTAGATGACGTTACAGAGATCAGGAGGGGTGAGACCACAAAGGGGTTTGACTGCAAGGATAGGAATTTGAACGATATTGCTAAACTGGGTGACAGCGTTAGGACAGTGGGCTCAGGTCAGGTAGCTCCCCACAGCAGGCTATTACCCAGATGTGGTCATTAATCAAGGATAACCATGACATTCAATTTATGCTTGAATCGATTGCCATGACTGCAAATCAACTAATAATCTCTGAGGGAAGGGAAAGACCATCTGAGTGAAATCTTGAATCGCGTCATCGGCCATCTCTCAATTTGAGGACATCATCATCCAGCTGTTCACAAGCCTCCAGACAGAAAAACAACCCTCCGCCACTTCCTTACCCTCCTACCTTCGAGCCAATTGTATATCCAAATGGCTAGCTCTCCCTGGATTCCATGTGATCTAACCTTGCTCACTAGTTCTACTCTGCAAACGCTTTGCTGAAGTCCATATCGACAACGTCTACTGCTCTTCCGTCATCAGTCTTCGTGGACAGGATTGTGACTTTCTTCAAAAGTGGCAGAACGGACCAATTCTTGACCCGCAGACCTTTGGGTATTTGGAGCGGGCGGACCCACAAGGTAGTGGGGCCCGGAGTGCCGTAATTCCTTCCTTTTCCTTGCCAACACTCTGCCTAATTGTTAAGATGTTTGAACTCGAAGCATGATGCAGCTTGATGGCCAAGTCGCCACCATTTTGAACGACCCGTAGCAAACTCCTGTGGTTCATTAACATCAGTCTTGTCATTGCCTCAAGGGGAGCCACAGGACATTTCTGTCACATTCTCTTGACCTCTCTGGAACATTGAAGAGCTTTGAAAACAAGGACTGAGAGGGGACGGTGCTTTCTGACCTCTTGGATAATGTGTCTGTTGTAATTTGGAGGTGCCAGTGTTGGACTGGGGTGGACAAAGTTAAAACTCGCACAACACCAGCTTATAGTCGAACAGGTTTATTTGGAAGCACTAGCTTTCGAGGCACTACCTTGGACTGGTGTTGTGTGATTTTTAAACTGCATCTGTTATACTGTAGTTAGCTTTGCTGGTATCCTGCCTGAATGCTTACGGAGCCAATGTTTAATTGAGAGTCAAATACTCAAATCAATATTCTCACAGCCAGCACAGTACAATATCTTTAAGCGGGAGGAGAAGAAATAATGGAATAACTGACTGCAACACTACTAATGATCATCCAGCTCCCCCACACTCTTACTGAGTAATCAATTCCTCCAGCCCAGAGCCCTGTGTTATTGAATAGAGGCTAGAAATAACACAAGGTGACATCAGTGAGTGAACACTTAAAGCATTGATGCAACATTTTTCTGTCTGCTGGTCTCATTGAAACAGTAACAAGTGGTTAGCATCTTTGTTAAAATGGTAAAGAGAGGAATCTCAAACGCATGTGTTACAAATGTTCTGCATTATTTTCACTGACAGTAATCACATATATCTGTGCGTCTAAATTAGCAGGTCTGTAGCACTTAGTTCGTGGTTGATTTTTAAACAGGTGCCCAAACCACAAGTAGGTGGAGGAAATGGAGACAGAGGCTTAGAGAATATAAGCTCCCACAGAAGATAATGGTGGGAATTCCTCACTTGAGTTCCCTTCAGTTTGCCTCCCACTCTCCCTGTCTGCCCAAGTTTCCTCAACTCCTATTATTTTTGACTTGAGGGTGAAGGTCAACTAATCCCATCCCAACATGCTTTTCCCTCCCCCCTACATCCACCCTTTACAGCCGCATGGTCATGCTGTCTTTCAGCTTCTTAATGTTGAACTCTTCGAGTTGTCTCTCCCTTCGAGGAGAGGGGAATTGTTGTTAAAAGGGTACTGTTGCATCGCATTAACCACCACACTTGTGATGTTTATCATCACTTCCTGTTGAGCATTTGAACCTGGGGTTGTCTCTATATCTGGAGATTTCTTCACAAGACCCAGCCTTTCTGCATATTCCTGCCTCAGCCATACATATTCATGCACCACCCCTCCAGCAACTAGACTGCTCATTATCCTTTCACTTGACTTGTGACTGAGAGTCATACAGTGTCCCCATTATTTCTTGCCTCTAGTATTTTTTATATCTCATAGACAAATGTTCAAAGAGAGAGAAATCTCATATAATCTATTCTTCTAAAAGCCCCTGTTGTTAGAGTTGTAGAGTCATAGAGATGTACAGCATGGAAACAGACCCTTCGGTCCAACCTGTCCATGCTGACCAGATATCCCAACCCAATCTAGTCACACCTGCCAGCACCCGGCACATATCCCTCCAAATCCTTCCTATTCATATACCCATCCAGATGCCTTTTAAATGTTGCAATTGTACCAGTCTCCACCACTTCCTCTGGCAGCTCATTCCATACATGTACCACCCTCTGCATGAAAAAGTTACCCCTTAGGTCTCTTTTATACCTTTCCTCTCTCACCCTAACCCAATGCCCTCTAGTTCTGGACTTTCCCCCCCCCAGAGAAAAGACTTTGTCTATTTATCCTATCCATGCCCCTCATAATTTTGTAAGCCTCTATAAGGTCACCCCTCAGCCTCCGACGCTCCAGGGAAAACAGCCCCAGCCTGTCAGCCTCTCCCTGTAGCTCAGATCCTCCAACCCTGGCAACATCCTTGTAAATCTTTTCTGAACCCTTTCAAGTTTCACAACATCTTTCCTATAGGAAGGAGACCAGAATTGCACGGAATATTCCAATAGTGGCCTAACCAATGTCCTGTACTCACTTACTCAGTTTAATTTTTCCTAGACCAGCAAAAGACAACGGTTAAAAGCCATTTGGATAAGTGGAAAGGTTTGCAGGGAAATGGGCCAAATGCAGCCAGGTGCAATGAGTTGAGTTTCGCAGCATGGTCAGAGTGGGCTTGTTGGACCGAAGGGTCTATTTCCATACTGTATGACTCCATGGCTTCATCTAAATGATCAATCTTTGACTCTTGGTGACTCCAGAACTTGTCACCAGTGTTGGTGGTCTCCCTGTGTAAAGTAGACATCTTTGAGGTGTGATGACTGTCTGGGTGGAGTTTGCATGTTCTACCTCTGTGTGGATTTTGTCCTGGGGATTCGTTTCCTCCCACAGTCTAAAGATGTGCAGGTTAGGTGGATTAGCCCTGGGAAATGCGGGGTTACAGGGACAGGATGGGGGCGGGGGATGGGTCTGGGTGGGATGCTCTTCGGACGCCCACTGTGGACCTGATGGGCTGCTCCCATACTGTAGGGATTGTGTGATTGCATAGTAATTGAAACCAGAGCTCCGTCCAAGTTGATGTGAGTGTTCAGTGTGGCAGCAAGCCAGCCAGTCTAGCCCACTGCAGCTTCACTGTCTGCTCCTTCACTGTGTCTGCTGATCTCAGAAGACCATTCAGCCAACCAGTCCCTTGCCTGGATCTACAATTGACAGTTCTCCTAGTGAATTTCTCCCTTTGAAGATGTTTCTCTCCTGCACCTTGTCCAGACATATTTCACATATGTTTGATCTTGAATGTATGCCTCAGGATTTATAGCCCTCACCTACTGGAAGCAGTGTGATTCGATCCACCCTGCCATCATTTTAAACATATCTCTTATACTTTCCAGTCATCTATCCTTTCCAAGGTTTCCTTAGGGGTGTTGTGGTGGCTTAGTGGTTAGCACTGCTGCCTCAGCACACTAAGGAGACCCTACTTCACTTCACTTGTAGGACTGACCAAGCAACGATAGGAAAACATGAATGAGAATTTTAAGATCATAGAATCCATACATTGCAGAAAGTGGCCATTTGGCCCATTGAATTTGCACTGGCCCTCGGAAGAGCATCTCACCCAAACCCAAAATATCCCCAAAACCTTGCTTTTTCCAAGGCTAATCCACCTAGCTTGCAAACTCCCTAGACACCACCCAGGCAATTTAATGTTGCCAATCCACCTAACCTGGGAGAAAGCTGGAGCACCTGGAGGACATCTACGCAGACGTGGGGAGAATGTGCAAAATCGTCCGCGGCTGGAATCGAGCCCAGGTCCCTGTGAAGTAGCAGGACTAAGATGAGCCAAGGTAAGTAGGTGCGGGAGCACATGGCCAAGGGCTTCAATATGAGTGATTGGGCCAGACTTCCTGCTCTGTCCGCACTGGGACCCCTACTGGCGAGTGCATATACAGCACGAGATCGAAAGTCAGGTGTCATCCTCTGCCAAACTGGTCTCAGTGCCACCAGAGGAATGTTCATGAGGGTGAAGTGACAGAGGGCACCTCTTACTCCCAGGAGCCCCATCTTGAGTCAACGAAGGAAAGAATTAAAATGAGAAAGATGTAAATGGAACGAAAAAGTAACTTTGAAATCGCCAAGGAGGAGTGATCTCAGTAACACATGGCAGGCTGCTCAATGACAAAAAAAATGCCACCCTGTTAGCTCTGGCTGGGATTAAAGGGGCCATTCTGCTAACGTGAATTCTTTAGGATATATGTGGTGTGTAATTTTAGAAACAGAAAGAGATTAAACAAACATGTATTCAAATACAGAGTGAAACCTGAACTGGATTTGGGCTAGAGCAGAGTTTGCCTTTGTTTATGCATCAAGGCCAGTGTGCTGTCTCCTCAAGCTCACCCATTGTGGGAGTGTAAGGTAATATGCTGGCAGGTTCCACCAAGACAGACCAGTGTAACAGTGTCAGCAACAGAGTGGGAGAGAGACAGAGAGAGAAAGATAAAAGGCATGGAATGGAGAGAGAGAGAGAGAGAGAGAGCGTTTGTTGAAAGAGGGACAGAGAGAGAGAGAAGTGGGAATGGAGATGGGGAGACAGTAAGAGAGGGGAATAAAGAGTGAGTGGGAGGGAGAAAGAGACAATGTGTTGAAAGAGGGGAGAGACCGTAAGGTTGGGAGGGAGAGAGAGAGACCACAAGCAAAAGAATGAGAGAAGACAGGTCATGTTAAAATTGTACAAAACATTGGTTCAGCCACCTTTAGAATACTGTGTACATTTCTGGTCGCCACATTACCAAAAGGATGTGGATGCTTTGGGTAGGGTGCAGAGAAGGTTGACGATGGTGTTGCCTGGTATGGAAGGAGCTAGCTATGAAGAGAGGTTGAGTAGGTTAGGTTTGTTTTCATTAGAAAATGGAGATTGAGGGGGGAACCTGATTGAGGTTTACAAAATCATGAAGGGTAGAGACAGGGAGAATAGAGACAAGCTTTTTCCCAGGGTGAAGGATTAAATAACGAGAGGTCACACTTTCAAGGTGAGAGGTGGAAAGTTTAAGGGAGATACACGCGGCAAATACTTTACACAGAGGGTGGTGGGTGTCTGGAATGTGATGCCAGCAGAGGTGGTAGAGGCAGGCATGGTAGATTCATTTAAGATGCGTCTGGACAGATGCATGAGTAGGTGGGGAGCAGAGGGATACAGATGCTTAGGAATTGGGCGATAGGTTTAAACAGTAGATTTGGATTGGCTTAGGCTTGGAGGGCCTGTTTCTGGGCTGTAAATTTTCTTTGTTCTAAGTAGGCACAGACAGCAGGAGAAAATGCAGAAGTGGAGAGCTCCCCAGTGAAGCAGTTGAGGCTCCCTCGATGAATGTTTTTAAGGCAAAGTTAGACAGATTTTTGAACAGTAAAGGGACTAAGGTTTACGGTGAGCGGGTGAGTAAATGAAACTGAGTTCTTAAAAAGATCAGCCATGATCTTATTGAGAGATGGAGACAGGTTCGATGGACGGGATGGCCTACTCTTGCTCTTAGCCATGATATTCTTACCTGGAAATCCTGAGAGAGGAGAGAAAGAAACACGAAAAAAGGGATAGAGAGTGAAAGCTGCTGAGGAAGACAGGCAAAGAAAATGTTTTATAAGTGGGTAAGTTTCTGATAGAGTTTGTAGGAAAAGGAGATCTGTGTTGAACACTGTTAGCTTTGATTGCAAACTTGACAGTGTGTGAGGTGTAAACTCTTTTGACGTCTTGACTTTCTGCAGCTGAGGACATCTTTCTAAGTGAAACAGGCAATTTTAACAAAAAAGCAAAACATGTTAAATCCTCTGCTGGCTGCTTTTAACTGACTGTCCCTCGACAAGTTGTTCCTTGCTGATAATTAGTTTGACTCGTCTGGAAATTTGAAAAAGATTGAGGTCCAGACATGCATTACTCAAGATCGAGAATTCTTGAGTGTGAGGGACGTAGAGGCTACTGTTCAGGAGGTCGGTGTGGACTTGTTGGGCCGAAGGGCCTGTTTCCATACTGTAGGGAATCAAATCCTGTCTGGTTTCCCCTGTGTTGAAGAGTTGCTTGAGGCACATCTTAAATGTTATACCTCCTTGACCACGTAGTTGCACTGTTGTGGGGCAGTAGACAATATTTGTTCAACCACTGTCTGATAAGGTAGTGGCACTTGACCTGGAGTATACCTTGATATTTGTGAGAAGGAAGGGAGTGTCTCAAGGGAACATGCGTGTGGTCTGATTTTTAAACAAAAAAAAATTATCTCCAATTTTAAACGGATGGATTTTCACATAATAGGTGAATGCTGAGAATCCTGCCTGATACCCAAATTATACTGGATAGCTTGGGAGAATCCCAGAGCAATGCCCTAGCTAAAGTCTGGGGGTGAATTTCCACAGAATTCTTACCTTCCAGTGTGGTCTCTCTAAGAGAGAAAGAGGGAGGGGCGAGAGGACAGTTTGGATTGGATGGAGGGGGAGGCTAGAGATTATTCTGAAGTATTCTGGATTAGTGGTGCTGGAAGAGCACAGCAGTTCAGGCAGCATCCGAGGACAGGCAAAATCGACGTTTCGGGCAAAAGCCCTTATTCCTGATGAAGGGCTTTTTCCCGAATCGTCGATTTTACTGCTCCTCGGATGCTGCCTGAACTGCTGTGCTCTTCCAGCACCACTGTGCTCTTCCAGCACCACTAATCCAGAATCTGGTTTCCAGCATCTTCAGTCATTGTTTTTACCTCATTATTCTGAAGTAGCTAACCCCCCCCCCAAAAATGTGTTTTATTCATTCATGGGATGGGGACATCATTGTCCAGGCCTGCATTTATTGCCCATCCCTAATTCCCCAGAGGGCAGTTGAGAGTCTGTGCTGTGAGTCTGGAGTCACGTGTAGGTCAGACCAGGTAAGGATGGCAGATTTCCTTCCCTAAAAGACCATTAGTGAACCAGATTTTGTTTTCCCAATAATTGGCAATGATTTTGTGGTCATCATTGGATTCTTAATCCCAGATGTTTTTTGTTGAATTCATGAGTGGCTGGTGAAAGGACCAGCTGAGAGGTGAGGGAAGGGAGTTTTACTTTAACATGGTGAGTTGGTACAGATCTGTATTGAACTTGTCAGAAAAGACAGTAGAAACAGTCCGATAATCACTTTCCAAAAGGAATTGGATAAACACTTTCTGGGCCTTGAGAATGTACCGGGGTGGAATTAATGGTGTAAATATTTTAGAGCCAGCACAGGCATTGAAGGTGTGAATGGCATCTGGTGTGCTTTAAGATTGTATGATTCTATCTGTCCATGACAATGTCTGGAGAGGTGAAAGACAAAAAGGACATGGCAACTACAGGGAAATAGGATTGTACCAAATATAGAAACGTAGAAAATAGGAGCAGGAGTAGGCTATTCAGCCCTTTCAGCTGCCTCATCCATTCAACAGGATCGTGGATGATCATCTAATCCTATACCCTATTCCCACTTTCGCTCTAAACCTTTTGATCCCTTTAGCCCTAAGAACTATATCTATGACCTTCTTGAAAATGTTCAATGTCTTGGCCTCATCTGCTTTCTATGGCAGAGAATTCTACAGGCTCCCCATTCTCTGGGTGAAGACATTTCTCCTCATCACAGTCCGAAATGGCCTACTCCATGTCCTTAGTTCTTGACTCTGGGCTCTGGATTCCCTGATCATCGGGAACATCCTTCTTGCGTGTCCCCTGTCTTGTCTTCTTTGAGTTTTATAGGCTTCTATCAGATAACCCCCTTATTCTTCTAACCTCCAGTGAATATAGTCCTAACTAATCCAATCCCTCCCCATACGTGTCCCTGCCATCTCAGGAAACAATAACTCCCATGGAACTTTATTATATGACAGCAAGGCTTGCACTTATTTTGCTAATCCATCTGTTCAGAGCAGGTGGGGCTTGAATCTGGGCGTCCTGGTCCAGAGGTAGGGACTCTACCACCGCAAGAGGGCAAGACTTTGAATGGAAACAATAATTGCAAGCTTTGGTGTCCCCTTGTAAGAGGAAGCAATTTGCAAAGATTCAGCCCACATTTCTTTAATCTCAACAACGGAGTAAATGCCCTGCCAGCGTGCCGATTGTGAGCAGCCTCAGCCCTCCGTCGCTTCCCTCGCCAGCCTCTCTAGCTCTGCAAGCATGTCAATCAGTGAGGCCTGTTCCAGGTCCCCACCCCTCACTTCCTGACCCCCTTTGCTGAGAGAGCTAATTCCTCTCCTCTCTGGAGCCACAGCTCCCGCCGTCGCATTTTCCTCGCACGACCTTTTGTGGTGGGGGAGCCAGGTCCCACCAAGGCCTAGCCAATGACAAAAGCCCCACTGGCATTCCGTGCGAGCGAGCCCTCGCTGCCGGTTGCTAGGCTCCTGGAGATGGGCATGCAGGCTGACACAGCGGGCGGGTGGGTAGGAGCAGGAGGAAGCCTCGTCGAGCCCCTGCCAGCCTGAGGCCAGCACTCTCAGCGACATTCCTGATGACTCTTGTCTCTCTCTCTCTATCCCTTTTCATTTTGTTTTTTCTACCTGGGGACTGATGAGTCCTGCGGCCGTCTGCAGCTTTGGCCTGGGACAAAAATAAAAGCCGAAAGCCGTTTCTTTGAAACCGACAGCCTCAGAGAGAGAGAGAGAGAGATTCGCGGTCTCAAAATGATTCTCAACGATCACAAATTTAATCTTAACACTGAAACTTGGCCAGTAGTTTTGCTGTCCTTAATCATGTTTGTGTCATGGAAGTTAGTCCCTGGGATAACTGAGACACCGGGTTCAGACCTTCAGCTCATACCTGGCAATAGATGAGGCAGCCCCCTGATCTCGGCGTAATGTTTTCCCCACTTTGGATGCTTCAATTTCATCTTTTTTTAATGCCTTAATCTCCATCTTCTATTCTTCCTTTACATTTTTTGTTTTTTTTTTACTCTCTCTTTCAATTCCTTCCTCTTTCCTGTCTTCCATCACCATTATTTTCATGTTTTCCTTCTTTCTCTCATCCTGTAATTCACTTTCATTCTATCTCAATCTCTTTCTTTTCGTTCTTTCTGCAATGTCTGTTTCCTTCACTCTCTTAATTCATTTCTCTCTTTCTCCTGCGTTTTCCTCTCCTCCTTCCTATCCTTTATCCTTCTTTCTCTGGCACTGTTCCAATCTTTGTCTAGATTAAACTCTGCTGGAAAAGCAGGAAAATCGACATTTAGGGCAAAAGCCCTTAGCCCGCTGCTGAATTCCTCACCTTTCCCGGGCGGTTCAGCTTTTCCCTGTCTCTGCCTTACTGCTCTGAAGTTGCTGGATTTTGTTCGGGCAAAGCCATGGTTCACAGCATAGGGGAGACCATTCGGCCCAACGTGCCTGTGGTAGCCCTTTGACGGAGCCATCAAAATACTCCTACTTCCCTGCTATTTCTGTGTGGTCCTGCAAAACATTATCCCCATTTCCCACAAATGTGCAGTTCCCTTTTTGAAAATAGATCTTGAACCCGCACTACCCCCGCCAGCTTTTCAGGTTAAAATTGCTGCTTCAATACTACTCTTCTCATCACTAACCCCTCCCACACATACCCAGTACAAAGCTTCTAAAGGGTTAATACTAAGGAATGCCATAGCAACATCCACTATGGCGATGCCACATGAAATCTCCCAGGCAAGCCTGGTAGGAGTGAGACCTAACATTCAATTCACCTCAAAGGCTCTCTAATAATACCCATGTAACCCATTACTAGCCAATAGCTTGTAGTAAATGACGTCTTGTTAACTACAAGAGACTCTTCTCGCTAAACCTGGAAAGGCTTGATCTCTGCCACTCTAGACCAAGCAGGCTCTGGACTTCTCCAGACTTAGAACACGAGGGAAGCAAACCTCATGATGAGTAGAGGTGACATACCCACACACAGTGACTGGACCCATTCACAAATGATCAAAATAACTCTCACTATCATCCCTCTTGCTGGTGGTGATAATACCTCACTGTATAGATTCTGTCAAAACCTCTCATGATTTTGAATGGCCCTATCTCCCCTTAATATTCTCTACCCTAAGGAGGACAAATCCTTATCTGTATGACTCCGTATCTATCCACACATGTCCCTCATCCCTGGTGCCTTTCTGGTAAGTCACCCTTTGCACCCTCTTCAAAGCCTTGTCGCATCTTTTCAAAAACTGTGGTGCCCTGAAGTCAACAGCATGTTTTGAATGAGGCCTAACTAGGGATTTGTAAATTGGGCAAATCATCCTTGCTGATGTACTCCAGACCACACAAGGTATGTGTCAAGAAAGAAAAACCCAACTTACAGGTTTTCTTTGAACATTTATTTATGTTGTAAGTTACTCCATGATTTTATTCAGCACCTTTACTGAATCATATAGTCCTGAAACCTGGCAATAAGCACCCCCCCCCAACCCCCCCACCCCCAACCTTTGTTGGGTCTGGACCATATAAGTGGTGTGTAGTTGCAATTCATAAAAAGATTGAGACTGCGAGGGCAGAGATTTAAAGTAATAAGCAAAAATGATAGTTCAAAAACCACTTTCTTAAAAAAATGGTAAAAGATACTGCTTTAAACCAAGGAGATTGTGAAAGAAGATCTTGCAGTACACATTACTGGAACTGAATGTGAATTGTATCTACAATTTGCCTTATTTAAGCAGTGGTGGAGATGTTAAATATAAGCACTCTGTGTTTGTGTGTTCAGGACTGTTTTTACCCAGATAGTCATTTGGTTGTTTCTTTCAATTGTATGGGTCAGGAGTGCTCAGCACAATAACAACTTTATGATTGGTTCCTGGGAGGGTTGTGTTTGGACATTATAGGAGGTACATTCTCTGATTACAAAGGAAAAGCACCCAGTCTCTCTTTCCCCCTCTATGTGGAGAAATGACAGAACATTTCCTGATCGCTGTTTTGCCTCCCTGCTTCTTGGTAATCTGTGGATTCCCTCGTTGACTGGAAAAGGAGATAAACTAATGTCAGTGATAAAGGGCGAATGCTCAACCAGTGAATGAAAGATTGAGAATCAGCGTGGCCACAATCTCTTGTGCTAATAAAGAGTCGAAAGGAATTAAAAAGGACTGAAACTGAAAACTGATGTCCACAAGAAAGAACTGATCAACATTAGTGCTCCAATTGGTGTTAAAATTGTGCTTCTCTGACTTGTATTTTCCCTTCGCCATCTATAATACCTGTGTATTTTCTTTCTTCTCTGTATGCCTCTTTTTGTGTGTGTACGGGAATTTTAAAAAGGGGTAGAGCATCAGAACATAGCAACAGGAGTTGACCCTCGAAGCTATCCTGCCATTCAATATCCCATCCCCATAACCCTGTACGCCACTATCAATCTCTATCCTAAATACTCTCAAAGACTGAGATCCCACAGCCCTCTGGGGTAGAGAGTTCCAAAGGTTCACGATCCTCTAATTTAAAAAAAAAATCTCCTCGTCTCAGCCTTAAATGACAGCACCCCTGTTTTTTAAATTGTGCCCCCTGACTCCCCAAGCAGGGGGAAGCATCTTAGCTGTATCCACTCTGTCTATCCCTTTCGGTATTTTGTAAATTTGAGTGCGATCACCTCTCTTTCTTTGAAACTCTGAAGAACACCCGATTTCCCAGTTTCCCTTCCCAGGACATTCCCATCATTCCTGGAAACAAGTCTGCTGTAAGTTACAGCGCTACAAGTTAACAATTCATGTTTCGGTCTTACCATGGTTGAAAACATTCCGATTATAATCAACGGTTATTTTCTTGTTGGTGGAAAATCATTCTCTTAACCAGAATTAGATGGGTTTGAGGCATTTGAGTCAAGTTTGTCGTAGCTGTGGGAATAGCAGGGCTCGATTTCTGGTGCAATACCACAATGAGAAGCGACAGAGTGGGCGAAGGGTTTTCGTGCAGCAAGTGGTTAGGATGTGGAAGGAATGCAAACATTGTTGGAGAAACTCAGCAGATCTCGCAGCATCTGCGGAGAGAGAGGAACAGCGTTAACTTTTTGAGTTCAGTGTGACTCTTCTGAAATGCACTGCCTGAGAGTTCGATGGAGGCAATTCCTACTGAGACTTTCAAAGGGGAGTTGGACAGTTATTCGAAAAGGGTGGATGGTGCAGGGAGATTTTGGGAGAATGGCATTAAATGAAAGGCTTATTCAGAGAGATGGTGCAGACGTGACAGCCTCCAATCTGTGGTTTGTCAAGCTCGCTGATCCGAGCTAACATGCTTACCCACTGCTGCCATCTGTGCCCCCACTGACTGGTGAGAGAGAGGACCAAAGTGACCAAGGTCTCCGATTTCTCACTAGTATTGGACCTCCCAGCTTACAAATCCTAGAACTTATATTTGGACATCACAGGAAGGCTGGCTACGAGGAATCCCAAAGTCTAATAGTCCACTGCTACTCACTTGAGGAACAGTGTGCACCCCAACAGGGCATTCAGGGAGAGTGAGATTTGAGAAGGAGGGGTGGCATAAAGGCAAACAATGCTTAAAAGCTATACTGTGCATGGTGAGGAGATGATGCTGATTGATGTGTTGTTCAGACAGGCAGAGGAACATTGAACTCGGTTCCAACGTTCACAAAGCAGAGCAACTAGAAGCCACCTGGTTCTTGTAGTCCCAGTGCGGCTTGGCCAGTGAGTCCCAGTCTTTTTCTTCAGAGATTTTCAGGCCTTGCACCTAGTTGCCTGTTTCTACGCTACGTTTCCAGTTCACTGAGCACTGCCTAGCAGCTCGTGTCTGAGAGGGAGTCAGGGGTCAGTTGTAGTTGTCGCAGGAGGCGGGAGCTACACACTGCTACTAATCAGGATGGCATGTAAACCAGAACTGACACTGAACAGCCGTTCTAGCACCGGGGACACTCTGTTAACCCTCAACAGCCCAAGGGGAAGAATCAGCACTGTCCCAGGGACTGGAAACCAGAGAGCTCCAACTCTGTATGCAGAGCAACCTAATAAAATCACATTGAAGATAATTAACAGACACGCTTAGATAGGGAGGAACTATTTCCTTGAGAATTAACTCATCCTACTCCTTCATGGGGAGGCAATTCCTGCATACCCAGGGTTGTTAAAATCTCGAACTCTTTTCCCCTAAAATGATGGGGACACCAGCGATCAATTTGTAATTTCAAAACGGAGTGACCCAGGCTTCTATTGGGCAAATGGGGTAATGGTTACAGAACCTATGGAGTCAGCTAGATCTAACTGAATGGTGGAACGGTCTCAGAGGGCTGAATGGTCTCAGAGGGCTGAACGGCCTCAGAGGGCTGAACGGTCTCAGAGGGCTGAATGGCTTCCTTCTGCTCCTGTTAAAAGGTTTCATCATGTAACCTCTCACCTTCAAAGGCCCCATTCCGACATTGGTTTAATAACACACGCATCTTCTCATGACCCGCCTTTTGAAACTCATTGGAAAATGCGTCAGCTTGATTGGTTGAACCAGAGGTGGGTTAAATTCTGGTGCAAAAAACAGAAATTACTGGAAAAGCAAAGGGTCTGAGGAAGGGTCACTGGACCCAAGATGTTAACTCTGAGCTCTCTCCCCAGGTGCTGCCAGAACTGCTCAGCTCCTCCAGCTATTTCTGCTATTCTGTCTGATTTATAGCATCCACAGTCCTTGAGATGGCCTGTGCAACGTTTCACTGTATCTATGGATCCTGAAGGGCTCTATGGATAAAAGCAACAGCTTGTGTGGGAGAAAGGATGTGGAGGTCTGGATTGGACTGTCCATATCTTAGACGATGAGCATAACAGGTTATCCTCACTGCTGTTGGTTGAGTGAGGTTGAACATTAACCAGGAATCCCAAGTGCATCCATTGATATCTGCTGGCAAGTGTATAAATCGTCACTGGCAGTCCCTCGCAAATGAGGATGATTCTCTCCCACCCTCAGGGTGAGTCCATAGGTGGCCGTACACTCTAATACAGCTTCTGCAGGCTGTGCTACACTTCGGGCAGGTAGTGCTCATGAAAAGGCGGGGAAAAGGGGCATTGGTGGGACAGCACACTCCTTGTGCTGTTTCCATCTGGCTTCCACTTGTTCCTGATGGCAAGGCACTGGACGCCTTCCCTGGTGGTCCTCCTCCACTTTGGATGGTCTTGGGCCAGTGATTCCCAGGTGTCTGCGGGAATGCCGCACTTCACCATGAGGCCTTGAGGGCATCCCTGAACCACTTCCTCTGTCCGCCTGGGGCTTGCCTGCCATTTTGAGACTGGGAGTAGAGCACCTGCTTGGGGAGTCTTGTGTTGGTCATGGGGACGACGTGCCCAGCCCATCGCAGCTGATCAAGGGGGTGGTCACTGCCTCAATGCTGGGGGTGTTGGTCTGGTCTAGGACGCTGGTGTCGGTGCATCTATCTTCCGAGCGGATTCGCAGGATCTTGTCCAAGCAGGATTGGTTCTGCTCCAGTGCTTTGAGGTATCTGCTGTCTCAGACCCATGTATGAGGGTGGGAACCACCACATCTCCATAAGCCAAGCGTTTGTTGTGGCTACCGCTTTAGTTGTTAACTCCCCAATTGATGAATCGACTCAAACATTCCTTGACCAGCCTCCTACATAACCTGCTACGTGATGCTGCATTGGTATTGTCCCTAACATTGGGACAGAAGCCTCACGCTGGAATTTGTTGCCCAGAGGAAAGTGGATTCATAATATAGTCCAACAGATTGGTTAGATCTTTCGGTTGATAATCAATGTGCCAGACAGCATGTAGTGAGAGTTGCCTGGTCAGCCAGTCTGCAGGAGGCAGTGACAAATCCCTCCAGATGGCATTAATAATCACAGATCAATGCACTGGATGTCCATGGCCCAAACCTTTAGGTACGAGGGAAACAGCCCTTCGGCCAAACAAGTCCACACCGACCCTCCGAAGAGTAACCCACCCAGACCTATTTTCCCTCTAGATTAGAGTGGTGCTGGAAAAGCACAGCAGGTCAGGCAGCATCCGAGGAGCAGGAAAATCGATGTTTCAGGCAAAAGCCCTTCATCAGGAATAGAGGCAGGGTGCCTGCAGAGTGGAGAGATAAGTGGGGGGGGGGGGGGGCAAAAGTAGCATAGAGAACAATAGGTGAATGGGGGTGAGGATGGAGGTGATAGATCAGGGAGGAGGGTGGGGGATGGTGGCAAAGAGTACAATGGGTGAACGCAGCCCTTGTTTTTACCTATTTTTCCTCTGACTAATGCACCTAACACTATGGGCAATCTTTCTCCCATCCTGGTACCTAAAGTTTTGGGCCATCTTTGGACTGTGGGAGGAAACCAGAGCACCCAGAGGAAATCCAAACAGACACGGGGGAATGTGCGTACTCCGCACAGATGGTCACCCGGGTACCTGGCGCTGTGAGGCAGCAGTGCGAACCACTGAGCCACCGTGCCATTTCAGGCAGAAAGGCCCTGATGCGTAATCATTTACCTGAGGAATGCCAGTACTAAAGGAACTGTTTTCTCACCACACCCTTGGGGCAAAGGAGGGCGCATTCATTGGGTAAATTGTTCAGATTATGTCTGCTCGGTGTCACAGTTACTGGCTCCCGTTTCTAATGGTTATCCAATTGACATCTGTCAGCATTAATCCTGAGCATATAATCTCCATTTATTTTAATGGGTTTGTAGCCTGCATTGATGCTGGTAATTTTAACTATCGATCTGAACTTTACTCTCTTCGCCTTAATGCTCTGCTGCAAAGCACTCACTGCCCCTGAGAGGCTGTGTTTTGGCTTTGAGAGCCATAGTGGGGATTTGTGTGTGGGGGTGCCCGTTTCCCCTTTCTCTAAAACTGGCACCTGATGTGCTATTGTCCCAGTGTTTCATACGAGGCTTCCCACTGCTGTAACCTGAGCCCACATTCTGGAAAACTATCACTGTGGCGTCATGCCAAATTGAAACTCACCAGAAAAACCATCGCCAGGGTGGAGGGACGCAGAGAGCAGCAATCTGAGGCCATGTCACAGCCTGCATGGGGATATTGAAGTGTGCTGAAGAGGCTGAGACTAGTTTATACTTGTCTCAGAGTTCAGGTTATTGCTGAGGCCTTACAGTTATTTGGCCAAGCTGTGACGGCACTGTTGTTTTGAAAAAAAAGTGCCCTGTGTATTTAGATAGGCTTCAGTCGGTATGTTGCTGGCCTGACTGAATAAGGTCTGTGTATTTAACACTAAATTGTCAAGTTCAACTTTCAGAGTCTTGAATATGAAGCCCAATTCTCAAACCCTTTGATATTCAAACAGTTTATTTGCACTTGAACCTCCCAAAAATTTAACTGGTTGACTTTTTCCTTCCCGTTTTACAAAATGAGTGTTGGGCATGAAGGTTTAATCTTCCTTTAATTGCAAGTATTTCTATTGCAGAGATTCAGGGTATTATACTCTGAAGCATTTGTGCAAAGGATGAAATTGCTTCTAATTAGGATGGTTTGAGTTATAGCTGGGCAACGTTTGATATTGCAGCTGGAATCGCATCTCTTCCTTACAGCCTGAGACTTTAGAATGACAGCTGGGATTACTATTCATTCTGCGGTTTGGGAACAGGAATAAGGCTGCTGTACATTTCCTGCATATCTTGCAATCCTGGATATTAACAATCGCACAGCACAGGGAACTGTCGTACTGGCAGAGGGTCAGGGGAATGAGAGGACATGGTCCCTTTAAATAGCTGCAATAATGTGAAGGTCCAGCCTTCATTTGACGCTAGTGAATGGGTAAATAGGTGGGTGGGTGGATGGCAGTATATCACACTCTATTTCTGGTTATATTACACCCCTCATCTATATATCACATCCAAAACTTATCCAGCGCTACTGCCCTGTATATATTACACCTTTCCCTTGATATATGTTAGCTCTGCCTTCTCTATATAAGTTCCAGAAGACCATAGAGCTACTTTTTCATGAGAGAGACACAAATCATAGAATCCCTACATAGTGCAAGCAGGCCATTCGGCCCATTGAGTCCACACTGATCCACTGAATAACATCTCACCTACCCTATCACTGAAACCCAGCATTTACCATGGCTAATTCACCATGCCTACACACCCCTGGACACTATGGGGCAATTTACCTTGGCCAATCCACCCGACCTGCATATCTTTGGACAGTGGGAGGAAACTGGAGCAGCCGGACGAAACCCTCACAGACACGGGGGAGAATGTGCAAACTCCACACAGACAGTCGCCCGAGGACGGAATGAAACTTGGGTCTCTATGCTGTGAGGCAACACTGTGCCATGGCGGTTTAATCTGAGGATCACCATGCCTCAGGCGAGGAGAGATGTTGAGAAGGAGAATCTTTCGTGATAACTTTAGCCAGTGTGGGAATTGAATGCGTGCTGTTGGTTGCACTGCAAGCCAGCTGTCCAGGCAACCAAGCTAGCTGACCTGTATTAAATCAACTCACTCCCATTAGCATCACAATTCCTCAACTTCACATCACACCCATCCCTGCCTATATCATATCACCTCTTTGTTTATAGCACACTCCCTCCCTATATTTAATATCCCCCTTATATCACATTCCTCCCTGTATTTATATAACATTCCCTTTCTTATTATATTCCTCCTTCCTGTTTATATCACACTCTCTCCTTTGTATGCATCTATTGGGAGAACCAACTTACATTTCTGAGATACTCCAACATGTGATAATGAATGCATATGAAATTGTCCCTGAAGTGTATTGATTACCATTCTGGACTTAAATGAAAAAAATTCTGAAATCCTTTAGAGTCTGCAAGGGACACAAGTCTATTGTTTGACCTGGTGGTTTCCATCAATGAAAATGGAAAAGCACTTTTGAGAATGTGAGAGGAACAGTGTTAATGGAGTGTTTTGAGACTGTGTTCCACTAGCTTTGTCTATTTGTCTTGGAGGCCGTAAGTTGTCTAAAATGAAGGAAGCTGTGATTTTACCTATTGTGTACGATATAACAGACAGACAGCTAGGCGTCAGTCGATCTCCATTTGTAAGCCAACAAAGGATGTGTAATGGTAGTCCAGAGCCAGTGAGAAGGAATCTGTTCATTGAAAACAGAGTGTAGATAAGCAAGGTGGATATCGGAATCCAGCAGTGGAGGCTATGACAAGCTTTCTGGATATGTTTCTTGCCTAAACAGCACGGCAAGACAGCAGTAACATGAGGCTGCAGCCTGTGGCTGAGGGGGGAAAAGTGCAAAAAAGCAATGCAAGGCAGGGATGCTGTGAGCATCCAGGTAGCCTCTGAGTGAATGAGTGTTGGGCGAGCAAATGAACAACTCAGATATACAGTCTGGTCCAGTCCATGAGCTGGGCCTGTGAACCTGAGCACACAATGACCTTGCTGTAGGAGAGTTACTGGGACAGCATTGAAGTGCAAAAGTATAAGTCTAAGTGGATTGGAGATGTGCCGTGACAGTTCCTGTCAGATGTGACTTTCTAGCAATTAATACAACTGAATGGCTTGCTAGGCATTTCAGAGGGTGGTTGAGAGTCAACCACATTGCTGTAGCTCTGGAATCACATCAGGCCAGACCAGGTAAGGATGGCAGACTTCCTTCCCTAAAGGACATTAGTGAGCCAGATGGGTTTTTCCGACAATTGTTTCTTGGTCATCAGTCGACTCTTAATTCCAGATGTTTTGTTTTTTATTGAAATGAAATTCCACCATCTGCCACAGCAGGATTCTGGGTTAACAGTTGAACGATAATACCCCTAGGCCTTTGCCTCCCCAGCTGTTAGCTGTCAATGTCTGTGGATGCCCATCTGGTGAGACAGTGGTGCCTGGTGTCCAGCGTGGAAAGCGGAGAGCTGATTCCACCAAGTGTTCCCTCCAGTTTCCTTGTCGTGTTTTCCTGATGTTGAGCTTGTTACATGTTTGTTAAGGTGGGCACATGAATATTTGATGCTGGAGATGAGTTGTAGTGTTAATAAGACACTTGACGAGCGCTAATCCCTGTTCTTAATCAAGAAAGGTGCAGGTTCAGCTCAAGGCTTAATGTCATAAAAGGCTTCAAAAAAGATTTACAAGTGTGTTGCCACGGTTAGAGGGCTTCAGCTGTAGGGAGAGGTTGAATAGGCTGGTGTTATTTTCCCCGGAGCATCAGAGGCTGAGGGGTGACTTTATAGAGGTTTATGAAGTCATGAGGGGCATAGGTAAGATGAATCGTCAAGGTCTTTTCCCCAGGGTGCAAAACTAGAGGGCATAGATTTAAGGTGAGAGGGGAAAGATTTAAAAGGGATCAAAGGGACAATGTTTTCACCCAGAGGGTGATGTGTGTATGGAATGAGCTGCCAGAGGAAGTGGTGGAGGCTGGTACAATTGCAACATTTAAAAGGCATTTGGATGGGTACACGAATAGGAAGGGTTTGGAGGGATATGGGCCAAATGCAGGCAAATGGGAATAGATTTATATCGGATATCTGGTCAGCATGGACGAATTGGACCAAAGGGTCTATTTCCATGTTGTACAGCTCAATGTCTCTATGACTCTAAATGATCTGGACCTTTCTTCAGAATCTTTTCTGAATAAAACCATATTGGTAAAGGGTATGAATGAAATGTGTGTCAATTCTAATCTGCAGAATTGATGTAAATTGTGTTCTGGTAATAGGAATCTGTTATTGATGGTGTTAGTTGTAAGCTAGCCATGAATCGTTGCAATTTTTTATTGGAGGATGTGTTATGAGCAGCATAGGTTTCCCACAGTTTGGGACAATATGCCAAGTTCTGGAATGGTTCCTGTGAGAAAGTACTGATAAATCCAGTTGAAAAGAAACTGATTCAGATGAAAACATCGATGTATCTAAGGCAGTGATGGACAGTATTTCTGAGTAGCACATGTGCCTGGAAAATTTCAAACTAAAGGTCTTCACAGAAAACTCATTAAAGTAACCCTGAAGAGTTATTGATATCTGAGTTATCAATGCTTTGTCAGTGCTTCCGTACAAAATACAGCTGCAGAAATCCAGATAACTGGACAGAGTTCAAAAGCCCACTTAACCACACAAACTGACTGAAATAATGTGGTTCCAGAGGCTGACTGGGCAGAAATCCTGCCTACGCATTCCAGCACTGCCTGCGAAACCTAAAAGTAGAGGTTTAAACAGAAAGCGGCCCTCCTTCTCTCAGCCTCTGACTGTCTGTGCCACATCCATGCCAACTTATTTACTGCAGCCACTGCATCCCCGCTCAAAACCCAATGTCACACAGTGCCCATCTACCCTATTCCTCCTGGCCCTTCATACCTCTTATGCCATTTCATGACTATTCACGTTTTTACATCACATTCCCTTATTGTTTCCATCTCTTTTTATAATCACACCATTCTCTGTTTAAATAACATTCCCCTCTCAATTCATAACACACTCTTGAACACCCTATAACACCCATCCTCTTTATATATGACATGCCCTTAGCATATATAGCACAGCCCTGCTATTAACATATCACAACCCATCCCTGCATATGCATCACTCCTTCCTGTTGGTACACAACAGTTACGTTCTCATCTCTATGTAAGTCACACCCTTCTGTTCTTTCTCACTCCCGGTTTATCTAACAATCCCTCCCTGTTTATATCACACACACTCCCTGTTTATATCACACTCTCTCCTTGTTTATATCATGCTCCCTCCCTGTTTATATCACACGCACTCCCTGTTTATATCACACTCTATCCCTGTTTATATCACGCTCCATCCCTGTTTATATCACACACACTCCCTGTTTATATCACGCTCTCCCTGTTTATATCACACTCACTCCCTGTTTATATCACGCTCCCTCCCTGTTTATATCACACACACTCCCTGTTTATATCACGCTCTCTCCCTGTTTATATCACACACCCTCCCTGTTTATATCACGCTCCCTCCCTGTTTATATCACGCTCCCTCCCTGTTTATATCACACTCCCTCCCTGTTTATATCACACTCCCTCCCTGTTTATATCATGTTCTCTCCCTGTTTATATCACACGCCCTCCCTGTTTATATCATGCTCCCTTCCTGTTTATATCACGCTCTCGCCCTGTTTATATCACACTCCCTCCCTGTTTATATCACACACACTCCCTGTTTATATCACGCTCCCTCCCTGTTTATATCATGCTCCCTCCCTGTTTATATCACGCTCTCGCCCTGTTTATATCACACACACTCCCTGTTTATATCACACTCTCTCCCTGTTTATATCACACACACACCCTGTTTATATCACACTCTCTCCCTGTTTATATTGCACACACTCCCTGTTTATATCACACACCCTCCCTGTTTGTATCACGCTCCCTTCCTATTTATATCACACTCCCTCCCTGTTTATATCACAC